>NC_091282.1:1101426250-1101798750 GCF_032444005.1 Ranitomeya imitator | reverse complement strand
GGGTTATCTGCGGGTCATTTGCCCAGGCATTGTGTATTATTTATGTTTTTATAACGCACAATGTTTGATATTTGCTTTCTCTTTTTTGTGTCTGTAGATGTCATCTGAGAAGTTATTTGTGTTTCTACTGAGCATTAACTAAATGCTTATTTTCAGTGGTTTATAACACCTAGGTCATTTGTTTTTGTTCTGTAAGCTGTGTTTATTCACAGTGTACCATATTTTCTCTTTTGTGCCTATATATATATATATATATATATATATATATATATATATATATATATATATATATATATATATATTATAATATGACCCAATGTTACAACACAAGCAAGTAAGAAGCGGTATGTTTTATACGAATATAAATTTTATTTCTCACAATAAAACAGCATCTCAAATTTTAAGTTAGCTAACAGCATGATGCTGACAAATGCATCTTTGCGGAATCTGATAACAACGCGCTGAACAAAGGGCGGAGCCTGAAAATCTTGATGTCATAAAATCTGATACGATTCGATCATTATTCTGCAAGTCAGGCGTGAAATGCTGTAAAACCTTCTTAAATGGAAAGCCTTGCGCTAAATGGTATAATACATATATGCAATAATGACCGCATACACGGCTATACAAATCTTGAATTTGGGCGCTCTGATAACAATAAGAATAACAATTCTTGTTCAGGAATGTCACAAAAGCGCGTGGAAAGATATTATCCACACGGAAGCCGTAACTGTCAAAAAATATGCCCGTCTTATCGTCGCAGAGTACGATTAATATCCAGTGGCGACCAGCTTGATTCGCCGGGTCTGTATTCACAATATATGCAGCGGGTCTCTGAGTCACTCTTTCTTCCGGAAGCAAATCACACGGAAACACACCGGCGAATATGCGGCCTGTATAATTATCGGACCGCGCTACAACTGTAAGCTGCAGACTGTCCATCGTTGCTTAATTAAAATCGTACAAGATCTCTCGCCTGTTATTAATTTCCAGAATGGTGTGGTTGACTGCAAAGACAATCATATTTATCGTGTGGGGTGTCGCTATCGCAAAGCGGACTTCAGCACGCAGATTACCTGTTTTAATGAGCGAGAAATGGCCTCCAGGCTCTTGATCAGGCGATAAATCAAAAGCAAATAGCGTGAAGCCAGCCATAAATTCTTCACGATCTATCGCCATGGCACAATCAGCCTTTTGCTTGCCCGATATATGGGCAAGCGCCATATATTCTCTGATGGCTAAATCAGCATTAAAATTAGGATTATAAGGCCTCGCGGGTATCTGCTGACCATCCAGATATAATGCCGCGTGGTTGACGTGGTAGTGGTGAAAGTCCAGTGGGTTTTTTGTATAAGAACCGCTGAAGCCCTCATTATCTACAAACCCCAATATAACAGTTTTTGGTATTTGTCCTAGGAAGAGGTTCTCGTGGTTCGTGATCCGTGTCCCTGCGGCGATGCTGTACACTTTCAGGCATGTTCGGTCAACAGCGTACTTGGCTGTTGCGGCTAGGAGGGCCTGGCTGTGGCCGATTCGGACAGCCGGTGATACCTGCACTCTTTTCACATAGAGAGCCGCCTGCGAGATTTGTACCTTCAGCGGCTCGGCTTCTGCGGACATGAGGCAGAAAGTATCCTTATTTCTTGACAGCTTAACCTTAAGGTCAAGGCCGTTCAATATTAACTTTGGCTGGTTAAATATATCCCCAAAAATGGGCCCCAAAAGATCGATGGGTTTTGAGCGAGAAGCGGCACTGGCTCTTTTGATAAATCCCGCATTTGCGCCATCCAGGCGCCTGTCATTATGATGCCCCGCAGTGTCTTTATAGAACAAGCCGGCTGTAAATTGCGATGCCAGCGTCTGTGAACTGTAATTTAAAAGGGTCTCTATGTACGCTCTATAGCTGTAGAGATTGTCCGATTGTGAGATAAGTCGGTCTCCTAGAGTAATATCGACCTGGTTAAAAAGAGTGGCTAGAGGGTAGTTTATGAGCGCCACACGCGCACCATCGGCGATGGCCGTATTATCCTGCTTCACGATGCGACAGCTTATGTACAGCAGCGTGTTGTTCAGATCATAATAATAATCACCGCTACCAGATATGTAAAACTCCAAAGGGCCATTGTCTGACAGAGCAGCAACCGGCTGTACTTCTACAAATAGAGATTTCTCGATGCTTGTCTGAGTCGGTGGTACGGCAAAAATATCCAGTTCAGATTTTGCGCAGTCTACAGAAGCGTCATGCAGGAAAGCCACGATAACTGATTAGAAGATGTCGTCCACAGAGCGTCTTACTCGTTTCTGACGGGGGCGTCTCTTGGATGTAGTTTTTTTCATGAGCATCGGCGGTAAAGGAGGGCAAACGCGCCGCTTTCTTTTTTGGGCTTTTTTAGCGACATAGATTATCCCAGAGCCGTCTTGCTGGGTTGGTGTATTTATCCTTTTCATAAGGGCAGTCGATGCTGATGTCACGGCATCTGCAGCGATGTTCCGGGCAGCCGTCCGAACGTGTGGTTTTACGAATTCTAAGCCTTTTCTGAAAAGCGGCACGGCGCGACGAAATAAGCCTTTAAATAGACCTGCCAGGCCAGAGCCATACATGTACTCGCTCCCGCGGAATCCCTCTAGCCCGTGCCCCGACTGGGCAGTATAGTAGCGGGCATAAACAGCAGGATCTCCATACACCCTTTGAGACAGCATTTTATCGTGTCAATGCTGGCGAGGTCTAAAATGTAATCGCACTATACACTTGCCGTATCTGAATTTAACCGGCTTGCCCTGGTCCGACATGACTGTAATGTTTATGGAGTCAAAGTGTTGCTTGCACAGCGGTATGTAATCGGGCCGTGAGTAGCGCACCGTGACAATATCATTATCATCGCCGCTAACTTCTACGGTTCGTAGCAGTTGAACGTAACTGTCACCTACAAGTTGATGTTGAATTATATCAGTGTATACAAAAAGCGAATAAAAACCAGCTTTTGAATCGGGGTAAAAGCGGCGATTCCACGGCATTAAAGCAACGGTGGAGTCATCGACGGTCTGCAGTCCGAAAAGAAATTTTAGCTTAGTACCCAGAGCAAACTGTATAGGGGATGGGTCGGGCAGGATCACCTCGCGGCGTAGCTCATCATACCGTATTCTGTAGGCAGGCGTAGATAAATACAGCGCTTCTATTCGGGCATTGACCGCGCCAACTAGCTTAGGAATGGACGAGTAAAATCCTGATTTTATGTGATACTGTACTAACGGCTCGTCGTGTTTAGCCGCGTAGAAGCTCCCTTCAAAAGCATCATATGTGTTCCACGTATGGGGGTACTGTATTTCCGTTAACGCCACCTCATAATCTGCTGAAAGATGAACGGCCCGCGCTAACTTGGTATTGTACTCCGATATTGTGTTTTCGGGGTACATTTTAATTGACGAATTACTGGGTAATGTCACGTAAAACGAACCCGCTTCCATTGTTATATATCTGTCAACTCCGAGGCCGGGATCCAACTATTGAATTTTTCGGGGTAGCCCAGCAATTTGACAAAGCAGTGACTCACACCCCTGACACGTTTTTTTCTCAAAATCTTTTCTACTCTGTAGACACGATCCTCATCCATAGGTATTTTTTGCAGCTCTTCCTTATAAAATGACCCCTCTACAGCCTCCCCGGCTAAATCACTGATTTTATAAAGGGGTTTATGAAATTTATTGGAGACGGCGGTAATTAAAAAAATCTCTTCGCTGTACGTCTTCTCATAGCCCTTACAGAAGGGCGACTTATAGCGCGATATTCTGACATGAGAGCCAACCGTTAAAGACGGTTTAATCGGTTTATTAGTAATAGTAGAACTGTAAATATTGCGCCAGATTTGCATCACGTTTCTCTCTGACACAGACGCAGGACTACAGCGGATCGTTGAGTGGTACGTATGGTTGTAGCTATGCAGCAAATCCGGTAAAATATCAATATACCTAAAGGTATTATGATGCGTAAGATAGCGCCACATACGGGTTTTTAATGTGCGATTAAAACGCTCGACCATAGCGGCTTTTACATCATTGTTTGTAAAAAAGTGATGAATATTGTGCGTATTACATAGTTGCTTGAGTGATGAATTTAAAAATTCTTTGCCGCGATCCGTCTGCAGTTTCTTCGGTATGCGCTTATCATTTTGAAATATTAATTCGAACGATCTGGCGACACTAGCGCCTGTCTTGTTTGTCAAGGCCACGCACCATGCGTATCTCGATAGAACATCAATCACCGTCAAGATGTATTTGGCATTATCATTTTCCCTTGAATAGTCAATTAAACTTACGAGATCCGCCTGCCACTGCGCATCAATGGCCGAGACGTAAATTTTATTTGTCAAAAAGCGTTTTCTAGCAGGCTTGTGTAGCGTGTAGGTGTCTTGCTTATTCAACCAAGCAATCACATCAGATTTCTTTATTCCGCGCGCTCTTGCAGCTCTAAATAATTTGTCAATACCCGAGAATGATCCGGGTGCCTCGCTTGTAAAATATTGTTTTTCTAATATGGCATCATACGATTTAGACGTCATGATTGATTAAAATGATTGTGGCTCGTTAATCAACAGCCTGCTTCTTTCAGAAATTCAGCTGTATAAAAATTCCTGTTTTAATCCGGCTATATCATGCGTGAGTTAATGCATGCATTAATTGCATGTATGGTTGTGTTCTGGGTGTTAACAGAAGGCGTGTGATGGGGCGTAACTGGGTGTGTTTCTGGGTGTTAACAGGTGAGTTGTTTTCTGGCACTCAGGATAAATACAGCTGGATGTACCACTAAGTACAGCAGACATCCACCAGAAGCCAGTCTAGACTAAAAGCCGTGCTATTCTAAATGTAAGTATATAAGACAGTTGTCTTATTATTCGCAAATGCTTAATTATATTTAACTATGCATCTCTAAAACCATAATTAAGGATGTTATTTGTTTAATAAGTTAGTGTTATACTGGAGGCTAGCTGCATATTTAGTTTTACTGCATAAACCATATTCTGTGGTACATAATTAATATAGAAAGACTTAGCCGTATTACCCATGATTTGCTTAGTATAAGCATATTTATACACGGGGCGCGGTTTTATTTGTTGGGGTATATAAATGAGTTTGACGAGTGGTGGTGTGTGGTTAATATAGATTGCACAAAAAATTTACACAGATAATTTATTTTAGATGGAATCCCAAAATTTTTCGTCTTTTTCCAGCCAAGCTGAGGATTCGGTAATAGGTATGTTTCAAGATTTATATACATGTATCTGTTAGTGTCCCATTCTAAGTAAGGGCTGTTTTTATATATTATCTTTATAATGTTTATTCTTTCTTGTTTAAGATGAATTTATCATGAACATCCCCGATAATGTAGATGAATTTACCAGGAACTTTACCGATGATGTAGATGACTTTATCAGGAACCTTCCCGATGAGTTTTTAAACAGCTTCAGCGTGCCTACTCTGGATTGTGATACACCTGGAGCTGAGTATAGTAACACTAATGCAGGTGCCGCTGCTGTGTGGGATTTGACTCAGGACATCATAGGTGCGTTGTGTGTCTGCGTGTATGTGTGTGTGTGTGTATATAGCTTTTAAGTATTTAGACGTGTAAATATATATATTAATTCTTTACAGATGTCGACATGTTTCCAGAACCAACCACCACGGAACACAATCAGCTGCCTGTTGAGGAACTGATGTGCCAGACCCCCACGCCGAGAAACAGCCCTGTTTCTAGAGCCCCTAAAAAACAGCTCGGACCGGAGGTCAAGAAAGGAAAAGGTAATCGTGTGAAAAGTATTTGCACAACCGCTCTGAGAAAATCCACCACGCCTCTACTAAGGCCTATATCTTTATTTATAGCTTGTAAACTGAAGCCTAGAAGAATTTTCACAAAAGAGAATATACCGGAGCTAATGGAGAGCCTCGCAGAAGCTACAGAAGACGCCACGTCAATCATTCACCACACATCGCTAGCCCGTAAGTGTATATTTTGGTATACATGCACAGTCTCTGTACAATCAATGATACACGTGCTTCACCATTGAGATCCAGGGCACACACATATCTGACACATGTATAATCTTTCCTGCAGCTAAGCGCAGCGTCCTGCGACGGTCTCGCACATATCTGACACATGTATAATCTTTCCTGCAGCTAAGCGCAGTGACCTGCGGCGGTCTCGCACATATCTGACACATGTATAATCTTTCCTGCAGCTAAGCGCAGCGTCCTGCGACGGTCTCGCACATATCTGACACATGTATAATCTTATTACACCAAAAAATATCCTCATAATATAAGAGGATCCCTTCAGACTTCAATATAAACAAAAAAAGAGAGAACAAGGAAGGACTGCCAATCCAATGTATAAAGATATATAAACAGCAAATTTTATTGATACATATAATATATACAAAAAAGTACAGAAATATGGATACTCGGCAGATGGGACAGTACATAGACCAATATGTGCACGGAACACCGATGCCACAATGTATATATAAAGAAGGACGTCAGCAGTATATATCGATCATAATAATCACTCCCTATAGAGCATAGGAGGTATATCTAAATGATGGAAAAATATCTAAAAAAGCACCTACCTATAGCTCAAATACATATACATAACCTGCTGACCACCAACTAATATAGTGCCACAGGTATAGCTAATAACAAATATGGCTATTGTAAAATACAAAGCAAACAAGCTGCCATAGTGCAAGAGAATTACCTCAAAGCATATAATTACACAAGACTATACCTGTAGACATGTTTCCACCTGTGGACATGGCGGCAAAAGTGCCCGTGCACAAGGAGCCTCGACGCGCGTTTCGCTGTATCCTACAGCTTCGTCGGGAGGTGAAGTAGCCACAAAAAGGACCCCCATATATAGCACCTATCTAATGTGGTAATTGGCATCACGTACGGTGGCGCATAACCCCCATGATGCAACGCCACGGAGAGCGCGTCACTCTATGCGCCCGGTATCCGGTGACGCTGCCAGGTCACATGACCCGCCCGTCTCCCAGACAACGAGCAACATAAACAGAGCGCCGTCCCAACATGGCGCTACAGCGCATGCGCAGGTATGCGCACATAATGCTGCCAGGAACGCTGGAACAACACTGCCTCACCACTAACACTACGCTGTGGCTGAGTTGTATATCAACAAATAGCATGTCTCCGGCTACACTGCGTCTATATTGACCACCATTGGCCGAACCTATGGCTCAAATTAGTATTGTTAAATAAGATTCACATAGTCAATCTAAACATGGCGAGCATAAAGCAATACCAGTATTGTCAGTACAAATTACCATCATTAAAACAGTAATTGATTATCATGTCCTGATACAAATGATCGCTGTAACAAGATCTTACAATAAGTGTAATACATATTAAACAACATAATATAGCACACATTCATTACATAGTTGTCTGATAAACAGGCACAAACCTATGGATACATATAGAGCAATATATTAAATGCCCCATATGCTAGATAGTACATTACAGTATTTTAATAAGTTGTGTCTCATATATAACTAAATACATAGGTTGATACATACATATATACAATAATGTTATATAAAGTGCTGTGTGCTAAATATTATTACCTACAGAGGATACCACAATCTCAATCAGCACTATAGAAGGCACATAAAAATACCAAATTTGTCTAAATTCAAAATATCTAGGATATAAATAAGCATAAATTAATGCCATAACCATAATGGTAAAAATGCACATTAAACGTAATAATAATCCCTACACAGTCCTCATATGATAGTAATTAAGGTGCTTATGAAGACGTAGTGGATATCCAGGATCCTCCAACGATATCATGAGGTAAAAACATCACTGCAAGTAAGTGAGATTGAGATCTTCAAAGCCATTGGACGCTGGTGAAAATAATCATGGAAATATAGGTAGATAACCAGAGCCACCCAAATGGTACCAGTACGTACAGCCATACCACAGATAACTATCGCTCTAAAATAGACGGAGCTCCTGTAAAGGTTAGAAAAGGTCACATATGAGGGTACATAGAATACACACAAAATAAATTTATATATGACATAAAAACACAACAGATAAAAACTAAATAAAGATAAAATTAGCGCTACTATAAGAAGGGTTTGAAGCTAACATATTCATTCAACCCCCTAGGGGCAATCGTGTCCAGAACAACCATCCATTTACAAAAAAGAACTATTAAAAAAGGAAAGTAATCACCACCTCTAATACCAAGCTGTACCCGATCAATTCCCTTGACTCTCAATGCATTCGGATTGCTGTGGTGACATTGTCTAAAATGCTTGGGAATGGTCTTTAATTGATCCGTCTCCTCAATTGATGCCCCATTTCTGATGTCTCTGGCATGTTCTAGGATACGTACTCGCAGCTGGCGGGTGGTCATGCCGATATAAATCAGCCCACATGGACAGTATGCAAAATAGATTACATTATCAGTTTTACAATTGATGTTATGTGTGATAGTAAAAATGCGACTGTTGTCGCTATTGTTAAACACAAATGCTCTGTCCATGAACTTGCAGGCTGAACAATCACCACATTGAAATGATCCCCATTTGGGACCCGCCCGATTGGAAAAATGTTGGACTTGTGGTGCGACATAATGACTTTTTGTTAGAATGTCCTTTAGATTTTTAGATCTGCGCCATGTAACAGAAGGGTGTTTGGGGATACAACTGGCCAAGTCATCATCGGCCCTCAATACAGCCCAATGTTTACCCAGCACCTGCATGATCTCCCGCCATTGCGAGTTGAATCCTGTTATAAGCCTCACGGCTTGTGTATCCTGAGCTATCTGTCTCTTGGAGCAGGACAGTAGCTGTTCTCTCGATGAAAACTTAGCTCTACGATAACCTGCTCTGATGACCTTGCGGTTATACCCTCTGTTTTTTAAATTAGCTGTTAGAATTTGTGCTTGTTTTTCAAACCCACTTTCATCAGAGCATATACGTTTCATACGCAGGAATTGACTAATGGGTATCTCTTTATATATACATTGTGGCATCGGTGTTCCGTGCACATATTGGTCTATGTACTGTCCCATCTGCCGAGTATCCATATTTCTGTACTTTTTTGTATATATTATATGTATCAATAAAATTTGCTGTTTATATATCTTTATACATTGGATTGGCAGTCCTTCCTTGTTCTCTCTTTTTTTGTTTACATGTATAATCTTTCCTGCAGCTAAGCGCAGCGACCTGCGGCGGTCTCGCACATATCTGACACATGTATAATCTTTCCTGCAGCTAAGCGCAGCGACCTGCGGCGGTCTCACACATATCTGACACATGTATAATCTTTCCTACAGCTAAGCGCAAAGTCATGAGAAAAACACCTCCAGCACCTCTACAGCCGCTACAGATCACTGAGAATGGTGCAGCACCAGTGTGGACGGCGATACAGACGGCTAATGGAGCTGTTAGAACATCTCCGCTATCACCGATCTGCGTGGTGCAGGACGCAGGAAACACTGTACCGGCGTACCATCGTGAAATACTCCATTCAAGTACCGAACAGCCATCGACCAACCGTGTGAATGACCCCGCGCTACTATATCCAGAAGTGGTCGTGGCACCCCGAAAACATAAGCGAAAAACAAAGCATATTACAGAGCCACCAACCACATCCTGCGCCGTGGGTGCCACAGCCACGATGACTCGTGAAGAGTATGATCGCGAGATTGATCAGCTCGCTGATGGTAAGCAACCATCCGTAGAACCGCTCATTATACGTATGTCCCACACTATGCATCCGAAAGCAACATGTCTAACTGTACCTACTAATGCCTCTGGGCCCGGTCCCTCAGGAGCCTCTAATTTGGGCGGCCCATCTCATGTCTGTGTATCTAACTCTGTTAATGTTAAGAAACGGCCAAAGAGGGCGCTACCGGCTGATGTTAAGGTGTGTAAAGAGCTTAAGGTGTGTAAAAAGCCAAGGATTCATGCGCCAGCTACAGATCTGCCGTATGAATCCCGCAGCTGGGACCCCGCTGAAATGCTTGTGTTTCAGGAACACTTCGTCCGCTACTTACGCTACAAACTATGGGTCCCCAAAATAATGTTTTTTTGCGATACTTTTGAAAAATTGTTATCAACACAAAGCCCAACACAGGCTAATAAGTCCGAACTATACGCACTACGGAGCCTGCTGCTGGATGGCGAGATAACAACTACAGCGACCCCATTATGACTAGATATGGTCGGCTACGGCATGCATAAACCACCTAAACTAACACTACCCAGGTATAATAGGGCTAGAGTTATAAAGAGGACTCTAAAATTGTTGGTCAGCGCTAGACGGGCGCTATGCTCTAGGAGGCGTCGTTGTGGCATGGGTCCTGCAGTGCCTCTACAGACACCCCTGCCGTCGTCACAAGAGCCAGAACAGCACTCACATAGCCAAGGCAGCTCTGCAGATGCCGCACATGTATCTACACAAAATTCACAAGCCGCAGACGCTGACGCTGCTGGTAATGTGCAGCGCCCCGATCATACAGTATTTTTGCAACACATCCATCATCATGAAAGGGCCCTCCGCAATTTCAACGGCCATATACATACAGACCATTTTAGATTTGTAAATTTGGAGCGTGTACGATCATTTGAAGAGGGCTTGAATATTGTTCATGAAGGCATTCAGACATTACTGGATAGAATCATCAGGGACATTGAACCTGGCGACTTTGTACAGTTAAGGTTTGATGCCGGCGATACTTTAGACCCTATTTTCACTACAAAACAAACCCGTGAAGATTTTAATTCCGAATCTTTTTTAAATGCTGTTGCCAGCGCACTTCAAAGTAACAATGAATGCATATCATCCAATTCGCTAAAGCTAGTCGTCACCATCATTAAAAACCGACGCGGTGGTGTAAAAAGGCGCTTGAAATCTATAGCGAGCAGTCAGATCATTAAACAAAAGAGACAATGGCTGTATGATTTTAACAATTACACGACAAATCTGTGTTTGGCTGCTAGTGTGTGCGCCCTGATGGACGACACGGATGTCACTGATGGTGTTTTACTGAGCCGCTCTAAAAACATACTCGCAGCACTGGGCATCCCTGATGATCAATTAGTGAGTTTTAGCGACATCCCTGCATTTGAAAAATATTTGGGGGTCACCATTAAAGTACTGTACTATAGTCAGGGCGATTGGCGTTACTTTGAGAGCGGTAATACAGCTAATGGCAAAACAGTATTCATATTGTTCCATGATAATCACTACTACGGTATCAAAAATATGAAGGGTTTTATCGGCGCTAAGTACTTTTGTGAGCTCTGCAATTCAGTGTTTCACCACAAAAACAACCACACCTGCCAGTATTTTTGTAAAACCTGTCAGAGAGAGGACTGTGTACAAAGCAGTGCCGACCAACAGCCCAGATGTCCTGTTTGCAGAGTTTATTGCCGCTCGAGCGTGTGCTTAGATTATCACAAACAATTGGGATTAGGCGACCCGGCATTCTGCAGACTTAAAACATTTTGTGATAAATGCAACCATTTTGTCCCCAGAAATAGCGAAACAGAGCATAAATGTAATGGTTTGCGCTGTCCTGTATGTCGCAGACGTATAAATAAATTCGATGCCCATCTTTGTTACATGCGGAAGTATGTAGCACAGGATGAGTCAGATTGTTATATCTTTTATCATTTTGAATGTATGCAGGAGACAGGCACGCACATCCCGAATTACATTTATGCTACAACGCTGTATGGCCACCCCTCCTGGGAGTTTGAGGGTGATACCTGTACACATGACTTTGTACAGTTCTTTACAAGCGGTAAATTTTCAGATCATACATTTATTGCCCACAATGGTGGAAGATACGACGCATACTTTATTGTTAAGGAACTGATTTCTGAAAAACTACAAGTACAGTTGATAACCCAAGGTGGTCGTCTCTTGTGTGTGTCGCTACCTGATTTGTCTATAAGGTTCATAGACTCTCTAAATTTTATCCCCATGAAACTCAGTAAATTACCACAGGCCATGGGCTTTTCAGGAGGCAAAGGACATTTTCCACACTTTTTCAATACCAGAGAAAACCAAAACTATGTAGGCCCCATACCTGATGTAAAATTTTATGGGGTGGAGTACATGTCACCTGGTGAGAAGGTAGAGTTCCTGGAGTGGTATGAGACACAGGTAAATACAACTTTTGACTTCAAGGCCGAGCTAAAATCTTATTGCAAACAAGATGTTGAAATTTTGAGACACGCCTGCGAGATCTATAGAGAGCGTATTATGCAGATGACGCAGAAAAATGTTAAAAAATACTGTAAGCGTCAAAAGCAAAGGATTGTAGTGAGCAGATGTGTTGATCCTTTTCAGCTCATCACCCTGGCCTCGGTGTGTATGACAATGTACCGGTTTAAATTTCTTCCAAAAAAGACAATCGCCATTTTACCTGGTGATAATTATCACAAGGCAAAAAAGCGCTACTCGACACCCGCTATACAGTGGCTCATGTCTGTAGCCCACTCCGAGAACATCGACACACAGCACGCTTTGAGAGGCGGTGAAAAACAGGTCGGAAAGTATTTTCTAGATGGTTATGCCTATGTTAGCGGCCAGCACTTAGCCTTTGAATTTCAGGGGTGTTTTTACCACGGATGTCCCGTGTGCTATAATGAAAATGACACGAATAAGGTCACGAGTACGTCCTACGGCCAGTTATATTACACCTTTTTAGCTAAAAAGCGTTACTTACAGTGTTGCGGGTACACAGTAAGACTGATGTGGGAACATGAGTGGAATGAAATGGTTGAAAATGATTCTAACCTTCAAACATTTCTTCGCCAGATGGAATTCCCCGTTCCTTTAGACCCCCGTGATGCGCTTTATGGCGGGCGAACTAACGCCATTAAGCTCTATCACCATCTGGAAGAAGGGGAGACTTTACACTACTACGATTTCACCAGTCTGTACCCCTTTGTAAACAAAACTAAAACATACCCTGTAGGCCATCCAGACATCATCTACGACAATTTTGGATTCATTAAAAAATACTTTGGCATTGCTAGAGTCAAGGTCTACCCGCCGAGAGATTTATTTTTTCCAGTTCTACCGGTAAAACTCAACAAAAAATTAATGTTTCCCCTTTGCTACACATGCGCTGCAAATTCCCAGGCAGATATTTGTGCCCACAGTGATGAAGAACGGGCCCTGACAGGCACCTGGTGCACTATAGAGCTCGAGATGGCTATAGAAAAAGGGTATCGGATCGCTCACATCTACGAAATATGGCATTTTCCTAAAACCACTGATGATCTGTTTGCGCCTTACATTAAATTACATCTTAGGGATAAGCAGGAAGCCTCTGGTTATCCTAGCTGGTGCACTGATGACGCCAAGAAACGGCAGTACATTGACTCTTTTCTTGAAAAAGAAGGTGTCCAATTACGGCCTGAAAATATAGCTGTCAATCCTGCTAAGCGACAGATCTCCAAGCTTTTCTTAAATTCTTTATGGGGAAAGTTTGCTCAGAGATCTAATCTATCATGTACCAGCATTGTTAGGGATCCAGATGAGCTTTTTAAGTATTTGTTCCTGCCTTACTATGACATTTCGATGTTACATTTCCTTGATGATGACACCGCAACCATTAACTGGAAATATGCAAAAGGCCACCACACACTCAACAAAAACAAAAACATTTTTATAGCGTGTTTTACAACAGCGTATGCTCGGTTAGAGCTCTATTCGCTGCTGGACCGGCTGCAGGAGAGGTGCCTTTATCACGACACAGACTCAGTTATTTTTGTACAGAGAGATGGTGAGTGGCAACCGCCTTTAGGCGATTACCTGGGGGAGCTGACCAGTGAAATACCCGATGGTACACACATCACAGAATTTGTATCCGCGGGCCCCAAAACTTACGGCTACAAACTCAACACCGGTAAAACTGTCTTACAAGTTAAGGGGATAACACTAAATGTTGGTAACTCTCAATCTATTAATTTCAACAGTCTGAAAGATCTAGTTCTGGACTACCCGCGCAATTCTGCCGCAGAAACTCAGAAACGTATTGTCGTACAGCAGGCGTCCATTGTGAGAAATAAAAAGTACTGGGATATTGAAACAAGGCCATTACGCAAAACACAAAAGTGCGTTTATACAAAGCGGCGACTATTAGACGATTTCACAACATTACCTTTTGGGTATTAGTCGAGTATTGTGATGGATACGCGTCTGCAACACCCGTTCTTGTGCATTCTAGCAGGCCCGTCTAATTCTGGAAAGAGCTATTTTGTAAAACAGTTGCTATATAATACTGAAGCTAATTTTTCTCAGAAACCTGATAATATTTTATGGTTTTATTCGTGCTGGCAAAAACTATATGATGAAATCTCTCTCTCTCTTTTCCCCACGCCAGATTTGTGGAGGGTCTGCCGAATACATTCGTAGATGACGAATTATTCCCCCTGGAGAAGGTGAATTTGGCGATTGTTGATGATCTCATGGAGAGTGCTAGTGAGAATTGTGAGATAGAAAAAGCCTTTACCAAGTATGTGCACCACAGAAATCTCAGCATTTTCTACCTGGTGCAAAACATATTATGTCAGGGCAAGAAAAGCCGTACGATAAATTTAAACACAAAGTACATGGTGCTTTTTAATAACCCCCGAGATAAATTACAAATTTTAACTCTAGCTCGTCAGATGTATCCCGGAAAAACACGTTTTTTCCTAGAAGCTTTTGAAGATGCCACGCGGGAGCCTTACGGGTATTTGCTTGTAGATTTGCGAGCTAATACGCCTGAGGATCTGCGTTTAAGGACTGGGTTGTTTCCACCCGCGTTGCCCGCTGTCTATGTTCAAAAGAAAAACACTTCTAAAAAGTGAATTTTACCCGGTATCAGACATTCTACGCTGTGAGCGTTGTGATGTAAAGATGTCTGAGAGGCTCCGGCGTAACTGGGCTCTCTTAAAAACCCTAGTGAAAGCAACCCCCGCTGTCAGAAAGTCTATTTTGCGCGATGCAAGCAATGATTTAATTACAGCCATAGGCGAGATTGCTTTAAATATCTTAAAAGGCAGGATTCCGCTGAAAGAGCGCCAGAAAGGTATGTTAAAGAAGTGTCGTAAAGCTATAAGAACCCTGAGCGACAGATCTCAGCCCGTAAAGAAAAAGAAGCGACTACTAAAACAGGCCGGCGGGTTTATCGGTCCTCTTTTAGCTTTTGCAATTCCAATAATAACAAGCCTGATCGCCGGAAGATAATGGAGCATGCAGCGAAAATGTATCTAGTCCCCAAGCAGGAGCTAGACAAACTAAGACCCGGTACTACAGATTACATACGCGACAGTGTTATTCGACGCCTTGATGGTGAAATTAGCGACATTTTACATCGTCGTGACATTCTCTATGATGTGAAAATTAAAATGTATAGCTCTGTGCTACAACGCTACTTGGTACATACGAGGCACAGCTCAAAAGAAGTAACGACTTTAAATCTCGTTAGCCCTCCTGATCCTGGTCAGCAGCAATTGCCAAATACCGACTCTGATAAAAATCATGAGATCGCTGAAATTGTCGGCCATATAAACCAAAGATATAAAAAGAATGCTGAATTTTTACTAAACAGGCTGCTGCAGAATAAAAATGTCACAGCATGGAATAATAATGCTGAATTTATTTTCAAAGGATCCGTAATACCAGGGTCTAACTTACTGGATTTGGTACGTAGTACAACGCAGAGCCATGCTCTGAACAGTAGAAATTTACCACCGGGTTGGGATTCATTTATGCAGGCTATGGCCGAGCTAAATATGCCGTCTACAGTTGTGGGTAACCCCGCTACTAGGAAGCTTTTAGATGAATTAAAAATTACCAACAGTGAGACACACTCTGTATCTACACCGCTGAAGTTAGCGGCGGCGCCCCGTACAATTCAATCTTTACATTCCCCGTCATTAGGTACCACACGTGTGTGTATATATATATATATATATATATATATATATATATATATATATATATATATATATATAGGCACAAAAGAGAAAATCTGGTACACTGTGAATAAACACAGTTTACAGAACAAAAACAAATGACCTAGGTGTTATAAACCACTGAAAATAAGCATTTAGTTAATGCTCAGTAGAAACACAAATAACTTCTCAGATGACATCTACAGACACAAAAAAGAGAAAGCAAATATCAAACATTGTGCGTTATAAAAACATAAATAATACACAATGCCTGGGCAAATGATCCGCAGATAACCCTACATAACCCTACAGTACAATACATGTACAAACAGAAAATCTGCCTCTTCTGTTTGTGAAAATAAACATTTATTGGGAAAGCAAATACAACAACAATTGACCTAGGTGTTATAAACCTCTGACCCGCAGTTAACCCAAACAGAAAATCTGGCTCTTCTGTTTGTGAAAATAAACATTTTAGTTAATGTTCACCATTTAGTTAATGTTCAGTAGAGCCACAAATAAACAGCTTAGTGTGTTATAAGTTCTGAACTATATGGATACACTGTGAATAAAACACAGCTAACAGAATCAAACTCGAGCTACGTATAAAAATATAAAACAAATACGTGTAGAGACACAAATAAACAGCTTGGTGTGTTATAAGTTCTGAACTAGGATACACTGTGAATAAAACACAGCTAACAGAATCAAACTCGAGCTACGTATAAAAATATAAAACAAATACGTGAATAATATCAAACTGCAACAAATTAAAGTATATCAAACGATATCAAAAGGGGGAAATCAAACAAGGAGGGACAGCTGGATACCAGCCGTCAGACAAGGGGAGGGGAGGGGTTACACACTTTGATACACTTTGATAGGGGCGGGGCACCTGTCAGATTGAGTTTGACGAATCATGGTTATGCTACACTACTGCAGCAGGCTGGTGGGAGTGCTTCTGCACGCACTGTGAGGCAGAGACTCTTTGAGCAAGGCCTGGTTTCAAGGAGGGCAGCAAAAAAGCCACTTCTCTCCAGAAAAAACATCAGGGACCGACTGATATTCTGCAAAAGGTACAGGGAGTGGACTGCTGATGACTGGGGCAAAGTCATTTTCTCTGAAGAACCCCCTTTTCGATTGTTTTGGACATCTGGATAACAGCTTATTCGGAGAAGAAGAGGTGAGCGCTCCCACCAGTCTTGTCTCATGCCAACTGTAAAGCATCCTGAAACCATTCATGTGTGGGGTTGCTTCTCAGCCAAGGGAATCGGCTCACTCACAGTCTTGCCTAAAAACACAGCCATGAATAAAGAATGGTACCAGAATGTCCTCCAAGAGCAACTTCTCTCCATGGCCTAGAAACTCCCCAGATCTTAATCCCATTGAGAACTTGTGGTCAATCATCAAGAGAAGGGTGGACAAACAAAAACCAACAAATTCTGGCAAAATGCAAGCATCGATTATGCAAGACTGGACTGCTATCAGTCAGGATTTGGTCCAAAAGTTGATTGAGAGCATGACAGGGAGAATTGCAGAGGTCTTGAAGAAGAAGGGTCAACACTGCAAATATTGACTTGCTGCATTAACTCATTCTAACTGTCAATATAACCTATTGGTACTCATAATATGGTTGCAATTATATTTCTGTATGTGATATAAACATCAGACAAACACTAATAAAAACCAGAGGGCAGCAGATCATGTGAAAATATAATTTTGGTGTCATTCTCAAAAATTTTGGCCATGACTGTATATATGTACGTGTGTGTGTGTGTGTGTATATATATATATATATATATATATATATATATATATATATATATATCAGTATAGACCAAAAGTTTGGACACACCTCATTCAAAGATTTTTCTGTATTTTCATGACTAAAAAAAATTGTACATTCACACTGAAGGCATCAAAACTATGAAATAACACATGTGGAATTATATAATTAACAAAAAAGTGTGAAACAACTGAAAAAAAACGTCTTATATTCTAGGTTCTTCAAAGTAGCCACCTTTTGCTTTGTTTACTGCTTTGCACACTCTTGGCATTCTCTTGATGAGCTTAAAGAGGTAGTCACCGGAAATGGTCTTCCAACAGTCTTGAAGGAGTTCCCAGAGATGCTTAGTATTTGTTGGCCCTTTTGCCTTCACTCTGCGATCCAGCTCACCCCAAACCATCTCGATTGGGTTCAGGTCTGGTGACTGCACCCCATCACTCTCCTTCTTGGTCAAATAACCCTTACAGAGCCTGGAGGTGTGTTTGGAGTCATTGTCCTGTTGAAAAATAAATTATTGTCCAACTAAACGCAAACTGGATGGAATAGTATGCCGCTACAATATGCTGTAGTAGCCATGCTGGTTCAGCATGCCTTCAATTTTGAATACATCCCCAACACTGTCACCAGCAAACCACCCCCACACCATCACACATCCTCCTCCATGCTTCACGGTGGGAATCAGGCATGTAGAGTCCATCCGTTCACCTTTTCTGCATCACACAAAGACACGGTCGTTGGAACCAAAGATCTCAAATTTGGACTCATCAGACCAAAGCACAGATTTCCACTGGTCTAATGCCCATTCCTTGTGTTCTTTAGCCCAAACAAATCTCTTCTGCTTGTTGCCTGTCCTTAGCAGTGGTTTCCTAGCAGCTGTTTTACCATGAAGGCATGCTGCACAAAGTCTCCTCTTAACAGTTGTTGTAGAGATGTGTCTGCTGTTAGAACTCTGTGTAGCATTGACCTGGTCTCTAATCTGAGCTGCTGTTAACCTGCGATTTCTGAGGCTGGTGACTTGGATAAACTTATCCTCAGAAGCAGAGGTGACTCTTGGTCTTCCTTTCCTGGGGCGGTCCTTATGTGAGACAGTTTCTTTGTTGCGCTTGATGGTTTTTGCCACTGCACTTGGGGACAATTTCAAAGTTTTCCCAAATTTTCGGACTGACTGACCTTCATTTCTTAAAGTAATGATGGCCACTCATTTTTCTTTACTTAGCTCGTTTTTTTTTTGCCATAATAGCAATTCTTAACAGTCTATTCAGTAGGACTATCAGCTGTGTATCCACCACACTTCTGCACAACACAACTGATGGTCCCAACCCCATTTCTAAGGCAAGAAATCCCACTTATTAAACCTGACAGGGCACACCTGTGAAGTGAAAACCATTCCAGGTGACTACCTCTTGAAGCTCATCAAGAGAATGGCAAGAGTGTGCACAGCAGTAATCATAGCAAAAGGTGACTACTTTGAAGTATCTAGAATATAAAACATATTTTCAGTTGTTTCACACTTTTTTGTTAAGTTTATAATTCCACATGTGTTAATTCATAGTTTTGATGCCTTTAGTGTGAATGTACAATTTTCTTAGTCCTGAAAATACAGAAAAATATTTGAATGAGGTGTTTCCAAACTTTTGGTCTGTACTGTATATATATATATATATATATATATATATATATATATATATATATATATATATATATATATATATATATATATATATATATATATATATATATATATATACCTACAGCCCTACAGAAAATAAGGGACGAAATGTGTGAACTGAAATGTCAACACAAGGCAGCTCTACAGGAAATGGGGGAACTGAAAAATTAATTTTACAGAATTAAAAGCCCATAGCCCTGGACATCTGAACCAGCAGGGGGCAATGGAAACAAGCCAGAGAGCAGACAACATGGCCACCACTGAACAGATTGTAGAGACACCAAACAGCATTAAAATAATAACCAACAATATGACTGATCCTGAAACCAGAGAGAAGAGAACTAGCCACCAGCAAAGCCAGCACCACAGACCCCCGTCAGCAGCACCGTAGCCCACCCAAGACATCGCAAAGTCCTGATATTGTCCTAATAATGGACTCATCCTGAAACCAGAGAGATGGAAGAGAGAAGAGAACCAGCCACCAGCAAAGCCAGCATCACAGACCCCCGTCAGCAGCACCGTAGCCCACCCAAGACATCACAAAGTCCCGATATTGTCCTAATAATGGACTCAAATGGGAAGTACCTAAATACACAGCGGCTATTCCCAGGAAAACAGGTCCGTACAATCCGCTGTGCAAATATTGAACAGGTGACAGACGTCATCAGTAAACCACGGTTTACCAACCCCAAGCACATTATTATACACACGGGTACAAACAATCTGCCAGACCAGCAGATCGCAGAACAACTGATCAAACTGGCAAAGATGGCAAAACTAAAATTCCCAGACAGTAAAATCATTCTGTCATCGCTGCTCCCAAGAAAGGACATATCCAGGCAAACCACCCAAGCCATCAATACAGTACTGACTGAAAAGATCAAGATTGTGCCAAACGTGACCCTGGCACAACACCTCTCCATAAACATCAGTCACCTGCACGATAATAAACACCTCAACAAACAAGGGGTCAGCCTCCTGGCCAAAGAGCTGAAGGACATCGTGCTAAACAGAGACCCCAAGCCTGGATTCAACAGTGGCCATAATCACAAGGAAAGACCCCCGAGAACGAAAAAGCAGAAAACCTCAATGCTACCTCCAAAAGCTGGAAACAAAGCTCTTCACCCAGTGTCAGACCATCAGAGGCGGATACCTCCACGGAGGGGACCACCGAGCCCACACAGACACATGCAGAGCAGAGATATGGATGAGATAAAGAACCTGCTCAATGCACTGTGCAGCAGACTAATGTGACTGGATGGAACCAAGCACTTCTATAAAACTGTCAGAAATTCAATTTGTCCCACACAGCCATACTCATTACAAGGTATATACACACAAAATACACAGAAGAATGTCTTCACTTACAATCAGCAGCTGGAATATCCAGGGTCTCAACGCCTCAACCTTTGGATTTAAAACAAAGGACCCTGATTTTATACAAAGTCTGAAAAATATAGACATTCAGATCCTCCTGGAAACATGGACCAGAGCCGAAAACGAATCCCTGGTGCCTATTGGATACAATGAATTCTCGGTTCATGCCCAGAAAAATAAAAACATCAAACAGGGCCGGGGCTCAGGAGTAGTAGTGATCTGGTATAAAGAGGAGCTCCACCAGTACATCAAACCGGTGAAGAAAGGAGGCAGCCACATATGGATCAGAATAAACAGCTCCATCCTCACCTGCCAGTCTGATGTCCACCTCTGTGCCACCTATATACCACCGCCAGAGTCCCCCTACTTCAATCCAGACTGCTTCGAGATCTTACAAAGAGAAGCCGCCCATTATCAGGCCCTGGGCAAAGTTCTCATCTTTGGAGACC
This sequence comes from Ranitomeya imitator, assembly GCF_032444005.1. Classification (NCBI taxonomy): domain Eukaryota; kingdom Metazoa; phylum Chordata; class Amphibia; order Anura; family Dendrobatidae; genus Ranitomeya; species Ranitomeya imitator. The sequence continues at coordinate 1,101,777,480 of NC_091282.1, read as the reverse complement.
TCAATGCAAGAACAGGGAGAGAGAGAGACTTCCTGACCACGGATGGAAACATCTACATACTTGGAGCAGAGAATGACGGCCAAGACCCTGTACACACTGAGAGAAACGGCTATGACAGTACAGTCAACAAAAGTGGCAGAAAGCTCCTGAACATATGTAAAAGTTTAGGACTTCATATCCTTAATGGACGATGCAAGGGTGACTCCTTAGGAAGGCATACACTAAACTCCCATGTAGGGAGGAGTGTAGTAGATTACGCCGTTACAGATCTGAACCTGGCAGATGTCAGCGCCTTCATAGTCACCCCACAAACGCACCTGTCAGATCACAGCCAACTTCTTCTGTACATGAAATCTACAGAGAAACCATCCACTCAGAAGCCACAGCAGAGCGGCCTCTTCACCCGGCCTCCATCCTATAAATGGTCCAAAATGTCGGCACTAAAGTATAAAGAAGCTTCCAGCAGACCTGAAATACAGCGGATGCTCCACCACTTCTACAACCTTGAGTACATGCCAAACCCAGAGGGAGTGAGCCAAGCCGCAAAGGACCTCAACAATATATTCTACGCAATGGCCAGACTGTCCGACCTTAAAAAAGTCGACTACAATAGACCAAAAGAAACACAGGTCAATGGCTGGTTTGACAGAGAATGTAAAGCTGTACGGAAGACCCTGAGAACAGCCTCCAACAAGAAACACAGAGACCCCAACCACCTGGGTCTGAGGGAAGCCTATGACTCAATACAAAAGCAGTACAAAACCATCCTCAGGAGGAAGAAGCAGAGTTACATCTCTACCAAGCTTGACCAACTCCAAGACGCCCTCCAAGACAACTCCTTCTGGGAACTATGGAACCATATGGGCACCAAAGACAAGAAAAACAACAACCATATCCAAAATGGCAACCTCTGGCTCCAATACTTCAGAGATCTCTATAAAAACATTCCAAAGGAAGGACTAAGCCAAGAACAGGAAAACATAATGGCGAAACTAAAAGCAATGGAGGAAAAAATCAAAAACTTCCAAAACCCGGTGGATACACCTATAACACTACAGGAAGTAGCCGAGAGACTCTCCTCCATAAGATGTAGAAAAGCCAGTGGCCTGGATGGAATCCTACCAGAAATGCTGAAGTTCAACCCACTAGAAATACAGGCTGCAATCGTTAAACTCTTCAATATTGTGCTGAGTGCCGCCTACTTCCCTCGTACCTGGAACCAAGGCCTCATAACACCCATCCACAAGAGTGGGGACAGGTATGACCCAGCCAACTACAGAGGCATATGTGTCAGCAGCAACCTGGGAAAACTGTTCAACAGTATCCTGAACAAGAGGATCCTCACCTTCCTCACCGAGCACAACGTCCCCAGCAAGAGCCAAGCAGGGTTCATGCCGAACCACCGCACCACTGACCACATCTATACTCTGCACAGCCTCATTCAGAGACACGTCTACAATACAAAGAATGGGAAGATATACGCCTGCTTTGTGGACTTTAAAAAGGCCTTTGATTCAGTGTGGCACCCGGGCTTATTCCTGAAACTGCTGGAGAGTGGAATAGGAGGAAAGGCCTACGATGTCATCAAAAGCTCCTACACCGAGAACCACTGCAGCATGAGTGTGAACGGCAGAAGAACGGCTTATTTCCAGCAGAGCCGCGGAGTCAGACAAGGCTGCAGCCTAAGTCCAATGCTCTTCAACATCTACATCAATGAGCTGGCTACCGCCCTGGAATCCTCCTCAGCACCAGGTCTCACCCTCCACGACGCTCAGGTGAAATTCCTGCTGTATGCAGATGACCTGCTGCTGCTGTCACCAACCGAGAAAGGCCTCCAGGACAACCTGAAAATCCTAGAGAAATTCAGCTCCACCTGGGCTCTATCGGTCAACCTAAAGAAAACAAACACCATGGTGTTCCAGAGGAGAAAGAGAAGATCAGACCAGCACCCACCGTTTGTCTTCAACAACTGCGACCTCACAGGAATGGACAAATATACCTACCTGGGCCTAGAGATTCACCGGTCAGGGAGCTTCAAACAAGCCATAGAGACCCTGAAAGACAAGGCCTGCAAAACCTTTTATGCCATCCAAAGGAAACTCTACCATCTGAAGCCACCAGTGAGGGTCTGGCTAAAAATCTTCGACTCCATCATCGCCCCAATCCTCCTGTATGGCAGCGAAGTCTGGGGTCCTCACACCTACCTAGACTGGTCAAGGTGGGATTCCAGTCCAACAGAAATATTCCACCTGGAATTCTGCAAGCACCTTCTCCAGGTCCATCGGAGCACCTCCAACAGTGCTTGTCGGGCTGAGCTGGGCAGATTCCCTCTACACCTAACAGTTCTAAAGAGGACGCTGTCATTCCTGGCTCACCTGCATAGGAGCAATCCAAGCTCCCATCACCATAAAGCCCTGATACATGTAGGTGAAACAGAAAAACCAGAACCCTCGGAACAGCCCAGCCAAAACCAACCGGACCAGAACAGCAATCACAACAACATGACAAAAGCCGGAATCAGAAATATGGCAGATGAAGGCCAGGAGAGGTATGTCAGTGACTGGAAGAATGATATCATCAGCTCACAGAAACTGATCATGTACCGGAGTCTACAGAGAGACTACAGACTGGCGCCATATCTGGAGAAACTCCCGGACCCCAGAGATCGCAAGATCCTGAGCCTATATAGACTCAGTGCCCACAGTCTGGCCATCGAATGTGGCCGACACAGGCAGACCTACAAGCCCAGGGAGGAAAGACTGTGCCAACACAGTGACCAGGAGGCCATAGAGGACGAAACCCACTTCCTGCTACACTGCTCCAAATACTCAGCAGTGAGGGACACTCACTTCAGGAGACTCTCACATCTCTTCCCAGACTTCATCACCATGAAGGAGGAAGAGAAAACATATATCCTGCTGGGAAAAGAAGAGAGAGCAGTGGAGATAGCAGCGCGGTATGTGAGCGAATGTCATAGACTGCGAGAAAGAGAACTATGATGCCATGGACTATAGCCCCCACAATGGATCTGCCCCATCCACCTCCCCTATGCCACGGACTATAGCCCCCACAATGGATCTGCCCCCATCCACCTTCCCTACAGCTCCTACCCAACATCCCCACAGTCCCTATCCCTATTGCCTTTATACACTTGCTTTGGCAAAACTGATGTGTATTTGGTCCTGCCAATAAAGCTTCTTTGAATCTTGAATCTATATATATGTGTGTGTATGTATATGTATGTGTATATATATATATATATATATATATATATATATATATATATATACTAGATTGTGGCCCGATTCTAACGCATCGGGTATTCTAGAATATGCATGTCCCCGTAGTATATGGACAATGATGATTCCAGAATTCGTGGCAGACTGTGCCCGTTGCTGATTGGTCGAGGCAACCTTTATGACATCATCGTCGCCATGGCAACCATTATGACTTCTACGTCGATACTGTGCCCGTTGCTGATTGGTCGAGGCCTGGCGGCCTCGACCAATCAGATGCGGGATGTCTACGTCCTTTATGACATCATCGTCGCTGTGCCCGTCGCTGATTGGTCGAGGCAACCTTTATGACACCATCATCGCCATGGCAACCATTATGACATCATCGTCGCTGTGCCCGTCGCTGATTGGTTGAGGCAACCTTTATGACATCATCGTCGCCATGCTGTTCCCGTCGCTGATTGGTCGAGGCCTGTCGGCCTCGACCAATCAGAGACGCGGGATTTCCAGGACAGAAAGACAGACAGACAGACAGACAGACGGAAAAACCCTTAGACAATTATATACAGTTAGGTCCATATATATTTGGACAGAGACAACATTTTTCTAATTTTGCTTATAGACATTACCACAATGAATTTTAAACAAAACAATTCAGATGCAGTTGAAGTTCAGACTTTCAGCTTTCATTTGAGGGTATCCACATTAAAATTGAATGAAGGGTTTAGGAGTTTTAGCTCCTTAACATGTGCCACCCTGTTTTTGAAGGAACCAAAAGTAATTGGACAATTGACTCCAAGGCTATTTCATGGACAGGTGTGGGCAATCCCTTCGTTATGTCATTCTCAATTAAGCAGATAAAAGGCCTGGAGTTGATTTGAGGTGTGGTGCTTGCATTTGGAAGGTTTTGCTGTGAAGTAAACATGCGGTCAAAGGAGCTCTCCATGCAGGTGAAACAAGCCATCTTGAAGCTGCGAAAACAGAAAAAACCCATCCGAGAAATTGCTACAATATTAGGAGTGGCAAAATCTACAGTCTGGTACATCCCGAGAAAGAAAGAAAGCACTGGTGAACTCATCAATGCAAAAAGACCTGGGCGCCCACGGCAGACAACAGTGGTGGATGATCGCAGAATAATCTCCATGGTGAAGAGAAGCCCCTTCATAACAGCCAACCAAGTGAACAACACTCTCCAGGAGGTAGGCGTATCAATATCCAAATCTACCATAAAGAGAAGACTGCATGATAGTAAATACAGAGGGTTCACTGCACGGTGCAAGCCACTCATAAGCATCAAGAATAAAAAGGCTAGACTGGACTTTGCTAAAAAAAATCTAAAAATGCCAGCACAGTTCTGGAAGAACATTCTTTGGACAGATGAAACCAAGATCAACCTCTACCAGAATGATGGAAAGAGAAAAGTATGGCGAAGTCATGGTACAGCTCATGATCCGAAGCATACCACATCATCTGTAAAACACGGCCGAGGCAGTGTGCTGGCTTGGGCATGCATGGCTGCCAGTGGCACTGGGTCACTAGTGTTTATTGATGATGTGACACAGGACAGAAGCAGCCGAATGAATTCTGAGGTATTCAGAGCCATACTGTGTGCTCAGATCCAGCCAAATGCAGCCAAACTGATTGGTCGTCATTTCATATTACAGATGGACAATGACCCAAAACATAAAGCCAAAGCAACCCAGGAGTTTATTAAAGCAAAGCAGTGGAATATTCTTGAATGTCCAAGTCAGTCACCTGATCTCAACCCAATTGAGCGTGCATTTCACTTGTTAAAGACTAAACTTCAGACAGAAAGGCCCACAAACAAACGGCAACTGAAACCAACCGCAGTGAAGGCCTGGCAGAGCATCGAAAAGGAGGAAAAACAGCGTCTGGTGATTTCGATGAGTTCAAGACTTCAGACAGTTATTGCCAACAAAGGGTTTTCAACCAAGTACTAGAAATGAACATTTTATTTAAAATTATTGAACCTGTCCAATTACTTTTGGCCCCTTTTAAAAACAGGGTGGCACATGTTAAGGAGCTGAAACTCCTAAACCCCTCATCCAATTTTAATGTGGATACCCTCAAATGAAAGCTGAAAGTCTGAACTTCAACTGCATCTGAATTGTTTTGTTTAAAATTCATTGTGGTAATGTCTATAACCAAAATTAGAAAAATGTTGTCTCTGTCCAAATATATATGGACCTAACTGTATATATATATATATATATATATATATATATATATATATGTATATATATTCAAAGAAGCTTTATTGGCAGGACCAAATACGCATCAGTTTTGCCAAAGCAAGTGTATAAAGGCAATAGGGATAGGGACTGTGGGGATGTTGGGTAGGAGCTGTAGGGAAGGTGGATGGGGGCAGATCCATTGTGGGGGCTATAGTCCATGGCATGGGGGAGGTGGATGGGGCAGATCCAGGGTGGGGGCTATAGTCCATGGCATAGGGGAGGTGGATGGGGCAGATCCATTGTGGGGGCTATAGTCCATGGCATAGGGGAGCTGGATGGGGGCAGATCCAGGGTGGGGGCTATAGTCCATGGCATAGGGGAGGTGGATGGGGGCAGATCCAGGGTGGGGGCTATAGTCCATGGCATAGGGGAGGTGGATGGGGGCAGATCCATTGTGGGGGCTATAGTCCATGGTATCATAGTTCTCTTTCTCGCAGTCTATGACATTCGCTCACATACCGCGCTGCTATCTCCACCGCTCTCTCTTCTTCTCCCAGCAGGATATATGTTTTCTCTTCCTCCTTCATGGTGATGAAGTCCGGGAAGAGATGTGAGAGTCCCCTGAAGTGAGTGTCCCTCACTGCTGAATATTTGGAGCAGTGTAGCAGGAAGTGGGTTTCGTCCTCTATGGCCTCCTGATCACAGTGTTGGCACAGTCTTTCCTCACTGGGCTTGTAGCTCTGCCTGTGTCGGCCACATTCGATGGCCAGACTGTGGGCACTGAGTCTATATCGGCTCAGGATCTTGCGATCTCTGGGGTCCGGGAGTTTCTCCAGATATGGGGCCAGTCTGTAGTCTCTCTGTAGGCTCCGGTACATGATGAGTTTCTGTGAGCTGTTGATATCATTCTTCCAGTCACTGACATACCTCTCCTGACCTTCGTCTACCATCTTCCTGATTCCGGCTTTTGTCAGGTTGTTGTGATTGGTGTTCTGCTCCAGTTGGGTTTGGCTGGGCTGTTCCGAGGGTTCTGGTTTTTCTGTTTCACCTACATGTATGCAGGTGAGCCCGGAATGACAGCGCCCTCTTTAGAACTGTTAGGTGCAGAGGGAATCTGCCCAGCTCGGCCCAACAAGCACTGTTGGAGGTGCTCCGATGGACCTGGAGAAGGTGCTTGCAGAATTCCAGGTGGAATATTTCTGTTGGACTAGAATACCACTTTGACCAGTCTGGGTAGGTGTGAGGACTCCAGACTTCGCTGCCATACAGGAGGATTGGTGGATGGGCTCACACCTTTTGGCCAAATCTTGTGCTAAGAATCTCATGTGTTTTTTCATATATTTCACAAGCCATTATGCTATTCCCATTTCATGTATCGCACATTTCCTTGCTCTAGCACAGATTAATTTTTTTAACCAATCAATGTTTATTGAAAATTTTACATATTAAACAACACATCAGAAAACTTCAGGGCGAGGGGGGAGAGGGAGAATGACAGAGGAAGACGGGGGGGGGGGGGGAGGAAAGGGGATAAGGGGAAAGGTCCAATGCATAACATATTAAAGACCACAATGTAATCAGTACACAATACACAAATACAGTGTCAGATAAAGCAAAAAAAAACAGAATTAGAGAAGCATACAATTTAAATAAGGGAGAGAGCAGACTGGGATATATATGCCGAGGACATCCAGGGATCCCACCACGAGAGGACCCTAGCTCTCCTCGATAGACCCTGAGCCATAATAACCTCATAGCAGAAGTGTAAGTCGATCCTGGAGATCAGCTCTGCTCTGGAAGGGACATCCGAGGACTTCCAATGCTTCGCGATACATTGTCTAGCGGCAACTAGGATATTAGAAACTATGGGCCGAAGGGGGGAAGGGAGATCAATGAGGGAGATGCCTAGAACAGCGAGCTGACCACTCAGCACAAGGGGGAGACGGGTCAGATCAACAATCAAAGCTTCCACTTCGCGCCAGAAGACCTGAATCTGCGGGCACGACCACCAGAAATGCGAGGAGGACCCCAAGGCGCCACATTTCCTCCAGCAGAGAGGGGAGGAAGCTGGGAAAACCTTCGCCAGGTGGACGGGGGTGAGGTACCAGTGGAGCTGAATTTTTTTCACCTGTTCCAAGTGGCCAAGACAAGACGAGAACCTGGAAGGGTGTACCATAGCAAATTGCCAATCCTCCAGGGGGGCCTCAAAACCCAGCGCGGACTCCCAGGAAGACATGAAAGGAAGCTTGTCAGAAGAACCAAATGAAATGAGGGCTTTATAGATTATGGAGATGCCATGTGGCACAATAGTGGCCGGTCTGAAGAATCTATGGGCCGGATCCTCTGTCAAAGGCGGGGGCGTCCCGAATGGCCGACATGACCTGAGAAAGCTGCGGATCTGCAGGTATTGAAAGAAGTCAGACTTAGTTAGGGAGAATCTCCCTGAGAGGTCCTCAAACGACAAAATGCCGTCCGAGCCGAAAAGGTCCGCCACCCGGAGCACCCCACGCCTCGTCCAGGAGGAAAGAGAAATGTGGCCGATGGCACACTCCAGAACCTGCAAAGAAACATAGTCAAACATAAATATTAGATGGGAAGTGCTAAGCAGCGCCCATAGTTTAGAAGCATTCCTAATAGAATGGAGACAGGGGCCCACAAGAGGAACTTGAAGCAGTTGAAGCTCCAAGAGCAATCTAAGCGAGTTTTTGGGGGCAAAATGAGATTCAATCAGAAACCAGGGCAAACATGAGTTCCCCTCCCACCATATTTTAAGGGGCTCAAGGATCGCCGCCCTATAGTAAGACTGCACCGCAGGAGCTCCCAACCCCCCCACAGAGTACGGTAGGGACATGATCCGACGCTTGACCCTATGGGGCTTCTTATTCCAAATAAACCGGTCTATAAGGGATTGAAAAGCTGAAATAAACTTCGAGGGGATGAAAAGGGGGAGGCACCGAAAGGTACATTATTTTGGGAAGGAATAGCATTTTCGCCGTTTGTATGCGGGCCATCCATGAGAGGGACGCACTTGATAATTGCTCCATGCCCTTCCTAACCTCTGAAAGAGTTTCTTCACAATTCATACGGACCATGTTATCTAGCTTAGTTATCCTGATGCCTAGGTACGTAAAGCCCAAGGGAGCCCAAATAAACGCATATTGAGATTGAATTTGAATCTGAAGGGGGGCGGGGAGGAAAAGGGGAAAAATTGTGGATTTGGTCAGATTAAGCTTATAATATGAAACCGCCGAAAACTCAGATAGGATGGAAGTGATCGCGTTCAGTGAGGTTAAGGGTGAGGTGCAGGTCAGGACCACGTCGTCGGCATAGAGACCTATTTAATGTTCAGATCCCCCCACCGCGATTCCCTTTATGTCCACGCTCTGCCTGACCATGGCAGCCAAAGGCTCCATGACCAGAGCAAAGATGATAGGGGAGAGGGGGCAGCCCTGACGAGTACCATTCCGAATAGGAAAAGTCCGAGACCCGAATCCCGCCGATCGAACCGACGCGCATGGATTGGAATATAATGCCATATCCGCTTTGCCAATCTGCCCGGTGAGCCCAAATCTCTCCAGTGTGAGTTCAATATAACCCCAGTGCACCCTGTCGATCGCCTTTTCGGCATCAAGCGACAGAAATACACTGGGGAGGCTCCCCCTCTCCACCACATCCAAGAGATCTATCAGATGCCTGGTGCCATCCCTGGTCTGTCTGCCAGGAACAAACCCAACTTGGTCGGGGTGGATGAGACTAGGAAGGACCGAGAATAATCTATTGGCCCAGACTTTTGCATAAATCTTAACGTCGCAGTTTAAAAGTGCTATCGGGCGGAAGTTCCCCGGAGATGTTGTGGGTTTCCCTTGTTTGGGGAGAGTCGCAATGGAAGCTTCCAACCCCTCCGCCCTAATACTGCCAACCGACAACCAATTATTAAAAAGGCGCAAAAGATAGGGCGAGAGGACAGAGAAGAACTGAGCATAGTAAAGGAAAGAGAAGCCATCAGGCCCCGGGGAGGAACTCTTATTGGCCTCTCTAACAATCTGCGAGAGTTCAGACTCGACAATGGGAGCGTTTAGGAAAGAGAGCTGCTCCTGGGTGACCGAGGGGAGATTAGCCCTCTCCAAGAACGCCAAAATTGACTCCCGCGAAGGCTGGGGAATCCCTGGGTCAGACCCGAGGTCATAGAGAGAGGAATAATAAGATGCAAACTCCTCAGCAATCTGAATCGGGTTGCGAACCTGGGAGCCGTCAGGCCTGAGCAAAAATGGGATCTTGGATTGAGCCTCTCTCTTCCTAACACGTCTGGCCAGAACAGCACCCGCTCGATCCCCCATTGTGTAAAATTTGGCTCTAGTTTTCCTCAGGGCCCTCTCAGCTTTGTGGAGGAGTAGATTACGAACATGCATTCGGGCCTTAGAAAGGTCAGAGAGAAGCGCTGGGGTAGGAGATAGTTTATGAGCAGACTCCAGACGAGATAATTCGTCTAGGGCTGAATGGAGGGCCGCATTGTACTTCCTCTTAGCCTTTGCCGCCAGCTTAATGAAATGACCCCTAATTACCGCCTTGTGGGCGAACCAGAGGGTGTCATCACCTATGTCAGGAGTATCATTGGAGGCAAAAAATTCCCCCAATGCCTCCTCTATACATTGGGAGTTGGATTGGTCAGCAAGGAGATGGGCATTGAGACGCCAGTACGCAGGAGGTCTGATGGCCAAGGGGTCTTTCAGGGTAAGGGACACCGGGGCATGGTCCGACCAGGTGATACTGCCTATATCCGATGAGATGCAGTGAGGAAGAGCCACGTCATTCACCAGCACAAAATCAATCCTGCTATAGGAACCGTGTCTGGGAGACAAAAATGTGTAATCTCTCTCACCGCAATGCAGATATCGCCAGACATCATGCAAGTGGAAAGAGTCAGTTAGAGGCACGATCTCGCATCTAGTCAGGGAAGAGGCAGAGCAGTCAAGAACTCTAGACATTGGGGCATTGAAATCACCAGCAATCAGTTTGTGACCGTGTTGGATATCGTGTAGAGTTTTGAAAACGCCCTCCAGAAACTTAAGCTGCCCTACGTTAGGAGCGTAGATCGAGGCAATAGTATAGGGGGCATTATTAATAAGGCATAGAACCACAATGAATCTACCCAGCGGGTCCGCTATAGAGCGAACCAGCTGAAAGGAGTTGGACCTGCTGAAAAAAATGGCTACTCCCGCCTTTTTTGACGGGCCATTGGCGAAAAACTGATGCGGGAATAAACCTGATTGCATTCTGGGATTATCACATTCCAGCAAGTGAGTTTCCTGAAGACATAAAATATCATGGCGGGATTTGCCCAACTGACGCCAGACCACAGACCTCTTGCCCGGTGAGTTGAGGCCATTAACGTTAATTGAATACAGTGAGATACTCATTGAAAAGGCATAAAAACAGTTTTACAATCCTCAGACACTGATAGCCTGTGCAAAGGCATAGAAAACATGTGGCCAATAGACTAGGACATAAGTAAGGGCAGACCGGGAACAGGGAGGAGAGAAATAGGGAAACAAACAAGACATACGACAAATAAACCAGTGGACCCAGGTCCATTCAGGGATACCCTGAGTCCAGAAGGTGAGAATCAGAAAAACAGTTCACCTATGGGGCAAACAAATGCTGCGGGAACTCTCAAAAGAGAAACCAACGCAGCTTAAAAAAACGAAAAAGGAAAAACCAAGTGTATCCGTGCGGGAAAATAGCCAGGAACCATAGTTGCAGTGGGCTCAGGCCACCTCCCAGTCCGGTGTAATGCGGGCCCTGAGACCTCCGCCAGCTCCAGGCTTAGAAAGGTTCACGGAGATCGAGGGGTCTGGAGTCGGGAGACCCCATTTGGAGAGAGCAGAAGCTGCGTGGGACGGAGTTAGGCAGGTGGTGATTGATCCGTCTTTGCGGATGAGTAGCTTGGTAGGGAACCCCCAACGGTACAGGATGCCCTTCTCTCTGAGGATGATAGTATAGGGGGCAAAGGCCCTCCGCAGGGCCAAAGTACCCGGGGAGAGATCCGGAAAGACTGAGATGCTTGCAAATCTTTCAGGAAGAGCTGGGTTCCTCCTCAGGGCCTGTAGAAAGTCCTCCCTCATTTCGAAAAAGTGTATGCGTGCCAGCACATCTCTGGGGATGGAGGGCCCCAGGCCAGAGGGTTTGGGGATCCTATGCACGCGGTCAATTATGAAGTCCTTTGGCGCGAACTGCGGTAGGGCTGCCGCCATAAAGTCCTGCAGAAATAGCTTCAAATCCCCTGCCAGGACAGATTCCTCAATGCCTCTAAGTTTGACGTTATTTCTCCTGGACCTATCTTCCAGGTCCAGGGCTTTAGAGTGAGTTTTAGCGGCCAGGGTTTGCAGGGTCTCATGGGCGTCCCAGAGTTCGTTATGAGAAGAGACTAGCTCCGCCATCTTGCGTTCCAAACGGTCCGTGCGATTACCCAGCTCCGCCACCTCTCCTCTCAGCTCAGCCAGCATAGTGCGCATATCCTCTTGGATGGAGGTTCTGAGGTCTCCAAGTAGACCTTTGAGGAGAGAAGCGGTCACCGGACCGTCGGCCGAATCAGACGCCGTACCGCCTGAATTCAACGCTGCTCCGCCTGAATGCGACGCTGCTCCGCCTGGATGCGACGCCGCTCCGCCTGGACGCGACGCCGCAGCGCCCGACTGCGACGCCTGAGCGTTGCGTTGTGAAGAGCGGGAAGGCCTGGGGGAGGACGGCGCCATCTTGGATACCGGCGGTGGCTGCGGGGTGGCCGCAAAGAAGTCAGGAATTCTCCTGGAGGGGTCACGGGTGCCAGCTCTGGATTTCCCCATACACTCACCGATGCACCGGGAGCCAGTACCGATGTCGTGGAGGCAAACGAGGACACCGGAGAGGTAGAAATGTGCCGCTTTAAGGTTCCTGGCTGAGGAGCTCCCGCTCTGTGCGACCTACTCCATCGGCAGACAGGCCACGCCCCTTAGCACAGATTAATTTTGAGTGCAGTCATTAATCTATTTGCTATATGACTTTTTTGGTTATGCACCAGTTCAGATTAGATTGCTGTTCAGTCAGTTTTTCTATATCTACTATGTACTATGTACTATTTTTTCTGACTTGAACGCCCCGCCCTTCACCATGCTGTGATTTTAATTACATCCTAACACAGTTGGTTCTGAGCTTCCTATATAAGCAGGCTTTACCACGTTATTAGCCATAGGTAAGTGTTCACACTAGGCAGTCAGCTCAGGTACCCATCCGTTCTGAGATTACCTTGACGATTGGTGGATGGGCTCACAACTTTTGGCCAAATCTTGTGCTAAGAATCTCATGTGTTTTTTCATATATTTCACAAGCCATTTTGCTATTCCCATTTCATGTATCGCACATTTCCTTGCTCTAGCACAGATTAATTTTGAGTGCAGCCATTAATCTATTTGCTATATGACTTTTTTGGTTATGCACCAGTTCAGATTAGATTGCTGTTCAGTCAGTTTTTCTATATCTGCTGGAAATCAGCCATTCTACCGTTCACACTCACACTGCAGCGGTTCTTGGTGTAGGAGCTTTTGATGACATCATAGGTCTTTCCTCCTATTCTGCTCTACAGCAGTTTCAGTAACAGGTCCAGGTGCCACACTGAGTCAAAAGCCTTTCTAAAATCCACAAAACAAGCGTACATGTTCCCGTGCTTTGTGTTGTGAACGTGGCTCTGAATGAGGCTGTGCAGGATGTAGATGTGGTCAGTAGTGCAATGGTTTGGCATGAACCCTGCTTGACTTTTGCTGAGGACGTTATGCTTGGTGAGGAAATTAAGGATCCTTTTGTTCAGGATGCTGTTGAACAGTTTCCCCAGGTTGCTGCTGACACATATTCCTCTGTGATTGGCAGGGTCATACCTGTCCTCACTCTTGTGAATGGGTGAGATGAGGCCTTGGTTCCAGGTACGAGGGAAATAGCCAGCACTCAGCACAATATTGAACAGTTTAACCATTGCTGCCTGTATTTCCGGTGGGCTGTATTTCATCATTTCTGGTGGGATTCTATCTGGGCCACTGGCTTTTCTACACCTTATGGAAGAGATTCTCTCTGTAATTTCCTGTAGTGTGATTGGTGTATACAGTGGGTTTTGGAAATGTTTGACTTTTTCCTCCATAGCTTTTAGTTTTTCCATTATGTTTTTCTGTTCGTTTAGTTCTTTCTTTGGGATGTCTTTTGTAGAGGTATTGCCATTTTGGATATGGCTGTTGATTTTCTTGTTTTTTGTGCCCATGTGGGTCCATAGTTCCCAGAAGGAGTTGATATATGTAAAGGGATCCACTGGGGTGATGTTATGGCAGCTAGGATGGTATGGCTTCCCAAAGACAAAGCTGGGTCCCCAGGACTCCCAATGTATAGATAAAGATGGTAGATGGTGTAGCAGTAAATGGAGCACACAGGTTTGCAGTCTCTTTACCTGATTTACTGATGAATTCAGGCAGCCACAGTCCAGGGTACCAGATCATGGATGCAGGTGTGGTCCGGCTGGCTTGGAAGCGAGTAGGGAGTCCCCCTTATCAGGTGGAGTTGGAAGCCTTCGCTCTAGCGCAGTGGTGTAGTCCCTTGCTGCCTTAAACCTCTCATAAGGTTCCCACGTTCTCTCTGTCCTCCAGGTTGGTAGGACACTACCCGTACAACAGGTAGCTCGAGCCTTTTTACAGGGTCTCTATCACGACCTGGGCTCTATGCATTACTGTGTCCTCAGCTGTAAGGGTGGACAGGTGACTTGTAATCCAGCTGCCCTGATGGTTTCTGCTGTGAGATGTGGAGTCCTTAATAACCCGGTCTTCCGGCTACCGGTATCTGCGCTCAGTAGGGAGGTAGCTCAGTTGCAGCTAACCCTCCCCCAGTTCTTCACTCTCCTGCGCTTCACTTCCCCTACATGCTCTCTACCGCTTGTTCTGTTTCCTTTCTGTCTCTTTCCAGGAGCTGCAGCACCCTCGTGGCTGCACAGCCCCTCTCGTCCCTTCTCTGTCTCTCTGACAGACTGACTGACTTCACTTTCCCTCCAGACCAAAATATATATAGGGGAGCCACCCACACGCTGGATCAGAGCTCCTCCTTCTGGCCTGGAGTATGAACATGTTGCATGCTTGTGATTGCCTGATAAAAGAGATCCTTCCTCGCTTCCAAGCGTGACCTCACTCTCCCCGTGAGGAAAGCAATGCCACTGTAACAACCAGGAACCTTGGGTGTTACGTGTGTGTGTGTGTATATATATATATATATATATATATATATACTATGAAAATTGTACATTCACACTGAAGGCATCAAAACTGTGAATTAACGCATGTGGAGCTATATACTTAACAAAAATTTGTGAAACAACTGAAAGCTTTATTTCACCATGATACAACGTTTAGACTAGTGAAGGTCTTTTTCAGGTACACTTGATAAAGACCTTCACTGGTCGAAATGTTGTATCATGGCGGAATAAAGCTTTTTCAACTTTTTTTACCTGGACTGAACGCTGTTCTCATCTTTTTTTGATTGCTGTGCTTCTCTTAGTGGGTTCCTTGGACTGATAACGTGCGTCAATATATTTTGAGTGCTGTCAGCTATCAGATCTTTTGGAACACCTGGAGTGGACCCGCAGATCCACGACAACGAATCACCCAGGAGTGAGCTGACCAGGTAGACCACCCCCTATACAGCGAGCATTAGGGGCAGACCCAAGGGAGACTATTGCTGCAGAAGCTGGAACCCGGAGACAGGTAGTAGGAGGTACAAAATAGAGAAGCTGTGCGTAGGACGTACAGAGCGGGGTAAGATGAAGTACAGTTTGGTAAGAGCTGAGTACAGGCGAGACCAAAGGAGCACTGGGAAGGGGAAGACACAAAGGAAGCAGGACAGGACAGAGACACCAGACTAACAAAGTACGGAGCGGACACTGGGAAGGCTGGACTGAACGAGAAGACATGGAAGCCGGGGAAAGGCAGAGAAGCTGAACTGGCTGGACAGAGCGGACACTCAGAACAGGCAGTGCAAAGACAAAGGTGGACCTGAGTCACAGAAGCACAAATAACAGACAGGCAAGGAGCAGAGGAAGGAATCGCCTGAAATACATGGAGTGCTGAAGGACTTCCGGGTCACGGTCCTCCAGGATCACAGAGAGGAGATACAGAGCGCCTGTAAATCAGAAAGAGGAAGTGCTGGAGTGGGCGGTGCGCACGCGCACCCGATGAGAACCAGGGAGCGGAGAAGAATGAAGGAGAGGATGCACGCCTGCAGGAGGAGCGTGCCGCAGCGGGTAAGTATGAACGGGGGGAGTGACGGTGGTCCCGGCAGCAGGCACGGCCACAGAAGGAGTGGCCGTGACATCAGCTTTTCTTTTTTCATGCTTGGACTGTTGGCTGTGGGGATAGGCGGGCAAACGGCTTCTCCACAAGTCTTGGAATCACTTCCTCCACTGTTTCTACTTCCTCTACCTTCTCTAGGGCCTCCAAATGTGCATTCAATCTCTCCTTTAATGAGACACGCGTTCCAACAGTGCAGAGAGAATCCTCCACCTCTGTACTGTGCAGCCAGGCTCACTGCAATCAGGCAGTGTTTAAATTAATATGCGCTGGAGATCACAGTCACACAGCTCAAGAGTTGTGGACAACTAACCAGGCTGAGTTTGAGCAATGGCTGTCCCCACTGCACCTGGAGCCAGGGAAGGCCGTGTACAATAATGGCATGAAATTTGTGGGGGCCCTCCTCCGCTGCACATTCATACATGTGCCTTGCATGTCTTACGTCCTCAACCTGGTGGTACAGCAATTTCTCCGCCACTATCTCGGCCAGGATGCGCTGCTGCAGAAACCACAATTGCTGTGTGCTGTGCTCATTTCTGCTGTTTGCACCCTGTAGGTCATCGATTTGTATCGCTACAGAGGTTTTTTGGCCTACCATTTAACCGTTTGATATGCGGTGTGCCAACACGGTGGAATTCCACTCTGCACATGTTGCAGCAACTGTGGCAGGAGCGATGAGCCCTAACACAGTATGATCTGATCTGTTGCATAGCATGGGTCAACACAGTACAGACCCATGGCAAATCATACTTGTGGAGTAGACACAGATGAAGGACCTCTGCACCCTTCTGCACAGTTTCGAAATGGCTACTAAGATAGTAAGTGCTGACGATGCCATTACACTGGTCAACACCAAAAAATCATCAGCAAAGGTAATATGTCTGTTTTATGGAGTTTGAGGTGCTGATTCCAAAAATATACTTAGTTTTGCTCTATCACATAAAGTTTCTGAGATAGAAGTATTTTTGTTATTACGTTATTTCTGCATTTTCAATGTATGTGGTTTTTCCTATGTTATTCCCATTTCTTTGCTTGTTTTACTTAATTGTGAATTTTCTTACAGGGACAACATCAGTAAAGGTCTTAGTGAGTTTTATGGGAAGGAGTATTGACATTGCAGTAAACCAATGACAGCTTCTAGGAAAGTCACATATTATGGGGAGGATCTAACTGTTATGAGGCAGTAAGATTTGAGTCAGTCAGAAAAGTATGGTGATGGCAGGAAGGACTGGTATGTGTGACTCTGACAGGAGACAGGCCTCTACAGGGATATGAGACCTGCCACAGGGAGATAGAAGGGAAGGCAGCAGACAGCCGCCATTGTGAGAAGATTTTCACTGCATTTCTGGGAGGGCAAGTCACCTCAGAGGGAAGAAAACAGCTCAGCCACTGAGGTGTAACTGAGTGAGGGTCTCCACAGGAAGAGAACCTGAAAGCAGCCAGTATCACACTGAGAAACTGTCTGTCTGCAAATGTTCATCTTTAAGAAATAGGCTGACCCGTTTACCTCACAATTGTTTATAGTTATCTACCAGATTACCTCCAGTAAAAGCAATTCTAAATACAAGCTGCCTCTGTCATCTCTGGGGAAATATCTATATATAGTCGGTCAGCACATCACTTTTTTTTGAGTTTGTCACCACCATTGAACTACTGAACTTACTCTACTGTTTGATCTGATTTAATGGAGAAAAATGCCCTGACAGTGTATCAGTCATCTGAACAGATTCTGCTATGTGTGTGGTTCTTTTACACCAAAAGGCCAAGTATGTTCAATCACTTATGATATTAAAAAAGATGTACCAGATGTACTTTAAGGGTATGTTCACACAGGGCGTTTTTGCTGCTTTTTTTTTTTTTGCAGCAAAACCTGATCTTCTTGGCAGGAAAAAAGCTGAGTCAAAAACGCAGGTTTTGGTGCATTTTTTTTCCTCTTTGTCCATTCTAATGTCCTTGGATTTTCAGCAGCAGAAATGCAGCAAATAATGATACCTGCGTTTTTGCTGCATATTTTTCAACACCCATTCAAGTCAATGGGTGAAAAAACGCAGCAAAAATGCTGAAAGAAGTGACATGCTGCAAAGTGAAGCGCCCCAGAGTCCTGGTCATTGCAGTAATGTCGCTCTGCCACTAAGGGTAGTGATGTTATGTCTGATTGCACTAAAGGAGTTCACCTGACCAGGTATCACAGTCACACATTACACTTCACACTCCGGCCACCAGGGGGAGCAAAAGGCACTATGTATTAGGCCACTCCTCACACTCTGGTAAAACTGGGGGTTGGATAGGAAGTTAGCGAGAACGCAGCCTGGGAGAGCTCCAGGGAGGACGTGTCAGGGGTGGGTTCCTGGCAGGTACCTAGCAGAAAGGACAGACAGTTACGGAGCCGCGCCTGCCCTACCTTGCGGCGGCATCCTAAGGATGGACACGAAGCGAAGGATATTGTGGAGAAGTGAGAAACGAAATCGCAGCACAAGGAGAAAAACCAGTAGGAGTCATGCCCCGAGATCGGCAGCATCCTACTGAGGCGCGTAGCCGGTGGCCGGAACGCCGAGGAAGTAACAGACTTCAAGCATTACTTCAAACAGCGGCAGGACAGTTGATTATAGGTTGGCTGTCTACCTTACATCCCCTAAGCAGACATAGGGGGCAAGCGTGGAGAGGGGCGTCTCTAGGGTCTCAGAATAGCTCCGAGCCTACCCGTCATACGGATGCGTCCTAGCCAGATATACTTGGGGGACAGAGAAGAGAAAGAACGAATACGAAAGTTGTGAGGACTATCTCGAATGCTCAGCAGGGAAGGACTACAACACACAGGCGCTAGTTGGTAGGCACTGATTTCCACCTGCAAAGGGAACTCTGGATGTGCCTTTGGACCGACCGGACTCAGCCAGCCCTGTAAGCAGTGCTCTGGATTGCGGATCCCGAAGTCTTCAGTAAAAGGTAAAGAGACTGCAACCTTGTGTCCTCATTATTAACAGCGCCTCACATCATCGCCACCTACACTACTGGGAAGCCCTGGGGATATACTTCACCTGTGGGAAGGTATACCATCTAGCTGCCATTCCATCACCCCAGCAGACCCCTAAGCAGCGTCGGTCACCCTGACCGAATACCACAGGTGGCGTCACGAACCCTTGACAAACTTTCATCACCCCTTTTATTGGACGCCCCTTAGCAGGGTCACGGACCGGGTCCAGCCACTGTGACAACCCCAGCACCGAGACAGAGAGGACCGGTATCGAGTACCCTGCGGCCCTGCGTCTGGGGGCGCTCCACAAAGCACAAAATATTGATCAAACAAAAAAACAATGTACAGTATATACTCGAGTATAAGCTGACCCGAGTATAAGCCGACCCCCCTAATTTTGCCACAAAAAACTGGGAAAACTTAATGACTCGAGTATAAGCCTAGGGTGGGAAATGCAGCAGCTACCGGTAAATGTCAAAAGTAAAAATAGGTACCAATAAAAGTAAAATTATTTGAGACATCAGTAGTTTAAGTGTTTTTGAATATCCATATTGAATCAGGAGCCCCATATAATGCTCCATACAGTTTATGATGGCCCCATAAGATGCTCCATATTAAAATATGCCCCATATAATCCTGCATAAAGGTTAATAATGGCCCCATAA
Source organism: Ranitomeya imitator (assembly GCF_032444005.1). Lineage (NCBI taxonomy): Eukaryota > Metazoa > Chordata > Amphibia > Anura > Dendrobatidae > Ranitomeya > Ranitomeya imitator. Next base: position 1,101,758,067 of record NC_091282.1, on the reverse strand, counting down.
GATGCTCCATAGACTCATTTGCCCAATATAATGCTGCACAAATGTTGATTATGGCCCCATAAGATGCTCCATAAAGATATTTGCCCCATATAGTGCTGCACAAACGTTGATTATGGCCCCATACAGACACTTTCCCCATATAGTGCTGCACAAACGTTATGACCCCATACAGACATTTGCCCCATATAGTGCTGCACAAACGTTATGGCCCCATACATACAGACACTTGCGCCATATAGTGCCGCACAAACGTTATGGCCCCATACAGACACTTGCGCCATATAGTGCTGCAGAAACGTTATGGCCCCATACAGACACTTGCGCCATATAGTGCTGCACATATATCAAAAAATTACCGCACACTCAGACTGGATATGCTGCAAAAGGTTTTGAACCAATTTATTATAACAAAAGGAATAGCCATAGAAAAATTGGAGCAAATGTGTTCAAATCAGACCAAACCCAACGTTTCGACCCACCAGGGTCTTATTCATGGGGTTACTGGGGAGATAAAAAAACAGTGTAAACAACTAATAGTGGTATGGCAACAACATAGTGAAAAGGGGTCAAACAATAGGTATAAATATAAAATCACCGAAATATATACATTAATAGAACAAAAGACATAGAACTAGAATATATACATTAAATACAATAGAGACAATCGTGGACGTTGCTACTGAGGTCCAAGTAGATAAATATAGTGGAGTATCTCTAAGAGGAAGATAATGGAAAAAAGGGGGGGGGAGGGGTGGGATAGAAATATGGGTCATGCAATAGACAATGGAGGTACCTATGGTGTCCTTTAGCAATGGTGCCGGGTACAGTCCAATTGGGTATACGGGAGGTGGCAGATCCACATGCCCTAGTAGAAATAGCCGGACAGAGCGTACTGGAATGATATGGGAGGCTAGTATAAATGGTATACAATATAAAATAAGTACACAGTATACAGGATACTGCTAGTAATAGACAGAGCGCCACATACGATACCTGTTTCATCTTGCATAGGCTGCGTGTAATAGCCAAATAGAGTGACAAGGGATGATTGACAAGTGGGTCCGAAGGCTCCTGCTGAGCCTGGAGTAGTGGACCTAAAAATAAGGTCGTATATAATGAGGATACAGTGGGGTGTAAGTAAGAGAGCAATAGTGGTGCAGCGCATAGGGGCGGCATAAATACCTGTAAGGTCCTGGGCTTTGTGTGAGGTAGGGTGGTGGAGCGGCACTCCCGTGCCTTGCTCTTAGGCCGTATGCTGGAAGGGTGGCTGATGGAGGCTATAAATAGTATCGGCGTTCCGCCGTACCGGAAATGCGGCCGCCAGACCGGAAGTGACGTATCGTCACTGTGTACAGAGTGCTCGCGCCTGCGCATTGGGCGCTAGTGGTAGCGCTCCTAAGTGGGGACGGGGCAGTGTATGGGCGCATGCGCTGAGGTCGCTGGTGGTAATGATGAGTGCGGCGTCATACTTATGTGAGCGCTGGTGTATGCGCAGTGGGCACTGATGTGAATGCGGCGTAATGTTATGTGAGCACTGCCGCATATATACTGGGCACTGATATGGTGGCAGATATGTATACAGGTACTATGCACAGGGGAGAATGTACTGTGCGTATGTAGAATAGCCAACTCTACGTGGGCAAGACTAGTAGGATAGGGTAATGGAATAGTGACGCTGTGTGGGGGCACAAAAGGTCTAATATCATATGGGAATGGGACAAACCAGGAATGCTATGGATAAGGGCAGTGGAATGGAACTAAGAGGATATAGGTGGGGCAGAGACGGAGAAGGGCAGTAAGGCCAGAATACTGTAAGGCTAGACATCTATGTTGGAAGCAATGGTATGATTGATTAAAAGGTATAAGGAAAAGACTCACCTAATGGGATGTCGATTCAACGTGTCTAGGAAGAAAAAACCAAGAGAATTAAAGAGGCATTACAATAGCCAGTTGATCTCCCTATTAAGACCCTTGGGAGCTAATGTCTCTAGTTTGTGGATCCAGTATGTTTCCCTGAGTTTAAGTAATTTAATGTGATCTCCACCTCTCCTGGGTCTAGGTACCTGTTCAATAATCTGATATTTTAATTGCGCTATCGTGTGCCTAAATTTAACGAAATGATCCGGGATGGGCAGCCACGTTTTCCCACAGCGTATGGTAGACTTGTGGCTGGCTATTCTGTCCTTGGCATGTTGTGTTGTCTCACCCACATATAGTAGGCCACAGGGGCATTTTATTACGTAAATCACGAAGTTGGAATTACAGGTGAAATATCCATGTATGGGATATGATTTACCTGTTCTGGGGTGAGTAATGTTGTCGGATTTGATAATATTGGAGCAGGAGGCACAGTTTAGGCAAGGAAATGTACCGTGGCGACGTGTCGAGAGTGTACTCTGACTGGTAGTAGGATGAGTGCTGCCAATATCAGCCCGGACTAGCCGATCCCTGATATTGGGTGCCCGCCTGTTGCACATGAGGGCTGGACGGGAGAAGCTGTCAATATTGGGGTATGCTCTAGCCAACAAAGGCCAATGTTTCTTGATTACCGCTTCGACCTTAGGCATGAAAGGATGGTAGGTATGGACGAACGGCACTCTATCTGTATTGGTTTGCCTGAGGGGTGGTGGTTGGGGATGGAGTGCTCGTAGTCTCTCCTGGTCCAGTAAGCGTTGGGGGTAATTTCTCTCTCTGAATTTATCTGACATACTTGTAAGTCGTGTGGGGAGGATATTGGGGTCAGAGACGATTTTGGATACTCTCGTGAATTGTGAGCGGGGGAGGCTATTGCGTGTTGCCTTTGGATGGCTGCTAGAGTAGTGTAGCAGGCTGTTACAGTCAGTGGGCTTGGAATATAGATCGGTTGAAAGGTGACCCTGGTTATTTTTGCATACGAGAGTGTCTAGAAAGGAGATTTGTTTAGAGTCATAATGCATGGTAAACTCTAATTCCGGGTAGATCCCATTCAGAGACTCATGGAATGTTATCAATGTTTCAACAGGTCCTGTCCAGACGAAGAAAATATCGTCAATAGAGCGATGGTAGCACTGTACGTATTGTTTGAATCTGTCATCTGTATACACGAAATTGAGTTCAAATGCATTCATGTATGCATTAGCATACACGGGCGCAACATTTGAGCCCATGGCGGTCCCCTGTTGTTGAATATAATAAGTGTCCTCATACAGAAAAAAATTGTCATATAGGACGAGCCTTAGTAGGTCCAGACAAAATTGTATTGAGTCAGTAGATAAAGTGGACGATTCAAGCAATGATTTGGCTGCTGTGATGCCTTTTTCGTGAGAGATGGAGGTGTACAGGCTGTTGACATCCATTGTAACCAGGAGACTGTCTGGTGGTATGGTGTCAAGCTGTCTGAGGATACTGAGAAAGTGGCCAGTATCTAATAGGAATGACCTAGTAGTCTTAACAAGAGGTGTCAGAATTTTTTCCAAATAGACCGAAAGTGGCGAGAGTATAGAGTCAGTGGAGGTAACAATAGGGCGGCCCGGGGGATTGGTTAATGACTTGAGGCTTAAGACTCATTTTGGGACTCTGACGGGGAACTCCGAGAACAGAGTGTCTCCCCTTGGGGACGTCTCTGTTGCGGAAATTCCCCTCTCATCACTGGGACTGAGGAACCCCAGTTCCTTCAACCCACCTCAATCGTCGCACGCCACTGAAACTTTTATTTCTTTTGTTGATAGAGAAATTAAGGATCTGTCACATCAGCACCGGCTAGGCTTTTTTCCGACACGCACTAATCTTACTCTATCCGAAAAACAAGCACTCACATCCCTTCATAACAATAAAACCATTGTCATTAAACCAGCAGACAAGGGTGGGGCCACGGTTGTTATGGACCGTTCTCTATACTCAAGGGAAATACTACGCCAACTAGCGAATTCCAACACTTATAGGGTTATCCCGAGGGACCCCACCTTTGAAATTCGTAAAAAAAATCCAGTCTTTACTCAATACTTATGTGGATAACGGCACGATTGATCAACAGACAGTTAAATTTCTTTCCAATCCTCACCCAGTAACCTCAGTTTTTTACATACTCCCCAAGATCCACAAGTCATTAACCAATCCCCCGGGCCGCCCTATTGTTGCGTCCACTGACTCTATACTCTCGCCACTTTCGGTCTATTTGGAAAAATTCTGACACCTCTTGTTAAGACTACTAGGTCATTCCTATTAGATACTGGCCACTTTCTCAGTATCATCAGACAGCTTGACACCATACCACCAGACAGTCTCCTGGTTACAATGGATGTCAACAGCCTGTACACCTCCATCTCTCATGAAAAAGGCATCACAGCAGCCAAATCATTGCTTGAGTCGTCCACTTTATCTACTGACTCAATACAATTTTGTCTGGACCTACTAAGGCTCGTCCTATATGACAATTTTTTTCTGTATGAGGACACTTATTATATTCAACAACAGGGGACCGCCATGGGCTCAAATGTTGCGCCCGCGTATGCTAATGCATACATGAACGCATTTGAACTCAATTTCGTGTATACAGATGACAGATTCAAACAATACGTACAGTGCTACCATCGCTATATAGACGATATTTTCTTCGTCTGGACAGGACCTGTTGAAACATTGATAACATTCCATGAGTCTCTGAATTTGGATCTACCCGGAATTAGAGTTTACCATGCATTATGACTCTAAACAAATCTCCTTTCTAGACACTCTCGTATGCAAAAATAACCAGGGTCACCTTTCAACCGATCTATATTCCAAGCCCACTGACTGTAACAGCCTGCTACACTACTCTAGCAGCCATCCAAAGGCAACATGCAATAGCCTCCCCCGCTCACAATTCACGAGAGTATCCAAAATCGTCTCTGACCCCAATATCCTCCCCACACGACTTGCAAGTATGTCAGATAAATTCAGAGAGAGAAATTACCCCCAACGCTTACTGGACCAGGAGAGACTACGAGCACTCCATCCCCAACCACCACCCCTCAGGCAAACCAATACAGATAGAGTGCCGTTCGTCCATACCTACCATCCTTTCATGCCTAAGGTCGAAGCGGTAATCAAGAAACATTGGCCTTTGTTGGCTAGAGCATACCCCAATATTGACAGCTTCTCCCATCCAGCCCTCATGTGCAACAGGAGGCCACCCAATATCAGGGATCGGCTAGTCCGGGCTGATATTGGCAGCACACATCCTACTACCAGTCAGAGTACACTCTCGACACGTCGCCACGGTACATTTCCTTGCCTAAACTGTGCCTCCTGCTCCAATATTATCAAATCCGACAACATTACTCACCCCAGAACAGGTAAATCATATCCCATACATGGATATTTCACCTGTAATTCCAACTTCGTGATTTACGTAATAAAATGCCCCTGTGGCCTACTATATGTGGGTGAGACAACACAACATGCCAAGGACAGAATAGCCAGCCACAAGTCTACCATACGCTGTGGGAAAACGTGGCTGCCCATCCCGGATCATTTCGTTAAATTTAGGCACACAATAGCGCAATTAAAATATCAGATTATTGAACAGGTACCTAGACCCAGGAGAGGTGGAGATCACATTAAATTACTTAAACTCAGGGAAACATACTGGATCCACAAACTAGAGACATTAGCTCCCAAGGGTCTTAATAGGGAGATCAACTGGCTGTTGTAATGCCTCTTTAATTCTCTTGGTTTTTTCTTCCTAGACATGTTGAATCGACATCCCATTAGGTGAGTCTTTTCCTTATACCTTTTAATCAATCATACCATTGCTTCCAACATAGATGTCTAGCCTTACAGTATTCTGGCCTTACTGCCCTTCTCCGTCTCTGCCCCACCTATATCCTCTTAGTTCCATTCCACTGCCCTTATCCATAGCATTCCTGGTTTGTCCCATTCCCATATGTTATTAGACCTTTTGTGCCCCCACACAGCGTCACTATTCCATTACCCTATCCTACTAGTCTTGCCCACGTAGAGTTGGCTATTCTACATACGCACAGTACATTCTCCCCTGTGCATAGTACCTGTATACATATCTGCCTCCATATCAGTGCCCAGTATATATGCGGCAGTGCTCACATAACATTACGCCGCATTCACATCAGTGCCCACTGCGCATACACCAGCGCTCACATAAGTATGACGCCGCACTCATCATTACCACCAGCGCCCTCAGCGCATGCCCCCATACACTGCCCCGTCCCCACTTAGGAGCGCTACCATTAGCACCCAATGCGCAGGCGCGAGCACTCTGTACACAGTGATGATACGTCACTTCCGGTCTGGCGGCCGCATTTCCGGTACGGCGGAACGCCGATACTATTTATAGCCTCCATCAGCCACCCTTCCAGCATACGGCCTAAGAGCAAGGCACGGGAGTGCCGCTCCGCCACCCTACCTCACACAAAGCCCAGGACCTTACAGGTATTTATGCCGCCCCTATGCGCTGCACCACTATTGCTCTCTTACTTACACCCCACTGTACCCTCATTATATACGACCTTATTTTTAGGTCCACTACTCCAGGCTCAGCAGGAGCCTTCGGACCCACTTGTCAATCATCCCTTGTCACTCTATTTGGCTATTACACGCAGCCTATGCAAGATGAAACAGGTATCGTATGTGGCGCTCTGTCTATTACTAGCAGTATCCTGTATACTGTGTACTTATTTTATATTGTATACCATTTATACTAGCCTCCCATATCATTCCAGTACGCTCTGTCCGGCTATTTCTACTAGGGCATGTGGATCTGCCACCTCCCGTATACCCAATTGGACCATACCCGGCACCATTGCTAAAGGACACCATAGGTACCACCATTGTCTATTGCATGACCCATATTTCTATCCCATTCCGTAAACCTTATACGGCCTCTTCATATTTCAGGACTACTGTGTATTAAGCTGTACTACTTGGGGAACACAATCGGCCTACCGCCTACTTCAGTATTTAGTAGTCGATCATTTCGACACTGGAGCGACCCCCTAGGACACTACAGGTACATCTACATATGGTACACACCACGGCATACTTACTACAATTTTGGGTATATCCTTACTACGCTCCGTTGGGACCTTTCTACCCTCTATTTCTTCCTTTAACTCTCTATATTTGGGACCTCTAGGCATGTACAACCTCATAACGTTACTTTATTTATCATAGTGACAGGACTTGCATTACAAAGTTTGCCCTCCTCTTTGCCATAAGTGTGCATACCTCTGGAAGCCAAGGTAATCGTCCCACTCTGCAACTATCGCTCTTTATTTCCCTTCCTTTCCCCCCCCCCTTTTTTCCATTATCTTCCTCTTAGAGATACTCCACTATATTTATCTACTTGGACCTCAGTAGCAACGTCCACGATTGTCTCTATTGTATTTAATGTATATATTCTGGTTCTATGTCTTTTGTTCTATTAATGTATATATTTCGGTGATTTTATATTTATACCTATTGTTTGACCCCTTTTCACTATGTTGTTGCCATACCACTATTAGTTGTTTACACTGTTTTTTTTATCTCCCCAGTAACCCCATGAATAAGACCCTGGTGGGTCGAAACGTTGGGTTTGGTCTGATTTGAACACATTTGCTCCAATTTTTCTATGGCTATTCCTTTTGTTATAATAAATTGGTTCAAAACCTTTTGCAGCATATCCAGTCTGAGTGTGCGGTAATTTTTTGATATATGACTCTTTGGGCCTCCGGTCTGTCTTACCAGCACCTCGAACTACTATTCTTGATCCGAGTGCATACCATTATTCTCCTTATATAGTGCTGCACAAACGTTATGGCACCATACAGACACTTGCCCCATATAGTGCTGCACAAACTTTATGGCCCCATACAGACACTTGCCCCATATGGTGCTGCACAAACGTTATGGCCCCATACAGACACTTGCCCCATATAGTGCTGCACAAACGTTATGGCCCCATAAGATGCTCCATACAGACACTTGCCCCATTTGCTGTTGCTGCGATAAAAAAAATAATCACATACTCACCTCTCCGTTGCTCAGGCCCCCGGCACTTTCAATATTCACCTGCTCCACGTTCCGGCACCGCTCCATCTTCAGCGTTTTCTGCACTGACGTTCAGGCAGAGGTCGCGCACTAAGCACGTCACCGCGCCCTCTGACCTGAGCATCACTGCAGAAGATGCTGAAGGCGGAGCGCCGCCGGAACGAGGAGCAGGTGAATATCGTGCAGCTCTCCCCCTCCATGTTTACTCACCTGCTCCTGGTGCGGTGCAGTCCCTGCTTCCCCGCAGCTCATTCCTGTATTGAGTGGTCACTGTTACCGCTCATTACAGTAATGAATATGCGGCTCCACCACTATGGGAGGTGGAGCCGCATATTCATTACTGTAATGAGCGGTACCATGTGACCGCTCAGTACAGGAAGAAGCTGGGGCGTCGGAAAGCAGGGACGTGAAGGGACCGCACCAGGAGTAGGTGAGTATAATTAGACAGCCCCCGCTCCCCCTCCCCTGCCGACCCCCTGGGTATGACTCGAGTATAAGCCGAGAGGGGGACTTTCAGCCCCAAAAAATGGGCTGAAAATCTCGCCTCATACTCGAGTATATACGGTATGTGCATGAGATTTCTGAAATCTCATAGGCTTTGTTGGTATTGTAAAAAGCAGCTGAAAATTATCATAAAAAACCGCAGCAAAAACGGCCTGTGTGAACTTACCCTTAGTGTCCACTTGGTGATCATGACAAAAGCTGGGCCCTTTATGTGATATGCTCAAGTTGTTCAAATGGTCTTTGTGACAGGTCAAATAGGAGGAAAATGGCTATGCCATTTTGTGTTCCCATGATTTGGAGAGAACCCAAAAATCATAATGATGACTGCTACTTTTGTTTTGTCAAACTGAAGGGCTTTCTACAAAGAACAAACATAAGATTAATTACCCTGAACTTGAATCTGTGATTAGGCCAATTCCACATGATGGTACCTTGCCAGTTCCTGTACCACCATTGTCTGGATTGGATGAAAATGAAGTAGAATATGAAGACTATGGAGCTGAAGCTACTGGCGAAGACATGGAGGCCTGAAAGTCAAGCTGAATATGTACCTGATGGAGCAGTCGAGCAGCCAGAACGCTTTACTCAACATGAATTAAATGATCACATCAGAGACCTTTCATTGTCAAAATATAAAGCTGAACTTCTTGCATCTAGGGTGAAACAGAAGAATCTTCTTCATGATGATGTCAAAGTGTGTTATTACCGAAACAGAAGTAGCACTTTAACACAATTTTTCACAGTTGATGGACCAATGTTGTACTGTAACAATGTGAATGGCCTCTTTGAAGAACTGAATCAAGAGTATTTTGTTGCAGATTGGCGATTGTTTATTGACTCATCCGAGAGAAGTTTGAAAGGAGTGTTGCTTCACAATGGAAATATCAAACTATCAATCCCTATTGCTCACTCATGTCATCTAAAGGAAAGTTATGAAAATCTGTCAGTTGTTTTGGATGCTCTACAATATAAGCGCTATCAATGGAATATCTGTGGAGATTTGGTCTCCTAATGCGAATGCAAGGAGGTTTCACAAAATATTGTCGCTTCTTGTGTTTATGGGACAGTAGAAATACAGTAGAGTGTTATGTTCGTCATGATTGGGGACAGAGAAACATCTGTGCTCCAGGTAGAGACAATGTTCTGCATAATCCTTTAGTTGCTCCGACAAAAATCTTTCTTCCTCCATTACATATAAAGTTGGGATTTATTAAAAACTTTGTGAAAGCCATGGCAAAGACAAATTCACAAGGGTTCCAGTACATTTTACAGAAATTCCCCAGCATTTCACCAGCAAAACTGAAGGAAGGGGTATTTGTTGGTCCTCAGATCAGAGAGCTTATGAGAGATGATGTGTTTGAAGGAACTCTAAATGATAAGGAATTGCGATCTTGGTAAAGCTTCAAGTTGATCTGTGAAAACTTCTTAGGATAACAAAGATCTCCAGAATATGTTGAAGGTGTTGAGGAACTGCTAAATGCATACCATTGTCTTGGATGTCGCATGTTTCTGAAAATGCACTTTTTGCATTCGCATTTATATTTCTTCTCTCAAAATCTTGGGAATGTAAGCAATGAACAAGGCAAGCGGTTTCACCAGGACATTAAAGTAATTGACCACCGCTACCAGGGTTTTTGGAATGACTCAATGATGGCAGATTACTGTTGAATATTAGGCTAGGTTCACATTGCGTTAATGGGTGTCCTGTTATGTTTGCTAATGACAGGTGTTATGAAGGCAATCCAGAAACACAGTGTGCTTAGCGATCAGAGCGCACACAGCGATCTGACAAATACCCAAAAATACAAGAACGAGCTCTGAGACGTGGAAACTCTGTAGACTGCACACCTGATCCTATCCTAAACACAACTAAAAGCGGCTGTGGATTGCGCCTAACAACTACCTAGGCAACTCGGCACAGCCTAAGAAACTAGCTAGCCTGAAGATAGAAAAATAGGCCTGACTTGCCCCAGAGAAATTCCCCAAAGGAAAAGGCAGCCCCCCACATATAATGACTGTGAGTAAGATGAAAAGACAAAACGTAGGGATGAAATAGATTCAGCAAAGTGGGGCCCGATATTCTAGGACAGAGCGAGGACAGTAAAGCGAACTTTGCAGTCTACAAAAAACCCTAAAGCAAAACCACGCAAAGGGGGCAAAAAAACCCCACCGTGCCGAACTAACGGCACGGCGGTACACCCTTTGCGTCTCAGAGCTTCCAGCAAAACAAAAGACAAGCTGGACAGAAAAAAAGCAACAAAAAAGCAAAAAGCACTTAGCTATACAGAGCAGCAGGTCACAGGAACAATCAGGAGAAGCTCAGATCCAACACTGAAACATTGACAAGGAGCAAGGATAGCAGCATCAGGCGGAGTTAAGTAATGAAGCTGTTAACGAGCTCACCAGAACACCTGAGGGAGGAAGCTCAGAAGCTGCAGTACCACTTGTGACCACAGGAGTGAATTCAGCCACAGAATTCACAACAGTACCCCCCCCTTGAGGAGGGGTCACCGAACCCTCACCAGAGCCCCCAGGCCGACCAGGATGAGCCGCATGAAAGGCACGAACAAGATCGGAAGCATGAACATCAGAGGCAAAAACCCAGGAATTATCTTCCTGAGCATAACCCTTCCATTTAACCAGATACTGGAGTTTCCGTCTAGAAACACGAGAATCCAAAATCTTCTCCACAATATACTCCAATTCCCCCTCCACCAAAACCGGGGCAGGAGGCTCAACAGATGGAACCATAGGTGCCACGTATCTCCGCAACAACGACCTATGGAATACATTATGTATGGAAAAGGAGTCTGGGAGGGTCAAACGAAAAGACACAGGATTGAGAACCTCAGAAATCCTATACGGACCAATAAAACGAGGTTTAAATTTAGGAGAGGAAACCTTCATAGGAATATGACGAGAAGATAACCAAACCAGATCCCCAAAACGAAGTCGGGGACCCACACGGCGTCTGCGATTAGCGAAAAGTTGAGCTTTCTCCTGGGACAAGATCAAATTGTCCACTACCTGAGTCCAGATCTGCTGCAACCTATCCACCACAGAATCCACACCAGGACAGTCCGAAGACTCAACCTGTCCTGAAGAGAAACGAGGATGGAACCCAGAATTGCAAAAAAATGGAGAAACCAAGGTAGCCGAGCTGGCCCGATTATTAAGGGCGAACTCAGCCAACGGCAAAAAGGACACCCAATCATCCTGGTCTGCAGAAACAAAACATCTCAGATATGTTTCCAAGGTCTGATTGGTTCGTTTGGTCTGGCCATTAGTCTGAGGATGGAAAGCCGAGGAAAAGGATAGGTCAATGCCCATCCTACCACAAAAGGCTCGCCAAAACCTTGAAACAAACTGGGAACCTCTGTCAGAAACAATATTCTCAGGAATGCCATGCAACCGAACCACATGCTGAAAGAACAAAGGTACCAAATCAGAGGAGGAAGGCAATTTAGCCAAGGGCACCAGATGGACCATTTTAGAAAAGCGATCACAGACCACCCAAATGACTGACATCTTTTGAGAAACGGGAAGGTCAGAAATGAAATCCATCGAAATATGTGTCCAAGGCCTCTTTGGGACCGGCAAGGGCAAAAGCAACCCACTGGCACGAGAACAGCAGGGCTTAGCCCTAGCACAAATCCCACAGGATTGCACAAAAGTACGTACATCCCGTGACAGAGATGGCCACCAGAAGGATCTAGCCACTAACTCTCTGGTACCAAAGATTCCAGGATGACCAGCCAACACCGAACAATGAAGTTCAGAGATAAGTTTATTAGTCCACCTATCAGGGACGAACAGTTTCTCTGCTGGACAACGATCAGGTTTATTCGCCTGAAATTTTTGCAGCACCCGCCGCATATCAGCGGAGATGGCAGACACAATGACTCCTTCCTTGAGGATACCCGCTGGCTCAGATAAACCCGGAGAGTCGGGCACAAAACTCCTAGACAGAGCATCCGCCTTCACATTTTTAGAGCCCGGAAGGTACGAAATCACAAAGTCGAAGCAGGCAAAAAATAACGACCAACGGGCCTGTCTAGGATTCAAGCGCTTGGCAGACTCGAGATAAGTCAAGTTCTTATGATCAGTCAATACCACCACGCGATGCTTAGCTCCTTCAAGCCAATGACGCCACTCCTCGAATGCCCACTTCATGGCCAGCAACTCTCGATTGCCCACATCATAATTACGCTCAGCTGGCGAAAACTTCCTGGAAAAGAAAGCACATGGTTTCATCACTGAGCAATCAGAACCTCTCTGTGACAAAACCGCCCCTGCTCCAATCTCAGAAGCATCAACCTCGACCTGGAACGGAAGAGAAACATCTGGCTGACACAACACAGGGGCAGAACAAAAACGACGCTTCAACTCCTGAAAAGCTTCCACAGCAGCAGAAGACCAATTAACCAAATCAGCACCCTTCTTGGTCAAATCGGTCAATGGTTTGGCAATGCTAGAAAAATTACAGATGAAGCGACGATAAAAATTAGCAAAGCCCAGGAACTTTTGCAGACTTTTCAGAGATGTCGGCTGAATCCAATCCTGGATGGCTTGGACCTTAACTGGATCCATCTCGATAGTAGAAGGGGTAAAGATGAACCCCAAAAATGAAACTTTCTGCACACCGAAGAGACACTTTGATCCCTTCACAAACAAAGAGTTAGCACGCAGGACCTGAAAAACCATTCTGACCTGCTTCATATGAGACTCCCAATCATCTGAGAAGATCAAAATGTCATCCAAGTAAACAATCAGGAATTTATCCAGATACTCACGGAAGATGTCATGCATAAAAGACTGAAACACAGATGGAGCATTGGCAAGTCCGAACGGCATCACTAGATACTCAAATGACCCTCGGGCGTATTGAATGCAGTTTTCCATTCATCTCCTTGCCTGATTCTCACCAGATTATACGCACCACGAAGATCTATCTTAGTGAACCAACTAGCCCCCTTAATCCGAGCAAACAAGTCAGATAACAATGGCAAGGGATACTGAAATTTAACAGTGATCTTATTAAGAAGGCGGTAATCAATACACGGTCTCAGCGAACCATCCTTCTTGGCTACAAAGAAGAACCCTGCTCCCAGTGGTGATGACGATGGGCGAATATGTCCCTTCTCCAGGGATTCCTTCACATAACTGCGCATAGCGGCGTGTTCGGGCACGGATAAATTAAATAATCGACCTTTAGGGAATTTACTACCAGGAATCAAATTGATAGCACAATCACAATCCCTATGGGGAGGTAGAGCATCGGACTTGGGCTCTTCAAATACATCCTGATAATCAGACAAGAACTCTGGGACCTCAGAAGGGGTGGATGACGAAATCGACAAAAATGGAACATCACCATGTACCCCCTGACAACCCCAGCTGGATACCGACATGGAATTCCAATCCAATACTGGATTATGGGTTTGTAGCCATGGCAACCCCAACACGACCACATCATGCAGATTATGCAACACCAGAAAGCGAATAACTTCCTGATGTGCAGGAGCCATGCACATGGTCAGCTGGGCCCAGTATTGAGGTTTATTCTTGGCCAAAGGTGTAGCATCAATTCCTCTCATTGGAATAGGACACCGCAAAGGCTCCAAGAAAAACCCACAACGTTTAGCATAATCCAAATCCATCAGATTCAGGGCAGCGCCCGAATCCACAAACGCCATGACAGAAAACGACGACAAAGAGCATATCAAGGTAATGGACAGAAGGAATTTGGACTGTACAGTACCAATGACGGCAGACCTAGCGGACCGCTTAGTGCGCTTAGGACAATCAGAAATAGCATGAGTGGAATCACCACAGTAGAAACACAGACCATTCAGACGTCTGTATTCCTGCCGTTCAACTCTAGTCATAGTCCTATCGCACTGCATAGGCTCAGGTTTAACCTCAGGCAGTACCGCCAAATGGTGCACAGATTTACGCTCGCGCAAGCGTCGACCGATCTGAATGGCCAAAGACAAAGACTCATTCAAACCAGCAGGCATAGGAAATCCCACCATGACATCCTTAAGAGCCTCAGAGAGACCCTTTCTGAACAAAGCTGCCAGCGCAGATTCATTCCACTGAGTGAGTACTGACCATTTCCTAAATTTCTGACAATATACTTCTATATCATCCTGACCCTGGCACAAAGCCAGCAAATTTTTCTCAGCCTGATCCACTGAATTAGGCTCATCGTACAGCAATCCGAGCGCCAGGAAAAACGCATCGACACTACTCAATGCAGGGTCTCCTGGCGCAAGAGAAAATGCCCAGTCTTGAGGGTCGCCGCGCAAAAAAGAAATAATAATCAAAACCTGTTGAATAGGATTACCAGAAGAATGAGGTTTCAAGGCCAGAAATAGCTTACAATTATTTTTGAAACTTAGAAACTTAGTTCTATCTCCAAAAAACAAATCAGGAATAGGAATTCTTGGTTCTAACATAGATTTCTGATCAATAGTATCTTGAATTTTTTGTACATTTATAACGAGATTATCCATTGAAGAGCACAGACCCTGAATATCCATGTCCACACCTGTGTCCAGAATCACCCAAATGTCTAGGGGAAAAAAAAAAAGTGAACACAGAGCAGAAAAAAAAAAAAAAAATGATGTCAGAACTTTTTCTTTCCCTCTATTGAGAATCATTAGTTAGGCTCCTTGTACTGTTATGTTTGCTAATGACAGGTGTTATGAAGGCAATCCAGAAACACAGTGTGCTTAGCGATCAGAGCGCACACAGCGATCTGACAAATACCCAAAAATACAAGAACGAGCTCTGAGACGTGGAAACTCTGTAGACTGCACACCTGATCCTATCCTAAACACAACTAAAAGCGGCTGTGGATTGCGCCTAACAACTACCTAGGCAACTCGGCACAGCCTAAGAAACTAGCTAGCCTGAAGATAGAAAAATAGGCCTGACTTGCCCCAGAGAAATTCCCCAAAGGAAAAGGCAGCCCCCCACATATAATGACTGTGAGTAAGATGAAAAGACAAAACGTAGGGATGAAATAGATTCAGCAAAGTGGGGCCCGATATTCTAGGACAGAGCGAGGACAGTAAAGCGAACTTTGCAGTCTACAAAAAACCCTAAAGCAAAACCACGCAAAGGGGGCAAAAAAAACCCACCGTGCCGAACTAACGGCACGGCGGTACACCCTTTGCGTCTCAGAGCTTCCAGCAAAACAAAAGACAAGCTGGACAGAAAAAAAGCAACAAAAAAGCAAAAAGCACTTAGCTATACAGAGCAGCAGGTCACAGGAACAATCAGGAGAAGCTCAGATCCAACACTGAAACATTGACAAGGAGCAAGGATAGCAGCATCAGGCGGAGTTAAGTAATGAAGCAGTTAACGAGCTCACCAGAACACCTGAGGGAGGAAGCTCAGAAGCTGCAGTACCACTTGTGACCACAGGAGTGAATTCAGCCACAGAATTCACAACAGTGTCCGCTGGCGGCCTCCGTTACATGGCGCAATTGTCGCAATTAACGCTATGTAACGGATCCGTTAGCGCACCCATTGACTGCAATGTGCTAACGGATCTCTAGCGCATCGCTAGCGCATGCCATTTTTGGTATGCGCTAGCGATGTCCCGTTAGTTTCAGACGGTCCGTTCCTCACTAGCGCAGATCGGGTATCTGCACTAGCGGGATCGCCAAACGCGATCCCTTTTGGGACATTGCGTTAGCGCAATCCACTAGCGTATGCGCTAAATGGATTACCCTAATGCAATGTGAACCTAGCCTTATATAGGGACAACCCTGAAAATTGTATCAACGACAGTCTAATGTGAAGCACTTTTAATTTCTGCTCATATTTTGGTTTTTGTTTTGCATGTGAAATTATTTTGGTTCAATAAAAACTGTTTTGTAAGGTGAATCATTTTTTTCTGATATGTACCTATACCTTATAATGATGCTTCTCCATGGAAACTATATGTACTACAGAAAAACTATTTAGATTTTTTAATTCAGGACAAAAAGATGATTCAGAAAAGTACGAAGTCACCTGTGATGATTACAAAAAATATTTTTTGTAGACCTGTGTTATCAGCATTACTATTCAGGTCATCTACATGCTGGAACACACTTTGAATAGTCTGCGGGAGGAGGTGGTGGTCCCATGTCTTGGTGGTCATGTAGGCATAGATAAAACCCAAGAGTGAGTCCTTTAGAGGCTCTACTGGCCTGGGTGTTACAGGGACATTGTAAATTTCTGCCGATCCTGCCCTACCTGTCAGCTAACTGCACCCATAACCCACTTCCACAGTCCCATAGTTCCATTACCCATTATAGAAGTCCCCTTTGACCGGATTGCCATGAACCTGGTGGGACCTCTAGTTAAGTCCGCCTTAGGCCACCAATACATCTTGGTGATCATCAGGGGCATAATTACCACGGTCGCAGCGGTTGCCGCTGTGACCGGGCCCGGTGAGTCAGGGGCCTAAAGGTCCGAGGCACCCGACACCATGTTGCAGTGCAGGAGATTTCTCCCTCACGGCAACAGTCAGATGTATATCTAGGGGGAGAGGGCAGCCTGGGCATGTGAGAGATAGGAAGCAGCTCCAGTCAGCACGGTGAGACAGCTTCTCCTGCTCTGCAGCCCCAGGACAGAAGGCGAGAGCAGGGAGGAGGTGCGGGACAGGACAGAGCTGCTGTAAGCAGGAGATGCTGAGGAGCTGCACGTTTATATCAGCCTCCCCTGTACCAGAGAGGAGAGTGTGAGATGTGTGTATGAGCTGGTATCGTGTGTGTGTGATCTGTAGTGTGTGATCTGTAGTGTGTTTGTGTGTGATCTGTAGTATGTGTGTCTGTGATCTGTAGTGTGTGTGTGATCTGTAGTGTGTGTGTGTGTGAGTGTGTGAGATCTGTAGTATGTGTGTGTGTGATCTGTAGTGTGTACGTGTGTGTGTGATCTGTAGTTTGTGTGTGCGTGATCTGTAGTGTGTGTGTGTGTGTGATCTGTAGTATGTGTGTGTGTGAGGCAGGGGCGTAACTACCACGGTCGCAGTGGTCACCGCTGCGACTGGGCCTGGCAGGTCAGGGGCCCGGCAGGTCAAAGGCACCTGACTCCCCCCGCCGATACAGTTCAAAGCAATGATGGAGGAGAGAGCGTCAGCTAACGCTCCATCTCCCATCATTCCCCTCTGCCTCTGACACGGTGGGTGTGTGATGACATCACTTCATCGCGCACCCACTCTCTGCAGGACCCAGGCAGTGCAGCATCTGCACAGGTGATGGCGGTTACCATATTGGCAGAGCCTGTGGTGGCTGCTGGGTCCGAGGAACATTTGGCTCTGGATCTGGCGGGGGACACGTGGACCGATCCGCCTAGGAGGGGCATGCCGCAGCCACTCAGCCATGTGGAGGATCCAGGGATGAACATGGAGGTGTACGGGACCGGCGGCAGTGAGGTGTGTCTGCTGCCCGTGTGTCGCCGTCTTCGGCCCTCAGCATCCTCGGCCCCCTGTGACACCAGCCCCGTTTCCTCCTTGCTCTCCCATGCCCCATGTCCTCGTAGGTTCCCAGGTTCAGGTCATTGTGCTCCTCCAGGCCCAGGCCCCCGTATGCGTCTTGTCACTCCTCCCCTGGTCCCCCAATGCTCCCCATCTCCCATGCCCTGAGTCCTCCTGCTCCCCCCATGCATTCCCAGCCCCTTGTCCCCATGTGACCCATCTGCCCTGCTCTCAAGTCCCCCCTGTCCCCTATCTCACCGTGTGTTCCCCATCTACCCTGTCCTCATAATCCCTGTGCCCACTTCTTCCCTGCTCCCAAGTCTCCCCGTCTTCCCCTGTCCCCTTGCAACTCCGTCTACTTGCGTCCCTATCTACTCTGCCCTCGGAGTCCCCTTGTGTCCTCTTGTGCTTGTCTCACTTGCCCTGTTCCTGTGTGTAGCCTTGTGTCAGTCTCCCTTGCCCACTAGTCCCTGTATGTCCCCTTGTGCCTGTCTCCTTTGTCCCCTTGTGCTTGTGTCCCTTGACCCCTTGTGTCAGTCTCCCTTGCCCACTAGTCCCCTTGTGCCCTTCTCCCCTGCCTCCTAGCCCGCATGTGTCCCCTTGTGCCTGTCTTCCTTGCTCCCTAGCCCCCTGTGTCACCATTGTGCCTGTCTCCCCTAGCCCCCTTGTGTCCTTCTCCCCTGCCCCATAGTCACCACACCATTTGCCTGTGTCTTTCTCACTGCACCTGTATGGAGGGGCTGCATTATACTATGAGGGGGCTGCATTATATTCTATGGGGGTTACATTATATTGTATGGTGGGGCTGCATTATACTTTTGTGGGGTGGCTGTATTATACTCTGTGGGGTGGCTGCATTATACTATATGTGAGTTGCATTATACTGTATCGAGGACTATGGGGAATACATTATACTATATGAAATACTATGGGGTGCATTATACTATGAGAATTGAATTGTACGACTTGGATGACGATGGCGGTGCATTATACTATATGGAACACTATGAGGAGTGTATTATACTATATGGAGGACTGAGCAGTGTATTTTAATATATGGAGGACTATGAGGAGTGTATAATACTATATGGAGGACTGAGGAGTGTATTATACTATATGGAGGACTATGAGGGGTGCATTATACTATATGGAGCACTATGAGCAGTGTAGTATACTATATGGAGGATTTTGGAGTGTAGTATACTATATGGAGGACTGAGCAGTGTATTACACTATATGGAGCACTATGAGGAGTGTATTTTAATATATGGAGGACTATGAGGAGTGTATTATACTGTACTATATGGAGGACTGAGGAGTGTATAATACTATATGGAGGACTATGGGGAGTGTATTATACTATTGTACTATATGGAGGACTATGGAGAGTGTATTATACTATATGGATGACTATGGAGAGTGTATTATACTATATGGATGACTATGAACAGTATATTATATAGCAGAATATTATATAGAGGACTATGGAGGTGCATTATATTATAAGGAGTACTATGGGGGTGCATTATACTTCTTATATGGATCCTCATGACTTCTATGTAAGCCCCTGATGAGTATAATGGTATAATGGCAGTACGGGGGACAGATATATACCAGGATGGGGCACCGGATAGTTATGCCACTGAGGTCACACTATACAACTTTGCAATAAAGCTATAGTGTGCGAAATTAATAGGGAAAATCTGAATTTGGGTGGAAAATATTTTTGCACGGTTGGTTGAAAGTTCGCATTGGGGCCCATAACTTTCTAGTTACGCCACTGGTGATCATGGACTATGCGACACAGTACCCGGAGGTGATACCACTAAGCAACTCCTCAGCCAGGAGTATAGCCTGAGAGCTAGTCCATATTTTCTCCCAGACGGGCCTGCCCAGGGAGATTCTGACTGACCAAGGAACACCGTTCATGTCCAAGACAATGAGAGAGTTATGCAAAGCCTTCCAGATTACCCAACTCAGGACATCTGTGTACCATCTGCAGATGGACAGCCTTGTGGAAAGATTGCTGTGATTGCAACGCAAAATAAAAAGTAAGTGTTAGTCCTGGACAATCTATTTGTCCAGGGCAGATTTAAGAAAACCATGCTGGGCTTTTGTGTTTTGAAACGAACTACAGGATGGTAGTCATGCAGTCTGTTTCATTCCTAGCCAGGTTTTCCATGTGACTGAAGACCACAGATTCAAGTTAAAAACCCTGCAGAATAGGGTTTTTGAGTGTGTCAGGTTCAGAGTCAGTGTCAGACTGATGTTGGCAGGAGCACAGAGCAAGAGGCTCTGGAGAGCCCCATCTGTGTAAGGCAACACAGACCAGCGTAGCCAAATAGCCAAGGCAGCTAAAAAGCCTGGCACCCCACAGTGTATGCAGAGGTGCAGTCACCCACGGCAACTAGTCTCAGGAGGTGGATTGGCGTGTTTAGTGACTGTAAACTGGAGGATATGGTTCCTGGCTGCAATCCGGAGGATATCGTGTACTGTGTATTGCTGTGAGTAAAGAGAGATTAACATGATGGTGCAGTTGCCCACGGCAACTGGTCAGAGGTGGACTGGCGTGTTTAGTGACTGTAATCCAGAGGATATGTGCCTGGCTTCGATCTGGAGGATATCGTGTGCTGTTTATATAAGTTGAACATTAGAGACATTTTGTTTGAACTTTGCTGAGTCACTGCCTCATCACAGTATAAGTGTGCTACCGCTGCACTACATCTGGCTGGAGAATGCAGAGCAGTGGGAACTAAGGCATACCCCAAAGAGTGCTGCATGTTGGTGAGCATGTCTGCTGGAGAAATGAAGGAGCTTTTGAAGCAGGTTGTCCTCATGCAGCAGCAGCATGTGCTGTAGTTGGAGCAGCAGGAGCTGCAGTGTCAGCAGCAGCAAGAGGTGCTGCAGTTGCAGTGGGACCAGCAGCAGCAAGAGGCACTGCAGTTCCAGCAGGAGTATCAGCAAGAAGCTCTGCAGTTCCAGCGGCAGCAGCAAGAGGCGCTGCAGTTGCAGCAGCAAGAGGCGCTGTAGTTGCAGTGGCAGCCACCGGAGCATCAGCTGTGTAAATTGGAGACCCCTAAGGTGAGGGGGGATCAGTGGTGTCAAGAAGAAACCTAAGGTAAAGGAGTGATCAGAGCGTGTACCAGTGGTCCTTTGCAGAGACTCGTCTCGCCAGGTCTCACGCGTATGACTTATTGCAGATGGTGGAGGAATGGCTCCAGCCTTAGACTTTGACCCTGGCCCAAATGGTAGAGAGGGTGGTGGCTGACCGGCTGGTGAAGGCTCTGACGGCTGCCCTGCAGCATTGCATGGGGCAAGAGGACCTGGGCTTTCTGGACAAGCTGATAAGCTGGATTGAGTGGTATGCAGCCCCTCAGGACTGTGTGCAGGATCATGGGAAAAGTCCACAAACCACTGTTAGGGCTAACCAGGACTGAGCCCGTGATGAGGGGGTAACCCAAGGTGAGGGTGACAAAAGTCCTGTTTCCCCTAACACGGCTCCAAGGTATAGCCGTGCCACAACGATTAAGTGTTGGCGGTGCCGGGGACCTGGACATGTGGTTGTCAACTGCCCCCTGATATCTGAACCCATGGACTTTGGGTATACTCGCCATATGTCTACATATGCCCAGTCAGTCCATACCACAACTAAAGGCATGGCTGACAGCGAACCCCTGCTGTGCCAGGTACTTGTGAATGGGTACCAATCAGAGGCTCTCCTGGACTCGGGGAGCCTAGTGACTTTGGTCTATGGTTCCCTTGTTGCCCGGGACAACCCAAGGACGTAAAATGGAGGTGATGGGTATCCATGGAGAAATCTGGGATTACCCGACCACGGAGGTTAATTTTTTTACACCATGTGAGGACTTTAAATATGTGGTGGGAGTGGTGCAGACCCTTCCATATGGGGCTGTGTTGGGAAGAGATTTGCCCCTGTTCTGGTCCCTGTGGGAAACCAGGGACAAAACTCCCAAGGTAAATGTTGTTCCGGGTGTAGAACCCGAAGATCCCAAGTCAGGGATACCTGCCATAGGGGTCGCCAACCTAGGGACAGAGTGTAACCTCGATAGGTTACCCCTAGAGGTATTGGCAGGAGAGGTCGTGGAGACCCCACTGAAACCCGAGCTGGAAATGTCCCCTGGTAAGCTCTGGACAGCTCAGGTCCAGGGTCCCATGCATAGATGCAGGTATAAAAAGAAAGCCTGGAGGAATCAGGAAGGTGTAGTTGCGGAGGCAACTAGGGACGTACGCACGAGGAACCCTCTGGCGTCGGCCAAGGATGTGGCCGGGGGTCAGGGTAAAATGAATAGAGCTCTCGCTAGACAGCAGTGTCGGGAGGCTCAGGTTCGGGTGCGACGTGGTGCAGATGTATGCCTGGAGGTGCCGGAGTACTCATTTCGACCTGGAGGAAGACACATGTGGTGTCGAAACATGTCGTCCATAAGGGATTGAATGTATGCAATATTGTAACCGAAGAAATCTGGAACTTTTTAATGGATAAATAAAAGGTATATTTTACTCTACCATTGGACTGATCGCTGGAGAAACAAAAAGTTTTTTATTTACATGTGTGGATTTGTCCCAATCCGTTCTCCGTGCAAACTGTAACCACAGGTTGGATGTGCTCCTGATTCTTCAAAGCGGTAAGCTAGCTTTGCCAAAAACTCTTATATATATATATATATATATATATATATATATATGTATATATATATATATATATATATATATATATATATATATATGTATGTATATATATATATATATATATATAAATAATTTACTTATACATTGGAATGTTTAGTGCACCTATTGGTATCTTGTAGATCATGGATGAAAATAATGATATAATAATAATGATAATGATATAAGATTAAATCCACTGATAAATCAAGTATAAAATTGTGACTCTGAAATTGTTTAATATATAGCGGGGTAGTACATCTACACATTGATGAAACAACTATTAGCTGAAAAATATATGGGAGTTTTTTCCCTCCTATTATAGGCCACCTTATATGGGGAACTCCACCCATTGGAATAGGGAAAGATATAAAATCCCTGCTGAGAGATTTGTCAAGCCAAAACACGTTGTGTGCTATTTCAAGAGAAACTTTATACTTTTTAATAAAAATTATTTTTTTTAAGCAAAAGGAAAATGTTTATAACTGTCATCATTCATGAAGACTTCTTGTCGACTTGAGCGTCTGCCAGGAACCACTATAATATTTTTTCATTTAAAAAAATCTCTTGACATTATTCACATAGTAAAGAATTATTTGGGAAGGAATAATTGCCTACACAGATCCCTTGAATGGCAGCATATCCTTACCTACAGTATCCACACCCATCCCTTGTAGATTGTGAGCCCTCGCGGGCAGGGTCCTTTCTCCTTCTGTACCAGTTGTGACTTGTATTGTTCAAGATTACTGTACCTGTTTTTATTATGTATACCCCTCCTCACATGTAAAGCGCCATGGAATAAATGGCGCTATAATAATAAATAATAATAATTCTGGAAATATAAACGACATTCAGAGTTGTGCCCAATTTGCACAACCTATACAGGTGAGTGCGATAGATTAGCATTCATCGTTTTCCAAAAATTATATATATATACTGTATATATATATATATATATATATATATATATATATATATATATTTATATATACAGTATATATACAGTATACCATATGTTTTGTTCAGTTTCTCCTGTTTCCATCACTTATGAATACCATATATATATACAGGTGCTTCTCACAAAATTAGAATATCATCAAAAAATTTTTAATTTTTTCAGTTCTTCAATACAAAAAGTGAAGCTCATATATTATATAGAGTTATTACAAACAGTATTTCAAGTGTTCTTTTAATGTTGATGATTAAAGTTTACAGCCAATGAAAACTCAAAAGTCATTATCTCAGTAAATTAGAATACTTTATAACACCAGCTTGAAAAATTATTTTAAAATCCGAAATGTTGGCATACTGAAATGTATGTTCAGTAAATGCACTCAATACTTGATCAGGGCTCCTTTTGCATCAATTATGCATCGATGCGGCGTGGCATGGAGGCGATCAGCCTGTGGCACTGCTGAGGTATTATGAAAACCCAGGTTGCTTTGACAGCTGCCTTCAGCTTGTCTGCATTGTTGGGTCTGGTGTCTCTCCTCTTCCTCTTGACAGCGGTGGACACCGCGTCCGGACCCTCTTCTCCCTCAGCCTGCAGCAGTATCTGCAGCCGCGTCTTTTGACCGGAGGCTTACATTTTTCAAGTGATCCCCTTGGAGTTTACCACACCCATTGGAGCATTCCCTCAACATTCTCCTAGACATCTCTCAGTACGTAACTGACGAAGGCCAGACCAGGCCGAAACGTTTTTCGTACTACGAAATAAAAAAACACCAGTTTGACTAAAGTTGAGTGCCGGGTTCTTTTTATCGACCTACACCAGATGACATGGTTCCCCATCACTAATTATGGAAACTTCACATTAGACCTCAAGCATCTTGGATTGTGTGTCCCTCCATTCTTCCTCCAGAATCTGGGACCCTGATTTCTGTTGTGAATTCTGCTCTTGGGCTCCCTCCGGTGGTTATGAGTGGTAGTGCTGCTGTCTTTGGATCGCAGCATTTATCAGGTGTGTCCACTTTTTGCAATTTGGACTGGGCTATTTAGTCTTGCTTTATCCTTTAGTCAGTGCCAGTTGTCCATTGTTTTTGGAGGATTCACATCCTTACCTGGTCTCTTCTGTTTGCTGTTCTTTTCTACAAAGATAAGTTCTGGCTTTGTTTTTGCTGTCCACAGGCTGTGGACCTTATAGTTCAGTGCATTTTCATGTTTTGTCTTGTCCAGCTTTGTCTGTGAAGGATTTTTGCAGCCAAGCTGTGTCTCTGGAGATGCAGATTTACCCTCCATGTCTTTAGTCAGATGTGGAGATTTGTATTTTCTGTGGTGAATATTTTCTAGTGTTTTAATACTGACCGCATAGTACTCTGTCCTCTTCTTTCTTTTTAGCTAGAATGGCCTCCTTTGCTAAATCCTGATTTCAGTCTGCGTATGTCATTTCCCTCTCCTCTCACAGTCAATATTCGTGGGGGGCTGTCTATCCTTTGGGGATTTTCTCTGAGGCAAGATAGTTTTCCCGTTTCTATCTTTAGGGGAAGTTAGCTCTTAGGCTGTGTCGAGGTGCCTAGGGAGTGTTAAGTACATCCCACGGCTATTTCTAGTTGTGGTGCTGAGTTCAGGGTCTGCGGTCAGTACAGGTACCACCTTCTCCAGAGTACGTCTCATGCTGCTCCTAGGCCACCAGATCATAACAGTACAACTGGCCAACAATGAGTTAAACGCATCTCAGAAGAAGGGAAGGAAAGTGCTGAGCCATTTTTTTCTGTAGTCTGTTTTGTGTTTCCTTCCCTCTTTACCTCTGGGTGGCTCAGGAGTTAGGCGCTGGCATGGAGGTTCAGGAATTGGTTTCTCGTGTGGACCAACTTGCTGCAAGAGTACAGGGTATTTCCGATTATATCATTCAGACTCCGGCTTTAGAGCCTAGAATTCCAACTCCTGATTTGTTTTTTGGGAACAGGTCCAAATTTTTGAGCTTTAAAAATAACTGTAAACTGTTTTTTGCTCTGAAACCCCGTTCTTCTGGTGATTCCATTCAGCAGGTTAAAATTGTTATTTCCCTGCTGCGTGGTGATCCTCAGGATTGGGCATTTTCCCTGGAATCTGGGAATCCTGCTTTGCTTAATGTAGACACCTTTTTTCAGGCGCTAAGGTTATTGTATGATGAACCTAATTCAGTGGATCATGCAGAGAAGACCTTGTTGGCCCTGTGTCAGGGTCAAGAAGCGGCAGAATCGTATGGCCAGAAATTTAGAAAATGGTCGGTGTTGACTAAATGGAATGAGGATGCCTTGGCGGCAATTTTCAGAAAGGGTCTTTCTGAATCCGTTAAAGATGTTATGGTGGGGTTCCCCACGCCTGCTGGTCTGAGTGATTCTATGTCTCTGGCCATTCAGATTGATCGGCGCTTGCGCAAGCGCAGAGTTGTGCACACTGTGGCGTTGTCCTCCGAGCGGAGCCCTGAGCCTATGCAGTGTGATAGGATTTTGTCTAGAGCTGAACGACAAAGATTCAGGCGTCAGAATAGGTTGTGTTTTTACAGCGGCGATTCTGCTCATGTTATTTCTGATTGCCCTAAGCGTACAAAGAGAATTGCTAGTTCTGTTACCATCAGTACTGTACAACCTAAATTTCTGTTATCTGTGACCTTGATCTGCTCATTATCGTCATTTTCTGTCATGGCGTTTGTGGATTCAGGTGCCGCTCTGAACTTAATGGACTTGGAATTTGCCAGACGTTGTGGTTTCCCCTTGCAGCCTTTGCGGAACCCTATTCCTTTAAGGGGGATTGATGCTACACCGTTGGCTATAAATAAACCTCAGCTTTGGACACAGCTGACCATGCGCATGGCGCCAGCCCATCAGGAAGATTGTCGTTTTCTGGTGTTGCATAATTTGCATGATGATATTGTGCTGGGTTTTCCATGGTTACAGGTACATAATCCGGTGTTAGATTGGAAATCTATGTGTGTCACTAGTTGGGGTTGTCAGGGGGTTCATGGTCACGTACCTTTGATGTCAATTTCCTCTTCCCCCTCTTCTAAAATTCCTGAGTTTTTGTCAGATTTCCAGGATGTATTCGATGAGCCCAAATCAAGTTCCCTTCCACCGCATAGGGACTGTGATTGTGCTATTGACTTGATTCCAGGTTGTAAGTTCCCTAAGGGCCAACTTTCTGTGCCAGAACATGCCGCCATGCGGAGCTATATTAAGGAGTCTTTGGAGAAAAGGCATATTCGGCCATCTTCTTCACCATTGGGAGCAGATTTTTTTTTTGTTGCCAAGAAGGATGGCTCCTTGAGACCCTGTATTGATTATCGCCTCTTGAATAAGATCACGGTCAAATTTCAATACCCTTTGCCTTTGCTTACTGATTTGTTTGATAGGATTAAGGGGGCTAGTTGGTTTACTAAGATTGACCTTCGAGGGGCATATAATCTTATTCGTGTTAAGCAGGGTGACGAATGGAAAACTGCATTTAATACGCCCGAAGGACATTTTGAATAACTTGTGATGCCATTTGGACTCTCTAATGCCCCATCTGTGTTCCAGTCCTTCATGCATGATATCTTTCGGAGTTATCTTGATAAATTCATGGTTGTATATTTGGATGATATTTTGATTTTTTCCGATGATTGGGAGTCTCATGTGAAACAGGTCAGGATGGTATTTCAGATCCTCTGTGCATTTTCATGTTTTGTCTTGTCCAGCTTTGTCTGTGAAGGATTTTTGCAGCCAAACTGTGTCTCTGGAGATGCAGATTTACCCTCCATGTCTTTAGTCAGATGTGGAGATTTGTATTTTCTGTGGTGGATATTTTCTAGTGTTTTAATACTGACTGCATAGTACTCTGTCCTATTCTTTCTTTTTAGCTAGAATGGCCTCCTTTGCTAAATCCTGATTTCAGTCTGCTTATGTCATTTCCCTCTCCTCTGACAGTCAATATTCGTGGGGGGCTGTCTATCCTTTGGGGGATTTTCTCTGAGGAAAGATAGTTTTCCCGTTTCTATCTTTAGGGGAAGTTAGCTCTTAGGCTGTGTCGAGGTGTCTAGGGAGTGTTAGGTACATCCCACGGCTATTTCTAGTTACGGTGCTGAGTTCAGGGTCTGCGGTCAGTACAGGTACCACCTTCTCCAGAGTACGTCTCATGCTGCTCCTAGGCCACCAGATCATAACAGATTTCCAAACGAAATGCAAAATTTTCTTTCATCTGAAAACAACACCTTGGACCATGGAATAACAGTCTAACAGTCCAGTTCTTTTTCTTCTTGACCCAGGTAAGATGCTTCTGGCATTGTCTATTCGTCATGAATGGCTTGACACAAGTAATGCGACACTTATAGCCCATGTCCTGGATACGTCTGTGTATGGTGGCTCTTGAAGCAATTGCTCCAAATTTCCTCCAAAATATTTGAATGGCCATTTCTAAACAATCCTTTCAAGGCTGCAGTTATCACTGTTGTTAGTGCACCTTTTTCTACCACCCCTTTTCATTCCACTCAATTTTCCATGAATATGCTTGGATACAGCACTCTGTAAACAGCCAGCTTATTTAGCAATGATCTTTTGTGGCTTATTTTCCTTGTGGAGTGTTTCCATGATTGCCTTCTGGACATCTGTCAAGTCAGCAATCTTCCCCATGATTGTGGAGCCTACTGAAACAGGCTAAAGGACCTTTTTAATCGCTTAAGAAGACTTTGCTGGTGTTTGTTTTGTTAATTCTAATTTATATTTCGGACTTTAAGATCATTTTTCCAAGCTGATGTTATAAATTATTGTAATTTACTGATATAATGAGTTTTGGGTTTAAATTGGCTGTAAGCCATAATCATCAACATTTACAGAAATAAACAATTGAAATAGATCACTCTGTTTGTAATGACTCTATACAATATATCAGTTTCACTTTTTGCATTGATGAACTGAAATAAATGAACTTTTTGATGATATTCTAATTTGGTGAGAATCACCTGCATTTTCTATAATACTTATTTTGTTCATTTCAACAGTACCCCATCACTACCAGCACACACTTTATTTACCCAAGCAACACATAATAGATAAGGCACTGTTCATATACAGCAGTTATTCCACATCACTAGCACTTTATGCAATGTCCAATGATTTAACACGTCCCTCTCCATATCACCAACACATCTCATGCAATTTCATCACCATTATGTCTCTTCTGTTTGTACCTTTATGCACACTATGTGCCTTTCACACAGTAACAGGTTGACACCATTTACTCCTTTTCACTTATTCTGACACCACTAATACACTTTACTCCATAATATCCTTTCAGTCACATTTCATAAAACATTATAATTTATTCAACTCCCATTACAGGTTACTTAGGAGCAATTGATGTGAGGTTTTGCCCCTTAACACATCACCATGTACTTGATACGTGCATAGGCCCACCCCTTCTGTACTCAGCTCCCTTTCCAGTGTGGCACCCCTATCCAGGCTGGAGCGCATGCGCGATTAGTGGCTCTCACAGAGTTCTGGTACTGCGCACTAGGAGCGGGAACTGGAAACATGTGCCAACACATCCCTGGATACCTGGACATGCACTTGCTGTGACACCGGGGAGGTCAGGACCGAGGTGGTAGCTGAGATACATACAGATTTCACATTCACACAACTGTAAGCAAGAAAATATAGCGCACTTTAAACAGACAACTTTAGTGTGATTTACTTATAATAATAATATCTAAATAACAGAAACACTGAGATATTTAGGAACTTGCACTTTATTTTATTACCATGCAAAGTTCTGTATTGATTACTCTATTTTTATTTTCAGCTGTCATCTTTATATTAGAGTCTATCGTTGTGCATTTCTCTACTTACTGTACATATAATTTCATTTACATCATAATATGATGTCTGGGTATTCCCTGTGTATTTTTACATTTTTATTATTTTTAATTCATTAATAAAGAATAAATAAAGAATAAAGAATGAAAATTTTAATATATTTAAACCAGGAGGAATAGACTTATCTACTGTGGACATTTGAATTCAGTTGGTCAAGAATAATACACTGTTGTCATATGAGTCTAAGGCTAGTTTCACACTAGCGTTTTGCTGAGCTGCGGAGGGCTGCAGACTTCCTCCATGAAGCCCTGCCCACGGCTGCACCTCCGCCTATGTCCGCATGCGGCATGTGTACCCATCTTTAATATTAGGTACACAGGTCGTGCGGATGTATGCGGATGCCTCCATGTGCGTCATTTTGACGATGCAGAGAAAAAAAAGAAATTCCAACCAGCTGCGTTCGACGCGGGTCGCCGCATCATCAAAACGACATGTGCGGAGGCATCCGCATACATCCACATGACCTGCGTACCTATTGTCAAAGATAGGTACGCAGGCCGCATCCGGATGTAGGCGGAGCTGAGCGGTGGAGGTGTGGCTGTGGGCGAGGCTTCATGGAGGAAATGCACAGCCCTCCGCAGCTCAGCAAAATGCTAGTGTGAAACTAGCCTTAAACATTGATTTTTGATATTTTTGAATGGATAATATTTGCCTCTAATATCAACTCCTACAACGTATTGTTTGTTATCTTTTCAATACAGTGATGCAGCTTCATTAAACAATGGATGTTTGCTTAATATGTTGAATGACCTTTGTGTGGGTCCTGTGGCTTGTTGACTTGCAAAACAGAGTAGTAAAAACTATGCTAGTTAATCTCATCACATCTTCATCTTGACATCAGGATGCTGGTTTAAAGGACAACAGTTGTGAGCTACAGTGGGGCAAAAAAGTATTTAGTCAGTCAGCAATAGTGCAAGTTCCACCACTTAAAAAGATGAGAGGCGTCTGTAATTTACATCATAGGTAGACCTCAACTATGGGAGACAAACTGAGAAAAAAAAATCCAGAAAATCACATTGTCTGTTTTTTTAACATTTTATTTGCATATTATGGTGGAAAATAAGTATTTGGTCAGAAACAAAATTTCATCTCAATGCTTTGTAATATATCCTTTGTTGGCAATGACAGAGGTCAAACGTTTTCTGTAAGTCTTCACAAGGTTGCCACACACTGTTGTTGGTATGTTGGCCCATTCCTCCATGCAGATCTCCTCTAGAGCAGTGATGTTTTTGGCTTTTCGCTTGGCAACACGGACTTTCAACTCCCTCCAAAGGTTTTCTATAGGGTTGAGATCTGGAGACTGGCTAGGCCACTCCAGGACCTTGAAATGCTTCTTACGAAGCCACTCCTTCGTTGCCCTGGCGGTGTGCTTTGGATCATTGTCATGTTGAAAGACCCAGCCACGTTTCATCTTCAATGCCCTTGCTGATGGAAGGAGGTTTGCACTCAAAATCTCACGATACATGGCCCCATTCATTCTTTCATGTACCCGGATCAGTCGTCCTGGCCCCTTTGCAGAGAAACAGCCCCAAAGCATGATGTTTCCACCACCATGCTTTCCAGTAGGTATGGTGTTTGATGGATGCAACTCAGTATTCTTTTTCCTCCAAACATGACAAGTTGTGTTTCTACCAAACAGTTCCAGTTTGGTTTCATCAGACCATAGGACATTCTCCCAAAACTCCTCTGGATCATCCAAATGCTCTCTAGCAAACTTCAGACGGGCCCGGACATGTACTGGCTTAAGCAGTGGGACACGTCTGGCACTGCAGGATCTGAGTCCATGGTGACGTAGTGTGTTACTTATGGTAGGCCTTGTTACATTAGTCCCAGCTCTCTGCAGTTCATTCACTAGGTCCCCCCGCGAGGTTCTGGGATTTTTGCTCATTGTTCTTGTGATCATTCTGACCCCACGGGGTGGGATTTTGCGTGGAGCCCCAGATCGAGGGAGATTATCAGTGGTCTTGTATGTCTTCCATTTTCTAATTATTGCTCCCACTGTTGATTTCTTCACTCCAAGCTGGTTGGCTATTGCAGATTCAGTCTTCCCAGCCTGGTGCAGGGCTACAATTTTGTTTCTGGTGTCCTTTGACAGCTCTTTGGTCTTCACCATAGTGGAGTTTGGAGTCAGACTGTTTGAGGGTGTGCACAGGTGTCTTTTTATACTGATAACAAGTTTAAACAGGTGCCATTACTACAGGTAATGAGTGGAGGAAAGAGGAGACTCTTAAAGAAGAAGTTACAGGTCTGTGAGAGCCAGAAATCTTGATTGTTTGTTTCTGACCAAATACTTATTTTCCACCATAATATGCAAAAAAAATTATAAAAAAACAGACAATGTGATTTTCTGGATTTTTTTTGCTCAGTTTGTCTCCCATAGTTGAGGTCTACCTATGATGTAAATTACAGACGCCTCTTATCTTTTTAAGTGGTGGAACTTGCACTATTGCTGACTGACTAAATACTTTTTTGCCCCACTGTATATAAGTGGGATATGCCTCTGTAACAGATGAGCCAAGAGATCCAAAGAACCAGAGACTCTTTACAAATCCACAGCCAGGAACACTCTACAGGATAGCTGTCAGATAATGGCTCCATCATGAGGGACACAGATTTGACATTATACAGGATCCAGCTTAGGGGACCATGGCCCTGGATGAAAAATTTTTAAGCAGTTTTATGTATACTGCTTGACGACTCGGCCCCTTACATGGCAATATATGTCATGCATCACTGAATTCACAGGGATGTACTGCAACATAGGATAGAATGATTTGCATTGTGACTGGTGACAGAGTCATAGATGTTGCCATAGGCTTGAATGTAAGTGACATATGAAAAAGGGACTAGCATGCGACTTGTCTGTTTTGAGGGGTAATGTTTCTTCTTGTGGAAAGTGCCATGCCTAACATGCCAGTGTAAGGAGACTTATAGGCAGTGGAGTACTCCTCTGGAAAATTAAATATGCAAATTATCTCCAGCAATGAAGAGGACTAGAACTCTAGCATCACCTATTGGAAGCAGTGATGCTAAAAGTCAATATCGACTCTTTAACGAGTCTTTGCATATGAATTAGGATAAAAGCCAAACCAGAATTTCAATTTGCAATTTGACTTTTATCGTAAGTCATATGGCAAGGCTCGTTAAAGGGTCGTTTAACTTTTAGGATCGCTACTTCCTATAGGTGGCACTAGGGTTCTAGTCCTCTTCCTATCTGAAGAGATAGTTTGAATATTTCTCGGTTTTATTTACAGCAAAATCAGAGCTCTAAAAAGTTGTGCAACAGCAAATGACAGACAAGTTGCCCAGATGATTTTGTCTCATGGTTTGTCAAAGAATAGCTGTTGTGTGACACATTGCCATATAGCCCTCGCCTTGTTGTTTACAGTTTTGCTTTTAACAGCAGTTTAGTGTGTTACTACTAAAATTTGTTGTCCCAAATGAACTGTCCACTAGGGGGCAGGAAATAGTTATTCTTCATTTATGTGACCATGTGTTATTTCCAAGCAGAACTTTCAAATTCTATCTGATCCAGTGACACAGTATATGTAATACCCTGGTACTAGTCATCCTGACTTCAGGGAAAAATAAATAAAGACCTCAATAATTTGAAGTATTTAGTCTCCTGTTTTTTTTCCAACACACAGATACAAACAACGTAATAATAAAATTATTTAATAATCTTTCTTAATCTTTATCAGATGTCATATATCAAAATAGTACATTCATGGTCAAATGTTTTCAGGCTGGCACAAATTTGGGTTTTCATGAAGTTTTCAGTTGTATTTTTTTTGGTCTTTAATTCCAAGATTTGTCTGGTTACTGAAGTGCAACTATAAGCATTTACTAAGTTGTATCAACTTTTATTAACAAATATATCACACACAAAGACTCAATATTTATAGTGCTGTCCTTTATTTGTCAAGACTTCTGCCTTTCTACTTGGCATGTTGGATATCATCTTCTGGGCTAAATTCCAACTTAATTAGAGCCTGATGCGCCCTGGTGCAAAATTTGGACCTGGGCCCCCACATGTTGGTCAGATATATGAGCCCTTGTGGTGTTCTACATCCTATAAAGACATATGTGCCCCGCATGTAATAAAAATCCCTGTCCTGGCTTCTTCTTGTAATAATCTCCACCATCTTGGTCCCATGCTACAACATTTCCCCCCATCTTGGGACCCTTCCTGTTATTATGTCCCCCATCCTGGTATAATGTCCCTTATTCTGCTATAAGGTCCCCCATCTTGGGTCACTTCTGTTCTTCTCCAGCACATTTAAAAAAGAAACTAATGATTATACCCACCATCATCTGCTCCTGCACTGTGTGGTGTTCTTTTGTGGTCGGCACAGGAGCAGGCAGCTGACTTTTGAGTGTCAGCATGTGCTGTGCATAATGTCACTGCCATGCGACACGTGTCACTAGCAAGCCAACATTTATTGCCATCCTCTGATTTGACCGGCGGCATGTATTGCAACACAGGAAGCTAGTGGGTTTCTGCGCCACAATACATTTCACCAGAGTGTGAGTCCAAGTACACATATCCAGGTGAAATTGGTGGCAGCGGGCCCCCTTCGCACGGATTTTGTCGCACCCTTTGCAACCAGATTGCACCAT
This sequence comes from Ranitomeya imitator, assembly GCF_032444005.1. Lineage (NCBI taxonomy): Eukaryota > Metazoa > Chordata > Amphibia > Anura > Dendrobatidae > Ranitomeya > Ranitomeya imitator. The sequence continues at coordinate 1,101,723,933 of NC_091282.1, read as the reverse complement.
TTGCCCCTGCTGAAGACAATCTATTCTTTTCTAATCAGAGTTTATCACAATTTTTGTGTTTTTGTTTGTCCATCCACTTTTTAAAATTGACCACAGTTTCTCAAAGGGATTGAAATCTAGGGAGTTGTCTTGCCACATGACAGAATTTTATCAGCCATTGTTCTGGTTAAATGCGGTAAGCTTCAAAACACTGATAAGCTTAACGTGTGTAATATGAGTAACATTCACAAATGGAAGTTAAAGATAAGTGTAGAGGTTAATCACTGTTATGAACTGATGTTGTAAAACCTTTATTATGTGGTACGTGATGTTTGTGATGGAGGAAAAAATTTTACTTTGCTGTTTCTGGATATCAGGAACAATGTACCTGTAAGATAAAGTTATGCTGTAATTTTTGGAGAGGGAACATAAAAGTCCTACTGCTAGTAGACCGTGGAAGAAAGAGAATCACACATTTTGGTTTTTGGGAATTTCAATGTTTAGACTAGATTTATATCATGTTTTAGACACCGGTCAGTGGCTACAGATGTGCTTTCTATTCAGGGCATTAGGCTGAAACCCTGTCCGAGCCATTGACTTGGGGTCAATGAGGACTTGTCACCAAATTGTTCATGTTGAACTAGACATATAATGTAATAGTGGCTGCTGAGCAGAATAAAACATTTTTTTTATGTTTTGCCTTTCCGTTGCAGAGATATTAGCAATCAAAGTATTTGGAACCTAATGAATTCGCTTTTTTAAGTCTAAGTAGGTGTTATCAGAAAATTTTAACTAGCGGTGTCTACTTCTTCTCCCTGTATGATGATGACCAATTATAAGCAGGCATCAACAGTGAAAGGAAAGAATACACTGCACCATAGTTTAGATAAAAATTAGTGTATGAGATGTAATGATAAAGTTCTGATCATGGTCTAACCTCCTGCATGTGTCATTGTGGAGGGAAGAACAATGCAGCTGAGTTTAGCTGTGTCACATTAAAACCCCTTCTATAAACTATCCTGGTTACTGAGCATGTCAGCAATCACACACATCTGTTGTGCTCAGACAACTTTTACAAGCTCTGAATTGACATCCGACCTGTTATTACGTGCCACACAGGAGTAACCTGCCTGTTCTGCACTTCTCCTGTGTGAGGTTTAATAACACCCTGCTCTGCTCTCACAGCAGAGTCATTACAAGTTGAGTACAACAGATATAAGTGTGATACTGATACTTTGAGCTTTGACAGACTGACAGCACTATGAGAGGCGGAGAGGTGATAGAACGGTTTGTAACGTGACACAGGTTAACTCAGCTGAACTTCCCTCCTCTCACACTGACTCATGCAGGAGAGTGGACCAGAAGACCAGGCTGTCTGTCATATATGTCACACACTGAGAAATCTCCTCTAAACTATGGTTCACATATCATGCTTCAAACATAAAGATATCAAATGTAAATTTTTGATGAAGAATCAACAACAAGTGGAATACAATTGTGAAGTTGAACGAAATTTATTGGTTATTTTAAATTTTTGTGGAAATTCAAAAACTGAAAAGTGGGACGTGCAATATTATTTTGCCCCTTTACTTTTAATGCAGCAAACTCACTCCAGAAGTTCATTATGGATATCTGAATAATCCAATGTTGTCTTAAATGCCTAATGATGATAAATATAATCCACCTGTGTGTAATCAAGTCTCTGTAAAAATGCACCTGCTCTGTGATAGTCTCAGGGTTCTGTTTGAGGCACAGAGAGCATCATGAAGACAAAGGAACACAAAAGGCAGGTCTGTGATACTGTTGTGGAGAAGCTTAAAGCCTGATTTGGATACAAAATGATTTCCAAAACTTTAAACATCGCAAGGAGCACTGTGCAAGCGATCATATTGAAAGGGAAGGAGTATCATACCACTAAAAATCTACCAAGACCCGGCCGTCCCTCTAAACTTTCATCTCAAACAAGGAGAAGACTGATCAGAGATGCAGTCAAGAGGCCCATGATCAATCTGGACGAACTGCCGAGATCTACAGCTGAGGTGGGACAGTCTGTCCATAGGAAAACAATCAGTCGTACACTGCACAAATCTGGCCTTTATGGAAGAGTAGCAAGAAGAAAGCCATTTCTCAAAGATATCCATAAAAAGTGTTGTTTAAAGTTTGCAACAAGCCACCTGGGAGACACACCAAACATGTCGAAGAAGGTGCTCTGGTCAGATGAAACTAAAATCGAATGCCAAATAATATGTTTGGCTTAATGGCAACACAGCTCATCACCCTGAACACACCATCCCCACTGTCAAACATGGTGGTGGCAGCATCATGGTTTGGGCCTGCTTTTCTTTAGCAGGGACAGGGAAGATGGTTAAAATTGATGCAAAGATGGATGGAGACAAATACAGGACCAATCTTGAAGAAAATCTGTTTGAGTCCGCAAAAGACCTGAAACTGGGATGGAGATTTGTATTCCAACAAGACAATGATCCCAAACCTAAAGAAAAATCTACAATGGAATGGTTCACAAATAAACATATCCAGGTTTTAGAATGGCCAAGTCAAAGTCCAGACCTCAAACCAATCGGGAATCTGTGGAAAGAGCTGAAAACTCCTGTTCACAAACGATCTCCATCAAACCTCACTGAGCTCGAGCTGTTTGCCAAGGAAGAAAGGGCAAGAATTTCAGTCTCTGGATGTACAAAACTAATAGAGACATACCCCAAGCGATTTGCAGGTGTAATCGCAGCAAAAGGTGGCGCAACAAAGTATTAAGTTAAAGGGGACGAATAATATTGCATGCCCCACTTTTCAGTTTCTGATTTTCCACAAAAATTTTAAATAACCAATAAATTTTAATCAACTTCACAATTGTGTTCCTCTTGTTGTTGATTCTTCACCAAAAATTTACATTTGGTATCTTTATGTTTGAAGCAGGATATGTGGGAAAGGTTGAAAAGTTCCAGGGAGCCGAATACTTTCGCAAGGCACTGTAGCATCATACTGGGAGAAGAAGTACATGTCTCCTGTGAAAATTGTCAAACCCCACATGGACTTTAAAAAAAAGGTGAAATATTTGGGGAAAGGTCTTCTTTAAAACATAATGTAAACCCGGCATTAAGCCCCCCATACACATAAGCCTAACCTCAGCCGAACATGTCAGTACTGTTTGGACAACAGGTAAATGGGCATTGTTGCTACAGATGATGTCAGGGGAGATAAGTATCTGCTATTTCCAATTATCAGACTGCCAATCCTTCTGTTCTGTAACCAGATTTTGGCAGCAGCTCTCTTAGAAAGCACACAGGAGCACTTGGCAGAAAGAGCTCTCATGAATATGGCAAAGTCTGGTGAAATAGCTGTCGGCCAAACAATAGCACCTTGTGATCATGGGGAGAGGGAATGATACAGAGGGAGTATTTCCCTCTGTCGACTTTATAGATGAAACAGTCGCTTTTGAACACAACACCTATGGGGTTAAATGTCCTGGATTGAAGATAGCCTTGCAAGTGTTCTCCTGAGCAGTAAATAAAAGTCACTTCCCACTCATGATGTAAACTACGTAAATAGTAAGAAACTAAAAAATGATAGTGTTGGCCCCCTTAAAAATAGTCTGGGTGAAATGATGGATGAGGATGAGGAAAAAGCCAATTTGCTAAATGACTTTTTTTCATCAGTATTTACACAAGAAAATCCCATGGCAGATAAAATGACTAGTGATAAAAATTCCCCATTAAATGTCACCTGCTTAACCCAGCAGGAAGTACGGCAGCGTCTAAAAATCACTAAAATTGACAAATCTCCGGGCCCAGATGGGATACACCCTCGAGTACTGCAGGAATTAGTCATTGATAGACCATTATTTTTAATCTTCAAAGACTCCATAATGGGGGCGTGGCCTGACTTCTGATGGTGCAGGTCGCATAGTGCGGGAGCTCCGTTCCCAGGACTCATAAAGCGGCATACAGCAGCGCACAGACGGCGCTTTCTCCTCCAGAACTCCCCACTCCTGCTCCTTACCATTCGGTGAGTGTATGGGGAAATCTAAAGCCGGCGCAGGGGACCCTTCCAGGAGCATTGTGGACTTCTTTGCAGCCACCCCTCAGCAGCCTCAGAGGCCCAAGATGGCGCCGCTTTCTCCTAGATCCTCCAGAGCTGCACGCCGAGGCTCTCAGTCTTCTGCCTCAAGCACAGCAGCGGCTGATCTCTCAGAGGCTCCAGTTACAGTAGCGCTGCTTAAGGACATTGTAATGTATAAGAATTAGATCTGTCTCTTTAAGAAAGCGAGGGCGGGAGTTGAGAGGAGTTTCAGTTTCAGTTCTGACCTGAGGAGGAAATGTTATGCTGCTGTTATGCTGTGTGCTGGAGGAAATGAGAAGAATAAACTACAGTTAAAGCTTACTCTCTCTTAAATTCCTTACACCGTGTGGACATTACAACTGGCGACGAAGGATGGGATAGAATCACCTGCTACTGTGAGTACTGACCCCTGCTTTACTGCTTCACACGCCAGCGCCACTGAGAGACTCCATCATGGCTGAATACTTGCACATGTTCCCACAGTTTGATATGACTGATGTCACTAATCTCTCTCATAACTGGAGAAAATGGTTAAATCGATTTGAGAATTTCCTGGAAGCAATAGATATAAAAGAGGAGAACAGAAAAAAAGCCGTGTTCCTGCATTGTGCGGGCACAGGAGTCTATGACATATACAGCACATTACCAGCAGCGGAGACAGACACGTACAGCAAATGCTCCAAAGCTCTCACTGACTACTTCAACCCTAAACAAAACATCAGATATGAAAGATACAAGTTCAGGATTGCTAAGCAGCTTCCAGAAGAATCCATAGACACCTATGTCACCCGGCTAAAAGAACTAGCACATGGGTGTGCATTTACTGACGTAGATGATGAAATCCTAACTCAAGTAATTGTCACCTGCTCGTCTAATACCATATGGCGTAAAGCTCTGCAGCAGGATCTCTCTCTGCATGATTTACTCAAGATGGCCCGTGCTATAGAGATAGCAGATCATCAGGCAACTGCAATGGAGAGTGGGGATAAGTTACATGTGCATAATCTCAAACATAACAGTGCACAAGGCAAGCAGGCCCCGCAACAAAAGAAATGTTATAGATGTGGACAAGATTTCCCTCACCACATGAACAAATGTCCAGCTATAGGACAAACTTGCAGTAAATGTGGAAAAGGGAACCATTTTGCAGTTGTCTGCAAATCAGCGCCCAACAAGTCTCCTCTGCCAATGACAAAGCCTGCAAATATAAAAATGGTAAATCAGGATATAGAAGAAATGTCTGTGGCTGAGAACTATGTGTTCACGACGTCTGCCACTGGCTCAGTGCAGTCTCCATGTATTACACTCACCATCTGCAACACGGATATCACCTTTACCATAGATACAGGAGCTTCGGTGGATATCATAGACAGCAATACTTATGAACAGTTGAAAACAAAGCCAGTCTTACAGCAAGTGCATACTAAAATCTTTCCATATGAATCTAAAACACCTCTAGTTACAATGGGACAATTTGATGCTGAACTTAGCTATAAAGAAAATAGGCAGAAAACCACTTTTCACACATTACAAGGATCCGGAGGCTGTCTTCTCAGCTATCACACTGCCTTGAATAGGACTCATCCAGATTGTTCATACCATAACCGACCCTGCGGACCTGGATGTACAAGCCATGGTGAATAGTTTTCCCTCCCTATTTAGTGGATTAGGAAAATTAAAGGACTCTCAAGTGCATCTTCATGTGGATGACAGTGTCCGTCCAGTAGCCCAGGCTCACAGGCGTATTCCATTTCACCTGAGAAAGAAGGTAGAAAAGGAACTCCAATTACTCATGGATGATGATGTCATTGAAACTGTTTCTGGTCCCACTCCGTGGGTCTCTCCACTTGTGGTAGTTCCAAAACCAAAGGCTCCAGAGCAGGTAAGACTGTGTGTTGACATGCGCCTGCCCAACACTGCTATTCAAAGGGAAAGACACATCTCACCCACAATTGATGACATTATTAATTTATTAAATGGAGCAACTGTTTTTTCAAAGCTCGACCTCAATAAGGGCTATCATCAATTAGAATTGAGTCCAGAATCCAGATACTTAACAACATTTTCCACCCATGTGGGTCTCAGAAGATACAAAAGATTGACGTTTGGGGTCTGCTCAGCAGCAGAAATTTTTCAAGATACGATAAGGAGTGTCATTCAACATATTCCAAATGCCTTTAATTACAGTGATGACATACTGGTTTTTGGGAAAACTCAAGCTGAACATAATCGTGCTCTATATGCTATCTTTGAATGTCTGCTCTCTGCTGGACTCACTTTAAACAAAGAAAAATGTGAATTTGATAAAAATTCATTGGAGTTCTATGGTCACATTTTCTCGGCGGAAGGAGTACGACCTGATCCCAAGAAAGTGGAATCCATCAGAGCAGCTTCAATTCCACAGGATGCCAGTGAAGTGCGCTCTTTTCTTGGAATGGCAAGTTACTGTGCTAGATATATTCCAAATTTTTCGACAATCAGCACTCCATTAAGGGAACTTACGAAACAAAATTGCATTTTTCAATGGTCCCAAGACTGTCAGGCCTCTTTTGAAACAATCAAAAAGGAACTCTGCTCAACAACCACCATGGCCTATTTTGATCCAGCTCTTCGAACCGAACTGATTGTGGATACTAGTCCCGTGGGACTGGGTGCAATTTTAGCACAATACAAGGATGACAATCAAAGTCCCCACATCATTTCTTATGCAAGTAAAAGCTTAACAAGCACTGAAAGAAAGTATTCACAACCTGAAAAAGAAAGCTTGGCAGTCGTCTGGGGATGTGAACACCTTCACTTATTTCTCTATGGCGCTCCCTTCACCATTGTCACAGATCATCAAGCTCTCCTTACAATTTTTGGAAATCCCCGAGCTAAAATGCCAGCACGGATTGAACGATGGGGTCTACGTCTACAGGACTATAATTACAAAATTGTTCACAAACCTGGAAAATACAGCAATCCGGCTGATTATCTCTCAAGACATCCCACGAATGATGATTTACCTGTGCATTCCTCCATTGAAGAATACATCCACTTTGTTGCAGCTCACGCCGTGCCAAAAGCACTTTCTGTTGATCAGTTTGTGAATACGACAACAAGTGACAAGACACTCTGTGCCTTAATACAAATTATTCAAAATAGAAGGTGGCATGAAATTCAAAAGAAAAAATTTCCTGAAGATGGGATTGATCTGAAAGAGTTAAAACTATTTTCAAATGTACGTGAGGAATTATCAGTCACTGAAGATCAACTCATCCTTCGTGGTACCAAACTGGTTGTACCTAAGGCCTTGCGCAACCTAGTCATACAGATAGCACACGAAGGTCATCTAGGAATTGTTGGCACAAAAAAGTTACTCAGAGAAAAAGTGTGGTTCCCAAATATGGATAAATTGGTGGAAGAGAAGATTGGACATTGCTCCACTTGTCAATTAATTACTCCATCATCAACTCTAGAGCCATTACAAATGTCTCCGTTACCCACTGCTGTATGGGAGGAAGTGGCAGTCGACATATATGGACCATTACCAAATGGCCAATACATTCTAGTAACAATTGATGAATATTCTAGATACCCTGTCATTTCATTCATCTCTTCAACGTCTGCTAATAGTGTCATACCAGAACTGGACGACATATTCTCTGCATATGGCATTCCAAGAGTGGTCAAAACAGATAATGGACCTCCATTCAATGGACATGTGTTTGCACAGTTTTCTGAATACTTGGGGTTCAGCCACAGAAAAATCACACCTTGCTGGCCGCAAGCCAATGGAATCGTAGAACGTTTCATGCGCACCATGGGGAAACGAATCAAGGCAGCTAGCCTGGAGCACACCCCACTGAAACAGTCACTATACAAATTCCTGCGCAATTACCGCAACACGCCACATTCCACCACTAATGCTGCGCCATCTCATCTAATGTTCAGCAGAACTCTTCGTACACGGATCCCTGATGTGACCAGTCATCCCTTACCAAATGACTCTTCAGTGCGATCAACGGATTTCTTTAACAAGCAAGCCATGAAACATTATGCAGACAGAAGGCGACGGGCACAGCCATGTGCCATCAAAAGAGGTGATATGGTTGTTGTGCGTCAAAAATCAACCAACAAAACCTCAGCTGTATATAGTCCTGCAAAATATAATGTTACTGAGAGAAAAGGCAGTATGGTCACGGCTGAGCGAGACGGACACTCCATCACTCGAAATTCCTCACATTTTAAAATCATACCGCAGAACAATGGTAATGAACTCCCACCAGTGGAAGATTTGATACCCGACGGTGGAGAGGACCAACAAGAGGTGACTGATCCGTCAGCACTGGACACCCCCAATGAACGCAGACATTACCCTACACGGGAAAGAAGGGCTCCATCGAGACTTATTGAAGAGATATAGTTTAAAAAAAAGGGGAATAAGACAATACAGACATATGGTTTTTCTTGGACATTTTCGTGTTGTTACATTGTCAATATTTGTTTTAGGTTGTTAATATATGTATATAAAAAAAAAAAGAAAAAAAAGGGGGATGATGTAATGTATAAGAATTAGATCTGTCTCTTTAAGAAAGCGAGGGCGGGAGTTGAGAGGAGTTTCAGTTTCAGTTCTGACCTGAGGAGGAAATGTTATGCTGCTGTTATGCTGTGTGCTGGAGGAAATGAGAAGAATAAACTACAGTTAAAGCTTACTCTCTCTTAAATTCCTTACACCGTGTGGACATTACAGACATGCTTGGTGACCTCCGTACCTCCCTGCAGGAGGATATGCGTTCCATGATGGCAGAGCTCAGGGGGGAGGTGGAGGAGCTGGGAGGCCGCACGGATCATCTTGAAAATAAAATGTCCGAACTGGTAGCTTCTCACAATGATTTATGGGAAGCTCATGATAACCTGCAGCTGCTTGTTACCAAAACTCATGCTAAAACCCTGGATTTGGAAGACAGATCCAGGAGAAATAATGTGAAACTAAGAGGCATTGCTGAATCAATTGGGGCTGATGATCTCAGAGCCTTTCTACAAGACTTTGTCATATCTGTTCTCCCACTTTATTCCAAAGATAACGTTGTGATTGACCGTATTCATCGGATCCCTAAGCCCCCAGGCCTTGACCCTGCGGTACCCAGAGATGTACTAGCTCGCATCCATTTTTTTGTTATGAAGGAGGAATTTCTGCAAGCACTAAGATCGAAGCCGTCGCTACCTGAACGATTTGCTACCATTGCAGTTTTCCCTGACCTGTCTCCGGGAACTCTAGCCCTCCGCAGGGCTTTTGCACCATACACCTCAATCCTGAGGGAAAAGGGTATATTATACCGCTTGGGTTTCCCCACCAAGCTTTGCATTCGTAAAGACGGTTCGTTTACCATGTGCCTATCCCCGTCGCAAGCAGCCAAGACCCTGTCTCAATGGGGTTTTTACCCTCCTGCGCCCACGCCTGCCTCTGCTTCCACCAAACCTGGAGGATCTGGTCCCCGGAGGCGCCGTATTACCCCTGACTGGAAGGTCGCCTGAAGTGTCTCTATTGTCCATTTCCTGGCTGGAAGAATTTATTTTTTCCTTTTTCCCGCTCAGTTCTGGTTCTCTTTTTTTTTCTCTCTTCTTTTTTTTTGCTTGCTGATTTTTTTGCTGAGGCTGGTTCCTGGCAGGACTCCCCTCAGCATATTGCCCCATTGGTGAACTGTTTTCTATTTTCACCTCGGACTCAGGATTTCCCTGGATGTTCCCTTGTTTAAATGTTTGGATTTTATATGTTTGTTTTTCCCTACCCCCCCCTTCCCTCCCTCTCCCCCCTCCTTTCCCTCTTCCCCCCCCCCCCTCATTGCAGATTGAGTTTGCGAGGTACCCCACAACATGTTTATGCTTTTTTTTTGTGGGTAATGGGTTTGCATATCTTCTTCCGCAAATTGTATAACATTTTACAATGAGTGTTTCTTTATATTCTATTAATGTTAACGGCCTTAACTCCCCCGGTAAGAGATCGATTGTCTGGCGTCAGCTCGCTAAATCCAAACACGATATTATATGCTTACAGGAGACTCATTTACTAGAACGGGATAATATAAGAATGTATTCGAATTTATACCCCCACCAATTTTGACCAAAAAGGCTGGGGTGGCAATTTTTTTTAGCAAGGCTAACTCTTTCCAGCTAATTAGCTCTACTGACGACCCCGCGGGCAGATACATTATAATTTTATGTTTAATCAATAATACCCCTTACACCATTGCCTCTGTGTATGGCCCAAATTTTGGTCAGGTTAAATTTCTAAATAATTTTTTTCAAATCTTAGGTAATTATCAGCATGGTCATAAATTAGTTGCTGGAGACTTTAACCCCTTTCTGCCATTAGACGTACTATTCCGTCCATGTGGGGTGGGCTTTACTTCCCACGGACGGAATAGTACGTCATAGGCGATCGGCCGTGCTCACGGGGGGAGCGCGGCCGATCGCGGCCGGGTGTCAGCTGCTTATCGCAGCTGACATCCGGCACTATGTGCCAGGAGCGGTCACGGACCGCCCCCGGCACATTAACCCCTGGCACACCGCGATCAAACATGATCACGATGTGCCGGCGGTGCAGGGAAGCATCGCGCAGGGAGGGGGTCTCCTACCTCCTACCGGGGGTCTCCTACCTCCCTCCCTGCAGAAAGTCCCGGATCCAAGATGGCCGCGGATCCGGGTCCTGCAGGGAGAGAGGTGGCTTACCAAGTGCCTGCTCAGAGCAGGCACTTGGTGACGCTGCACTGCTCTCAGACAGATCGGTGATCTGTCAGAGTGCTGTGCAAACTGGCAGATCACCGATCTGTATTGTCCCCCCCTGGGACAAAGTAAAAAAGTTAAAAAAAATTTTTTACAAGTGTGTAAAAAAAAAAATAAAAAAAAAATCCTAAATAATGAAAAAAAAAAAAATATTATTCCCATAAATATATTTCTTTATCTAAATAAAAAAAACAAACAATAAAAGTACACATATTTAGTATCGCCGCGTCCGTAACGACCCAACCTATAAAACTCTCCCACTAGTTAACCCCTTCAGTAAACACCGTAAGAAAAAAAAAAAAAAACGAGACAAAAAACAATGCTTTATTATCATACCGCCGAACAAAAAGTGGAATAACACGCGATCAAAAAGACAGATATAAATAACCATGGCACCGCTGAAAGCGTCATCTTGTCCCGCAAAAAACGAGCCGCCATACAGCAACATCAGCAAAAAAATAAAAAAGTTATAGTCCTCAGAATAAAGCAATGCAAAAATAATTATTTTTTCTATAAAATAGTTTTTATCGTATAAAAGCGCCAAAACATTAAAAAAATGATATAAATGAGGTGTCGCTGTAATCGTACTGACCCGAAAAATAAAACTGCTTTATCAATTTTACCAAACGCGGAACGGTTTAAACGCCTCCCCCAAAAGAAATTCATGAATAGCTGGTTTTTGGTAATTCTGCCTCACAAAAATCGGAATAAAAAGCGATCAAAAAATGTCATGTGCCCGAAAATGTTACCAATAAAAACGTCAACTCGGCCTGCAAAAAACAAGACCTCACATGTTTCTGTGGACCAAAATATGGAAAAATTATAGCTCTCAAAATGTGGTAACGCAAAAAATATTTTTTGCAATAAAAAGCGTCTTTCAGTGTGACGGCTGCCAATCATAAAAATCCGCTAAAAAACCCGCTATAAAAGTAAATCAAACCCCCCTTCATCACACCCTTAGTTAGGGAAAAATAAAAAAAAAATTAAAAAAATGTATTTATTTCCATTTTCCCATTAGGGCTAGGGTTAGGGTTAGGGCTAGGGTTAGGGCTAGGGTTAGGGCTAGGGTTAGGGCTAGGGTTAGGGTTAGGGCTAGGGCTAGGGTTAGGGCTAGGGCTAGGGTTAGGGCTAGGGCTAGGGTTAGGGTTAGAGCTAGGGTTATGGCTAGGGTTAGGGCTAGGGCTAGGGTTAGGGCTAGGGCTAGGGTTAGGGCTAGGGTTAGGGCTAGGGTTAGGGCTAGGGTTAAGGCTAGGGTTAGGGCTAGGGTTAAGGCTACAGTTAGGGTTAAGGCTACAGTTAGGGCTGGGGCTAAAGTTAGGGTTAAGGTTTGGATTACATTTGCGGTTGGGAATAGGGTTGGGATTAGGGTTAGGGGTGTGTCTGGGTTAGAGGTGTGGTTAGGGTTACCGTTGGAATTAGGGTTAGGGGTGTGTTTGGATTAGGGTTTCAGTTATAATTTGGGGGTTTCCACTGTTTAGACACATCAGGGGCTCGCCAAACGCGACATGGCGTCCGATCTCAATTCCAGCCAATTCTGCGTTGAAAAAGTAAAACAGTGCTCCTTCCCTTCCGAGCTCTCCCGTGTGTCCAAACAGGAGTTTACCCCAACATATGGGGTATCAGCGTACTCAGGACAAATTGGACAACAACTTTTGGGGTCCAATTTCTCCTGTTACCCTTGGGAAAATACAAAACTGGGGGCTAAAAAATAATTTTTGTGGGAAAAAAAAGGATTTTTTATTTTCACAGCTCGGCGTTATAAACTGTAGTGAAACACTTGGGGGCTCAAAGTTCTCACAACACATCTAGATAAGTTCGTGGGGGGGTCTAGTTTCCAATATGGGGTCACTTGTGGGGGGTTTCTACTGTTTAGGTACATTAGGGGCTCTGCAAACGCAATGTGACGCCTGCAGACCATTCCATCTAAGTCTGCATTCCAAATGGCGCTCCTTCCCTTCCGAGCCCTCCCATGCGCCCAAACGGTGGATCCCCCCCACATATGGGGCATCAGCCCACTCAGGACAAATTGGACAACAACTTTTGGGGTCCAATTTCTCCTGTTACCCTCGAGAAAATACAAAACTGGGGGCTAAAAAATAATTTTGGGGGGAATTTTTTTTTTTTCACGGCTCTGCGTTAGAAACTGTAGTGAAACACTTGGGGGCTCAAAGTTCTCACAACACATCTAGATAAGTTCCTTGGGGGGTCTAGTTTCCAATATGGGGTCACTTGTGGGGGGTTTCTACTGTTTAGGTACATTAGGGGCTCTGCAAACGCAATGTGACGCCTGCAGACCATTCCATCTAAGTCTGTATTCCAAATGGCGCTCCTTCCCTTCCGAGCCCTCCCATGCGCCCAAACGGTGGTTCCCCCCCACATATGGGGTATCAGCGCAGTCAGGACAAATTGCACAACAACTTTTGGGGTCCAATTTCTCCTGTTACCCTTGGGAAAATACAAAACTGGGGACTAAAAAATAATTTTTGGGGAAAAAATTTTTGTTTTATTTTTACGGCTCTGCATTATAAACTTCTGTGAAGCTCTTGGTGGGTCAAAGTGCTCACCACACATCTAGATAAGTTCCTTAGGGGGTCTACTTTCCAAAATGGTGTCACTTGTGGGGGGTTTCAATGTTTAGGCACATCAGTGGCTCTCCAAACGCAACATGGCGTCTCATCTCAATTCCTGTGAATTTTGCATTGAAAAGTCAAACGGCGCTCCTTCCCTTCCGAGCTCTCCCATGCGCCCAAACAGTGGTTTAACCCCACATATGGGGTATCAGCGTATTCAGGACAAATTGTACAACAACTTTTTGGTTCCAATTTCTTCTCTTACCATTGGGAAAATAAAAAATTGGGGGCGAAAATATAATTTTTGTGAAAAAAAAATGATTTTTTATTTTTACGGTTCTGCATTATAAACTTCTGTGGAAACAGGAACACATGGGCTACTTGCACAGTGAACAAGTCTGTATGATCATGTTCACACACCACCAAGAAACCTGAAGACACAAAAGAGAATAGTAAAACCAAAAACACTCAGTTTGAAAAAATGTTGCAGTAATCCGCAAGTGCTAGTAAAAGATGTAAAAAACAGGGTATTTGGTTGATACGTTTTTTGCAAAAAATGTATACTAAGCTGCTCTACCAATCTTCACGGTATACCCTTATCAGAGCAGTCCTAACTAATGTATGCAATCCCTATCTGATGTATTTAAAAACCTGATCATCTGTATATTACCTGTGTGAACAGGGTTCAGAGAGGAAAAATCCATGTGTGCATACAGGGTAGAACAGCTATTGTGCAGATAGCCCAAGAGGAGTGGTGGAACTCCCCAGTCTTGTAGACACAAGAGAACAATTATGGAAACAGGAACACATGGGCTACTTGCACAGTGAACAAGTCTGTATGATCATGTTCACACACCACCAAGAAACCTGAAGACACAAAAGAGAATAGTAAAACCAAAAACACTCAGTTTGAAAAAATGTTGCAGTAATCCGCAAGTGCTAGTAAAAGATGTAAAAAACAGGGTATTTGGTTGATACGTTTTTTGCAAAAAATGTATACTAAGCTGCTCTACCAATCTTCACGGTATACCCTTATCAGAGCAGTCCTAACTAATGTATGCAATCCCTATCTGATGTATTTAAAAACCTGATCATCTGTATATTACCTGTGTGAACAGGGTTCAGAGAGGAAAAATCCATGTGTGCATACAGGGTAGAACAGCTATTGTGCAGATAGCCCAAGAGGAGTGGTGGAACTCCCCAGTCTTGTAGACACAAGAGAACAATTATGGAAACAGGAACACATGGGCTACTTGCACAGTGAACAAGTCTGTATGATCATGTTCACACACCACCAAGAAACCTGAAGACACAAAAGAGAATAGTAAAACCAAAAACACTCAGTTTGAAAAAATGTTGCAGTAATCCGCAAGTGCTAGTAAAAGATGTAAAAAACAGGGTATTTGGTTGATACGTTTTTTGCAAAAAATGTATACTAAGCTGCTCTACCAATCTTCACGGTATACCCTTATCAGAGCAGTCCTAACTAATGTATGCAATCCCTATCTGATGTATTTAAAAACCTGATCATCTGTATATTACCTGTGTGAACAGGGTTCAGAGAGGAAAAATCCATGTGTGCATACAGGGTAGAACAGCTATTGTGCAGATAGCCCAAGAGGAGTGGTGGAACTCCCCAGTCTTGTAGACACAAGAGAACAATTATGGAAACAGGAACACATGGGCTACTTGCACAGTGAACAAGTCTGTATGATCATGTTCACACACCACCAAGAAACCTGAAGACACAAAAGAGAATAGTAAAACCAAAAACACTCAGTTTGAAAAAATGTTGCAGTAATCCGCAAGTGCTAGTAAAAGATGTAAAAAACAGGGTATTTGGTTGATACGTTTTTTGCAAAAAATGTATACTAAGCTGCTCTACCAATCTTCACGGTATACCCTTATCAGAGCAGTCCTAACTAATGTATGCAATCCCTATCTGATGTATTTAAAAACCTGATCATCTGTATATTACCTGTGTGAACAGGGTTCAGAGAGGAAAAATCCATGTGTGCATACAGGGTAGAACAGCTATTGTGCAGATAGCCCAAGAGGAGTGGTGGAACTCCCCAGTCTTGTAGACACAAGAGAACAATTATGGAAACAGGAACACATGGGCTACTTGCACAGTGAACAAGTCTGTATGATCATGTTCACACACCACCAAGAAACCTGAAGACACAAAAGAGAATAGTAAAACCAAAAACACTCAGTTTGAAAAAATGTTGCAGTAATCCGCAAGTGCTAGTAAAAGATGTAAAAAACAGGGTATTTGGTTGATACGTTTTTTGCAAAAAATGTATACTAAGCTGCTCTACCAATCTTCACGGTATACCCTTATCAGAGCAATCCTAACTAATGTATGCAATCCCTATCTGATGTATTTAAAAACCTGATCATCTGTATATTACCTGTGTGAACAGGGTTCAGAGAGGAAAAATCCATGTGTGCATACAGGGTAGAACAGCTATTGTGCAGATAGCCCAAGAGGAGTGGTGGAACTCCCCAGTCTTGTAGACACAAGAGAACAATTATGGAAACAGGAACACATGGGCTACTTGCACAGTGAACAAGTCTGTATGATCATGTTCACACACCACCAAGAAACCTGAAGACACAAAAGAGAATAGTAAAACCAAAAACACTCAGTTTGAAAAAATGTTGCAGTAATCCGCAAGTGCTAGTAAAAGATGTAAAAAACAGGGTATTTGGTTGATACGTTTTTTGCAAAAAATGTATACTAAGCTGCTCTACCAATCTTCACGGTATACCCTTATCAGAGCAGTCCTAACTAATGTATGCAATCCCTATCTGATGTATTTAAAAACCTGATCATCTGTATATTACCTGTGTGAACAGGGTTCAGAGAGGAAAAATCCATGTGTGCATACAGGGTAGAACAGCTATTGTGCAGATAGCCCAAGAGGAGTGGTGGAACTCCCCAGTCTTGTAGACACAAGAGAACAATTATGGAAACAGGAACACATGGGCTACTTGCACAGTGAACAAGTCTGTATGATCATGTTCACACACCACCAAGAAACCTGAAGACACAAAAGAGAATAGTAAAACCAAAAACACTCAGTTTGAAAAAATGTTGCAGTAATCCGCAAGTGCTAGTAAAAGATGTAAAAAACAGGGTATTTGGTTGATACGTTTTTTGCAAAAAATGTATACTAAGCTGCTCTACCAATCTTCACGGTATACCCTTATCAGAGCAGTCCTAACTAATGTATGCAATCCCTATCTGATGTATTTAAAAACCTGATCATCTGTATATTACCTGTGTGAACAGGGTTCAGAGAGGAAAAATCCATGTGTGCATACAGGGTAGAACAGCTATTGTGCAGATAGCCCAAGAGGAGTGGTGGAACTCCCCAGTCTTGTAGACACAAGAGAACAATTATGGAAACAGGAACACATGGGCTACTTGCACAGTGAACAAGTCTGTATGATCATGTTCACACACCACCAAGAAACCTGAAGACACAAAAGAGAATAGTAAAACCAAAAACACTCAGTTTGAAAAAATGTTGCAGTAATCCGCAAGTGCTAGTAAAAGATGTAAAAAACAGGGTATTTGGTTGATACGTTTTTTGCAAAAAATGTATACTAAGCTGCTCTACCAATCTTCACGGTATACCCTTATCAGAGCAGTCCTAACTAATGTATGCAATCCCTATCTGATGTATTTTAAAAATAATTTTTGGGGAAAAAATTTTTGTTTTATTTTTACGGCTCTGCATTATAAACTTCTGTGAAGCTCTTGGTGGGTCAAAGTGCTCACCACACATCTAGATAAGTTCCTTAGGGGGTCTACTTTCCAAAATGGTGTCACTTGTGGGGGGTTTCAATGTTTAGGCACATCAGTGGCTCTCCAAACGCAACATGGCGTCTCATCTCAATTCCTGTGAATTTTGCATTGAAAAGTCAAACGGCGCTCCTTCCCTTCCGAGCTCTCCCATGCGCCCAAACAGTGGTTTAACCCCACATATGGGGTATCAGCGTATTCAGGACAAATTGTACAACAACTTTTTGGTTCCAATTTCTTCTCTTACCATTGGGAAAATAAAAAATTGGGGGCGAAAATATAATTTTTGTGAAAAAAAAATGATTTTTTATTTTTACGGTTCTGCATTATAAACTTCTGTGAAGCACTTGGTGGGTCAAAGTGCTCACCACACCTCTAGATAAGTTCCTTAGGGGGTCTACTTTCCAAAATGGTGTCACTTGTGGGGGGTTTCAATGTTTAGGCACATCAGTGGCTCTTCAAACGCAACATGGTGTCCCATCTCAATTCCTGTCAATTTTGCATTGAAAGGTCAAACGGCGCTCCTTCCCTTCCGAGCTCTCCCATGCGCCCAAACAGTGGTTTACCCCCACATATGGGGTATCAGCGTACTCAGGACACATTGTGCAACAACTTTTTGGTTCCAATTTCTTCTCTTACCATTGGGAAAATAAAAAATTGGGGGCAAAAAATAAATTTTGTGAAAAAAAATGATTTTTTATTTTTACGGTTCTGCATTATAAACTTCTGTGAAGCACTTGGTGGGTCAAAGTGCTCACCACACCTCTAGATAAGTTCCTTAGGGGGTCTACTTTCCAAAATGGTGTCACTTGTGGGGGGTTTCGATGTTTAGGCACATCAGGGGCTCTCCAAACGCAACATGGCGTCCCATCTCAATTCTAATTTTGCATTAAAAAGTCAAATGGCGCTCCTTCGCTTCCAAGATCTGTCATGCGCCCAAACAGTGGTTTACCTCCACTTATGGGGTATTGGCGTACTCAGGACAAATTGTACAACAAGGTTTGCGGTCCATTTTCTCCTGTAACCCTTGGTAAAATAAAACAAATTGGAGCTGAAGTAAATTTTTTGTGAAAAAAAGTTAAATGTTAATTTTTATTTAAACATTCCAAAAATTCCTGTGAAACACCTGAAGGGTTAATAAACTTCCTGAATGTGATTTTGAGAACCTTGAGGGGTGCAGTTTTTAGAATGGTGTCACACTTGGGTATTTTCTATCATATAGACCCCTCAAAATGACTTCAAATGAGATGTGGTCCCTAAAATAAAATGGTGTTGTAAAAATGAGAAATTGCTGGTCAACTTTTAACCCTTATAACTCCCTAACAAAAAAAAATTTTGGTTCCAAAATTGTGCTGATGTAAAGTAGACATGTGGAAAATGTTACTTATTAAGTATTTTGTGTGACATATCTCTGTGATTTAATTGCATAAAAATTCAAAGTTGGAAAATTGCGAAATTTTCAACATTTTCGCCATATTTCCATTTTTTTCACAAATAAACGCAGGTGATATCAAAGAAATTTTACCACTATCATGAAGTACAATATGTCACGAGAAAACAATGTCAGAATCACCGGGATCCGTTGAAGCGTTCCAGAGTTATAACCTCATAAAGGGACAGTGGTCAGAATTGTAAAAATTGGCCTGGTCCATAACATGCAAACCACCCTTGGGGGTAAAGGGGTTAACATTCCAGTATCCAAGAATCTGGACTGTTCGTCGGCTGCTGTGGCTAGGGGTGATGGGGCCCAGCTGATTAGCTCCTACAATTTACACGATATTTGGAGATATCTCCATTGTAATGAAAGAGACTACACATTTTGGTCCCCTCGTCACGGTTCTTACAGTAGAATTGATTATATCTTAGTAGATGACGTCGCCCTTCCCCACTGCATATCTGCAAATATAGGTAATATCACTTGGTCTGATCATGCACCTGTGCCAGTCTCCCTAGAAGATCCTCTTGCAATCAGACCCCCTTCACACTGGCGCCTTAATGACCACCTTCTCTCTGAGCAGGCGAACTCTACACTAATTGAAAACTCTTTGCAGGAATTCTTTGCCTTTAATGACTCGGCGGATGTGCGTGAGGACTCCCTCTGGTTCGCTCACAAGGCAGTGGCTCGTGGCCTTTTCATTAAGATGGCTGCGACAGCTAAACGCAAGTATAACCTAAACCTTCAATCTGCCTTGGCCGAAGTGGCCCGGCTGGAGTCTTGCCACAAAGCCTGCCCCACCCCTCAATTATTTTCCAATCTTTCTGATGCACGCCTGCGCCTTCGCCAGCTCCTCCTCCATAGAGCAGAAAATTCGCTCAGGAAATCGAAAGCCAAATTCTACTCCATGGGTGACAGGGCAGGCGCCTTATTAGCTAAACGCGTTAAAAAAAAAGAAGCCCAAACCAAAATTGCTTATCTTCTTAAGTCGGATGGTTCTCGGATTTACAATCCAATCCATATCGCTGAAGAATTTGCCTCATACTACTCCTCATTATATAACCTAGATTCGGACGTAAATACTCCTCAACCTTCTCAGGACTCAATTAACGCTTTTTTGAATAAAGCGAATCTCCCTACTGTTAATCCGGAGCAGTTGTCGCTCCTTAACGGCCCTATAGAAGCAATTGAAATCTCCCAAATAATCAAAGAGGCCAAAAAACGCTCTGCCCCGGGTCCGGATGGCTTTTCCTTCTCATACTACTCTCATTTCCTCACTATCCTCTCTCCTTTTCCCATTTGTTTATTTAACTACTGGCGCTCTATGGGTACTATTGAGAGAGAGGGTTTGGAGGCTTGTATCTCCACACTTCCTAAACCTGGGAAACCTATGACCTCTCCTGGCAATTTTCGTCCCATCGCCCTTCTAAATTGTGATGTAAAGATATATGCTAAGGTCTGGGCCAATAGGTTATTGTCGGTGCTCCCATCCTTGGTTCACTCAGACCAGGTTGGGTTTGTCCCGGGTAGGCAAACTAGAGACGCTTGATCGACCTGCTGGATGTGGTGGAGAGGGGGAGCCTCCCCAGTGTGTTCCTGTCTCTCGACGCGGAAAAGGCGTTCGATCGGGTGCACTGGGGTTATATAGCATCTACTTTGCACCAATTTGGTCTTACTGGCCAGATTTTTTCAGCTCTTATGGCTTTGTATTCCAATCCTTGTGCCTCAGTTCGCTCAGCCGGCTTTAAATCCCGTATATTTTCTATTTCAAATGGGACCCGGCAGGGTTGCCCCCTCTCCCCCATCATCTTTGCTTTAGTCATGGAGCCCCTGGCGGCTGCGGTGAGGCAATGCCCTGACATTAGGGGGGTAATGATGGGAAGTCAGGAACACAAAATTGGCCTCTACGCCGACGATGTGGTGTTGTCTTGCTCTGCTCCTCTACAGTCACTATCTGCAGTGTCTTCCATTCTCACCCAATTTGCTGAAGCCTCCTATTATAAGCTAAATCTGTCCAAGTCCACAATTTTTCCCCTATTTATCTCTTCCTCTCTCCAACTTCAAATCCAAAATATTTACCTTTTCATATGGTCTCCGCTCGGATTCACTTATCTAGGTATTCAAATTACCCATATTAAAAACATCGTTCGCCTTAACTGTGATTCAACCCTCCACGAAATTAAAAAAGAAATTGACCAGCTTGCCTGCTCTCATCTATCCTGGATGGCTAGGATACAAACGTCTAAGATGTTAATTCTCCCTAAACTTATATATCTTTTTAGATGCCTCCCCTTCGCTATCCCCTCTAAGTACCTCTCTGCTTTTCAAGCAATTATTGACCGTTTTATTTGGAATAACAAGCCACATAGAATAAAACGCTCCCTAATGTCTCTCCCATATGCCAGGGGAGGTCTTGGTGCCCCTAATATCCACCTATACCACAAAGCTGCTCTCCTAGACCCCCTTAAGATTTGGTGGGAGGGGAACTCCTCCCTCCAGTGGTTCCATATTGAGTCGTGCTTTGCCCCTAGGGGTTCTCTCAAGCTATTGCTGGAGCTCTGTTTGCTCCAGCCGCCCTGTTGGAGTTCCTCTCTTAAAACAATTTGCTCCGCCACTAAGGTCTGGGCAAGTCTCTGCCCTACTTACCTCCCTTTTATATTTAACTACGTCTCTATTCAAGCATTAGAATACGCAATAGATGGTTTGTCTCTCTCCGCCTGGGGGGACTGCGGAATACACCGGGTGAATGATCTCTATAATGAGTCGGGCCTGAGATCATTTGCGGACCTCACTGCTCGCTATAACTTGCTTCATAGGGCTTTTTTTCCGTATTTCCAAATTCGTAGCTTCCTTAAACATTGTAACTCCTTCGGTGTGGCCGTGTCCCCCCTGGGTATGGAGACCCCAATCCATAGATTTTTCAGACCAAACACGTGGATTGATCATGGCATTTCCATCATTTATAAATCGCTCCTCTCCCATGATTTCTCTGAGAGACTCCCATTTATGTCCACTTGGGAGGGTGCCCTTGCATTCAAGGCTTCCCCGGAGGATTGGAGCATGGCTATGCTGCATCCTTCCAGATTCTCTTCATGCCTTGGTCACCTCGAACAAAGCAAAAAAATTCAGCTCCTATGGTATTTCACTCCCGTTAAATTAGCTAAATTTTATCCCTCCTCTTCCCCTTTGTGCTGGAAAAATTGCAATATTTCTGGTTCGCTGGCTCATGTATGGTGGAGTTGCCCTCATGTGCAAATATTTTGGCGTCAGGTTGAAGCGATTCTTTCAGAGGTGACCCATCTTCCTATCAACCTAACTGGCCCTCTAGCAGTACTGGGTATATCTCTCTTGGACTTCCCATCTACCCTTCAACCCATTATTTCTAATATTCTTGTGGCGGCCCGACAATGTATTGCAAAGCATTGGAAATCTTCTAATATTCCCTCCAGACCTGAATTGATATCCAAAATTAATCTGCATTTTAGTTATGAGTCGATTACTGCGGACTGTCTTGCAAAAAAGAATAAGGTCCTTACGTGGTGGGATCCTTGGGTCTCCTCACCGTTTATTTCCTCGCCTGACCACCATCCCCATTCTTCTGCCAGCTGACTCAAATGTTTGATATCATAGCTATGTATGCACCCATGTACTGTAATTTTTTTTGTCTCATTCTTGATCGTGGATATTTACATTTATGTCTGCCTCTTCCCCTCCCCCTTCCCCCCCCCCCCCTTTTTTCCTTTCCTTGCTGCATTTTAAATGTACTCTGTTTTCTCAATAAAAATTGAATGGTTAAAAAAAAAAGACTCCATAATAACAGGGTCTGTACCACAGGACTGGCGTATAGCAAATGTGGTGCCAATATTCAAAAAGGGGACAAAAACTGAACTCGGTAATTATAGGCCAGTAAGCTTAACCTCTACTGTGGGTAAATCCTGGAGGGCATTCTAAGGGATGCTATACTGGAGTATCTGAAGAGGAATAACCTCATGACCCAGTATCAGCACGGGTTTACTACGGACCGTTCATGTCAGACTAATCTGATCAGCTTCTATGAAGAGGTAAGTTTCAGACTGGACCAAGGGAACCCAGTGGACGTAGTGTATATGGACTTTTCAAAAGCTTTTGATACGGTGCCACACAAAAGGTTGATACATAAAATGAGAATAATGGGGATAGGGGAAAATATGTGCAAGTGGGTTGAGAGCTGGCTCAGGGATAGGAAACAAAGGGTGGTTATTAATGGAGCACACTCGGACTGGGTAGCGGTTAGCATTGGGGTACCACAGGGGTCAGTATTGGGCCCTCTTCTTTTTAACATATTTATTAATGACCTTGTAGGGGGCATTCAGAGCAGAATTTCAATATTTGCAGATGACACTAAACTCTGCAGGGTAATCAATACAGAGGAGGACAATTTTATATTACAGGATGATTTATGTAAAGTAGAAGCTGGGCTGATAAATGGCAAATGAGCTTTAGTGGGGATAAATGTAAGGTCATGCACTTGGGTAGACGTAATAAGATGTATAATTATGTGCTTAATTCTAAAACTCTGGGCAAAACCATCAATGAAAAAGACCTGGGTGTATGGGTGGATGACAAACTCATATTCAGTGGCCAGTGTCAGGCAGCTGCTACAAAGGCAAATAAAATAATGGAATGCATTAAAAGAGGCATAGATGCTCATGAGGAGAACATAATTTTAACCCTATACAAGTCACTAGTTCGACCACACTTAGAATACTGTGCACAGTTCTGGTCTCCGGTGTATAAGAAAGACATAGCTGAACTAGAGCGGATGCAGAGAAGAGCGACCGAGGTTATTAGAGGACTGGGGGCTCTGCAATACCAAGATAGGTTATTACACTTGGGGCTATTTAGTTTGGAAAACGAAGGCTAAGGGGTGATCTTATTACAATGTGTAAATATATGAGGGGACAGTACAAAGACCTTTCTGATGATCTTTTTAATCATAGACCTGAGACAGGGACAAGGGGGCATCCTCTACGTCTGGAGGAAAGAAGGTTTAGGCATAATAACAGATGAGGGTTCTTTACTGTAAGAGCAGTGAGACTATGGAACTCTCTGCCGTATGATGTTGTAATGAGTGATTCATTGCTTAAATTTAAGAGGGGACTGGATACCTTTCTTGAAAAGTATAATGTTACAGGGTATATACACTAGATTCCTTGATAGGGCGTTGATCCAGGGAACTAGTCTGATTGCCTTATGTGGAGTCGGGAAGGAATTTTTTTCCCCAAAGTGGAGCTTACTATTTGCCACATTGGGTTTTTTTTTGCCTTCCTCTGGATCAACATGTTAGGGCATGTTAGCTTAGGCTATGGGTTGAATTAGATGGACTTAAAGTCTTCCTTCAACCTTAATAACTATGTTACATTATTTATGTCATGGGCCAGAAAGGGTAATTAATAAGTTATTTACATGTACATTAAAAGTATGGCTTTAACTGAATCTGCACATTTCTCATTGCGAGTTCCATTTAAGTTTACAAATATTGTTTTACCTGGACAGTGCCTGGTTTAATCAGTAACAAAGAGATATTTAGTCAGGAATTCTTAACAAGCACAAATTGTTACTAAGGCTACTGAATCAGTACATGGACATATTGAGGCTTGTCTTGCAATACTGTACAATGCAATATACAAGTACATTAGACCAGTGGAAATCTGGTCTGATGAGTCCAAATTTGAGATCTTTGGTTCCAACCACCGTGTATTTGTGCAACACAGAAAAGGTGAACGGATGGACTCTACATGCCTGGTTCCCACCGTGAAGCATGGAGGAGGAGGTGTGATGGTGTGGGGGTGCTTTGCTGGTGACATTTTTGGGGATTTATTCAAAATTAAAGCATACAGAACCAGCATGGCTACCACAGCATCTTGCAGCAGCATGCTATTCCATCCGGTTTGCGTTTAGTTGGACCATCATTTATTTTTCAACAGGACAATGACCCCAAACACACCTCCAGGCTGTGTAAGGGCTATTTAACCAAGCATGAGCGTGATGGGCGTGCTACGCCAGATGACCTGGCCTCCACAGTCACCAGACCTGAACCCACTCGAGATGGTTTGGGGTGAGCTGGACTGCAGTGTGAAGGCAAAAGGGCCAACAAGTGCTAAGAATCTCTGGGAACTCCTTCAAGATTGTTGGAAGACCATTTCCGGTGACTACCTCTTGAAGCTCATCAAGAGAATCCCAAGAGTGTGCAAAGCAGTCATCAAAGAAAAAGGTGGCTACTTTGAAGAACCTAGAATATAAGACACATTTTCAGTTGTTTCACACTTTTTTGTTAAGTATATAATTCCACATGTGTTAATTCATAGTTTTGATGCCTTCAGTGTGAATTTACAATGTTCATAGTCATGAAAATACATAAAAATCTTTAAATGAGAATGTGTGTCCAAACTTTTGGTCGGTATTGTATATGTACACATATACAGTTAGGTCCATATATATTTGGACAGAGACAACATTTTCCTAATTTTGGTTATAGACATTACCACAATGAATTTTAAACAAAACAATTCAGATGCAGTTGAAGTTCAGACTTTCAGCTTTCATTTGAGGGTATCCACATTAAAATTGGATGAAGGGTTTAGGAGTTTAAGCTCCTTAACATGTGCCACCCCTGTTTTTAAAGGGACCAAAAGTAATTGGACAGATTCAATAATTATAAATAAAATGTTCATTTTTAGTACTTGGTTGAAAACCCTTTGTTGGTAATGACTGCCTGAAGTCTTGAAATCATGGACATCACCAGACGCTGTGTTTCCTCCTTTTTGATGCTCTGCCAGGCCTTCACTGCGGTGGTTTTCAGTTGCTGTTTGTTTGTGGGCCTTTCTGTCCATGCAAGAATATTCCACTTCTGTCTGAAGTTTAGTCTTTAACAAGTGAAATGCATGATCAATTGGGTTGAGATCAGATAACGGACTTGGCCATTCAAGAATATTCCACTTCTTTGCTTTAATAAACTCCTGGGTTGCTTTGGCTTTATGTTTTGGGTCATTGTCCATCTGTAGTATGAAACGACGACCAATCAGTTTGGCTGCATTTGGCTGGATCTGAGCACACAGTATGGCTCTGAATACCTCAGAATTAATTCGGCTGCTCCTGTTCTGTGTCACATCATCAATAAACACTAGTGACCCAGTGCCACAGGCAGCCATGCATGCCCAAGCCATCACACTGCCTCCGCTGTGTTTTACAGATGATGTGGTATGCTTTGGATCATGAGCTGTACCACGCCTTCGCCATACTTTTCTCTTTCCATCATTCTGGTAGAGGTTGATCTTGGGTTCATCTGTCCAAAGAATGTTCTTCCAGAACTGTGCTGGCTTTTTTAGATGTTTTTTAGCAAAGTCCAGTCTAGCCTTTTCATTCTTGATGCTTATGAGTAGCTTGCACCGTGCAGTGAACCCTCTGTATTTACTTTCATGCAGTCTTCTCTTTATGGTAGATTTGGATAATGATACGCCGACCTCCTGGAGTGTTGTTCACTTGGTTGGCTGTTGTGAAGGGGTTTCTCTTCACCATGGAGATTATTCTGCGATCATCCACCACTGTTGTCTTCCGTGGGCGCCCAGGTCTTTTTGCATTGATGAGTTCACTAGTGCTTTCTTTCTTTCTCAGGATGTACCAAACTGTAGATTTTGCC
The DNA here is from genome assembly GCF_032444005.1 of Ranitomeya imitator. Taxonomy (NCBI): domain Eukaryota; kingdom Metazoa; phylum Chordata; class Amphibia; order Anura; family Dendrobatidae; genus Ranitomeya; species Ranitomeya imitator. The sequence continues at coordinate 1,101,697,618 of NC_091282.1, read as the reverse complement.
ACTCCTAATATTGTATCAATTTCTCGGAAGGGTTTTTTCTGTTTTCGCAGCTTAAGGATGGCTTGTTTCACCTATATGGAGAGCTCCTTTGACCTCATGCTTACTTCACAGCAAAACCTTCCAAATGCAAGCACCACACCTCAAATCAACTCCAGGCCTTTTATATGCTTAATTGAGAATGACATAACGAAGGCATTGCCCACATCTGTCCATGAAATAGCCTTGGAGTCAATTGTCCAATTACTTTTGGTTCCTTTAAAAACAGGGTGGCACATGTTAAGGAGCTGAAACTCCTAAACCCTTCATCCAATTTTAATGTGGATACCCTCAAATGAAAGCTGAAAGTCTGAACTTCAACTGCATCTGAATTGTTTTGTTTAAAATTCATTGTGGTAATGTCTATAACAAAAATTAGAAAAATGTTGTCTCTGTCCAAATATATATGGACCTAACTGTATATATATATATATATATATATATATATTTATATATATATATATATATATATATATATATATATATATATATATACACAGCCTATGACGTGCAAGACTGGGGTTCAAATCACAGCTCTGTGGAAAAATAAATTAAATAAATTGTATAGCAAGGTTCCTAACACTATAATACCTTCCTTAACCCCTTCAAGTCGCGGCCCTTTTTCGTTTTTGCGTTTTCATTTTTCACTTCCCTCCTTCCCAGAGCCATAACTTTTTTATTTTTCCATCAATATGGTCATGTGAGGGCTTATTTTTTGCAGGACAAGTTGCACTTTTGAACAACACCATTGGTATTACCATGTCTTTTACTAGAAAACGGGAAAAAAATTCCAAGTGCGGTGAAATTGCAAAAAAAGTGAAATCCCAAACTTGTTTTTTGTTTGGCTTTTTTGCTAGGTTCATTAAATGCTGAAACTAACCTGCCATTGTGATTCTCTAGGTCATTACGAGTTCATAGACACCAAACATGTCTAGGTTATTTTTTATCCAAGTGGTGAAAAAAAATTCCAAACTTTGCTTTAAAAAAAAAATGCCATTTTCCGATACCCGAAGCGTCTCCATTTTTTGTGATCTGGGGTCAGGTGAGGGCTTATTTTTTGCGTGCCGAGCTGACGTTTTTAATGATACCATTTCGGTGCAGATACGTTCTTTTGATCGCCCGTTATTGCATTTTAATGATTTAAACTTTTATATTTTTTTCATATTTTTAAAAACATTTTTTTTTTTTTACTTGTGCCATGCTTCAATAGATTCCATGGGAGGCTAGAAGCTGGCATAGCCTGATCGGCTCTGCTACATAGCAGCGATCATCAGATCGCTGCTATGTAGCAGAAATGCAGGTGTGCTGTGAGCGCCGACCACAGGGGGGCGCTCACAGCAGGCCTGCATCAGTAACCATAGAGGTCTCAAGGACCTCTATGGTTACCTTCCTGATGCATCGCCGACCCCCGATCATGTGACGGGGGTCGGCGATGACATCATTTCCAGCCGCCCGGTCAGAAGCGCCGATTAAATGCCGCTGTCTGCGTTTGACAGCGGCATTTAACAGGTTAATAGCGGCGAGTGAATAGCGATTTCACCCGCCGTTATTATTATTATGTACAAAACAGCTGACATGTCGCGACTTTGATGTGGGCTCACCGCCGGAGCCCACATCAAAGGGGGAGACACGACATGTGCCGTACTATTACTGCGCATGTCGAGAAAGGGTTAAAGCGCACAACCACCAATGTGGGAGACTGGGGTTCAAATCCTGGCTCTTCCCTGTTATAAATAATATACCAGTAGTGGTCCTTGGGCAAGACTACTAACACTATAGTGCCTATCTTAATTATTATGAGAGTGTCATGAACAAAGAGAGAGGAACCAGGACAATCTGATGATAAATGCGCTACTGGAACAAACCATACATGGACAAGGCAAGAGAACCTGGATCTGATGAAATGCTACTATACACAATATATACTTATATATATATATACAATATAATATATACAATATATACTTTACACAAGCACAATTTTAAAATACACAGTACCAGTGTACTGCATGAATATATACTAAAGAACAGTGTCGGACTGGAGCACCTTGGGCCCACCAGAGAAAATAATTCTTGGGGCCCACTATGTAGCTACATTGAAATAAATACAAAACCACCAATTGTGCAGTAAAACATGCTAATATCAGGATATAATTTAACCCCTTCATGACCCAGGGTATTTTCGTTTTTTCGGTTTTCGCTCCCCTCCTTCCCAGAGCCATAACTTTTTTATTTTTCTGTCAATATGGTCATGAAAGGACTTATTTTTTGCAGGATGAGTTGTACTTTTGAACGACATCACTAGTTTTAGCATGTCGTGTACTAGAAAACAATAACAAAATTTCAAGTGCGGTGAAATTGCAAAAAAAAGTGCAATCCCACGTTTTTTGTTTGGCTTTTTTATTAGGTTCACTAAATGCTAAAACTGACCTGCCATTTTGATTCTCCAGGTCATTACAAGTTCATAGACACCAAACATGCCTAAGTTCTTTTTTATCTCAGTGGTGAAAAAAAAATCCAAACTTTGCTAAAAAAAAAAAATAAAAATTGTGCCATTTTTCCATACCCGTAGTGTCTCCATTTTTTGTGATCTCGGGTTGGGTGAGGTTTTTTTTTTTTTGGGTGCCGAGATGACGTTTTTAATGATACCATTTTGGTGCACATAAGTTCTTTTGATTGCCCGTTATTGCATTTTAATGCAATGTCGTGGCGACCAAAAAAATATAATTCTGGCATTTCAAATTTTTTTCTTGCTACGCCATTTAGCAATCAAGTTAATCCTTTTTTTATTGATAGGTAGGGCGATTCTGAATTCGGCAATACCAAATATGTGTATGTTTGATTTTTTTTATTGTTTTATTTTGAATGGGGCAAAAGGGGGTGATTTAAACTTTTATTTTTTTTCATATTTTTTAAAACATTTTTTTTAAACTTTTGTCATGCTTCAATATCCTCCATGGGAGGCTAGACGTTGGCACAACTCGATCGCCTCTGCTACATAGGAGCGAAGCTCAGATCACTCCTATGTAGTAGAATTGTTGCTTTGCTATGAGCGCTGACCACAGGGTGGTGCTCACAGCAATCCGGCATCAACAACCATAGAGGTCTTCAATAGACCTCTGGTTGTCATGCTGATGCATCACTGACCCCAGATCACGTGACGGGGGTCAGCGATGCGCGCATTTCCGGCCGGATGGCCGGAAGTGCTAGTTAAATGCCGCTGTCAGCATTTGACAGCGGCATTTAACTAGTTAATAGTGGCAGGTGAATCACGATTCCACCCGCCGCTATTGCGCACACATGTCAGCTATTCAAAACTGTTTTGAACAGCTGACAGGTCCCGGCTTTGATGCAGGCTCACCGGCGGAGCCCGCATCAAAGCGAGGGTTCTGACCTCGGACGTACTATCTCGTCCGAGGTCAGAAAGGGGTTAAGGTAGTACACATCTTAATGATATAGCAGGGGTTGGGGTAGCCCCCCTCATAGAATATAATGCAGCCCCCTCATATAATACAGTTAAGTCCATATATATTTGGACATAGACAACATTTTTCTAATTTTGGTTATAGACATTACCACAATGAATTTTAAGCAAAACAATTCAGATGCAGTTGAAGTTCAGACTTTCAGCTTTCATTTGAGGGTATCCACATTAAAATTGGATGAAGGTTTTAGGAGCTTCAGCTCCTTAACCCCTATCTGACCTTGGACGGGATAGTACGTCCGAGGTCAGATCCCCTGCTTTGATGCAGGGCTCCGCGGTGAGCCCGCATCAAAGCCGGGACATGTCAGCTGTTTTGAACAGCTGACATGTGCCCGCAACAGGTGCGGGCAGAATCGCGATCTGCCCGCACCTATTAACTAGTTAAATGCCGCTGTCAATCGCAGACAGCGGCATTTAACTACCGCATCCGGCCGGGCGGCCGGAAATGACGTCATCGCCAACCCCCGTCACATGATCGGGGGTCGGCGATGCGTCTCCATTGTAACCATAGAGGTCCTTGAGACCTCTATGGTTACTGATGACCGGTGGCTGTGAGCGCCACCCTGTTGTCGGCGCTCACAGCACACCTCCATTTCTGCTACAGAAATGTAGCAGAGCCGATCGCGTTGTGCCTGCTTCTAGCCTCCCATGGAGGCTATTGAAGCATGGCAAAAGTAAAAAAAAAAAGTAAAAAAAAAATGTGAAAAAAATAAAAAAAATATAAAAGTTTAAATCACCCCCCTTTCGCCCCAATCAAAATAAATCAATAAAAAAAAAATCAAATCTACACATATTTGGTATCGCCGCGCTCAGAATTGCCCGATCTATCAATTAAAAAAAGCATTAACCTGATCGCTAAACGGCGTAGTGAGAATAAAATTCAAAACGCCAGAATTACGTTTTTTAGGTCGCCGCGACATTGCTTTAAAATGCAATAACGGGCGATCAAAAGAACGTATCTGCACCAAAATGCTATCATTAAAAACGTCATCTCGGCATGCAAAAAATAAGCCCTCAACCGACCCCAGATCACGAAAAATGGAGACGCTACGAGTATCGGAAAATGGCGCAATTTTTTTTTTTTTTTTTTAGCAAAGTTTGGAATTTTTTTTCACCACTTAGATAAAAAACAACTTAGTAGGTGTCTATGAACTCGTACTGACCTGGAGAATCATAATGTCAAGTCAGTTTTAGCATTTAGTGAACCTAGCAAAAAAGCCAAACAAAAAACAAGTGTGGGATTGCATTTTTTTTGCAATTTCACCGCACTTGGAATTTTTTTCCCGTTTTCTAGTACACGCCATGCTAAAACCAATGATGTCGTTCAAAAGTACAACTCGTCCCGCAAAAAATAAGCCCTCACATGGCCAAATTCACGGAAAAATAAAAAAGTTATGGCTCTGGGAAGGAGGGGAGTGAAAAACGAACACGGAAAAATGAAAAATCCCAAGGTCATGAAGGGGTTAACACGTGCCACCCTGTTTTTAAAGTAATTGGACAGATTAAATAATTTTAAATAAAATGTGCATTTTTAGTACTTGGTTGAAAATCCTTTGTTGGCAATGCCTGAAGTCTTGAACTCATGGACATCACCAGATGCTGTGTTTCCTCCTTTTTGATGCTCTGCCAGGCCTTCATTGCGGTGGTTTTCAGTTACTGTTTGTTTGTGGGCCTTTCTGTCCATACAAGAATATTCCACTTCTTTGCTTTAATAAACTCCTGAGTTGCTTTGGCTTTATGTTTTGAGTCATTGTCCATCTGTAGTATGAAACGACGACCAATCAGTTTGTATAATGAAGCCCCCCTCAAAGAATATAATGTAGCCCCCCTCATACAATATAATGTAGCCCCTTCATAGGGTTTAATGCAGCCCTTGCTATAGAATATAATTCAGTCCCCATAGAGTATAATGCAGCACCCCCATAGAATATAATGTAGCCCCCTCATAGGGTATAATGCCAGCCCCCTCATTAGGTATAATGTAGCCCTTGCTATAGAATATAATGCAGTTCCCCCATAGAATATAATGTAGCCCCCTCATAGAGTATAATGTAGCCTTCGCTATAGAATATAATGCAGCACCCCATACAGTATAATGTAGCCCCCTCATATGGTATAATGCAGCCCCTTCATAGGGTATAATGCAGCCTCCCCATAGAATATAATGTAGCCTTCTTATAGGGTATAATACAGCCCCTCTTATATAGTATCATGCAGCCCCCCATAAAATATAATGTAACCACCTCATAGGGTATAATGCAGCCCCCTCATAGGGTATAATTTAGCCCTCTCCATAGAATATAATGCAGCCCCCCATAGAGTATAAAGCAGCCCCCTCATCCTCATAGGGTATAATGCAGCCTCCCCATAGAATATAATGCAGCCCTGTCATAGGGTATAATGCAGCCTCCTCATAAGGTATAATGCAGCCCCCATAGAATATAATGTAGCCCCCTCAAATAGTATAATGCAGCCCCCTTGATTATAATGCAGCCCCCTCATATGATATAATGCACACCCCATGGAATATAATGTAGCCCCTCATAGGGTATAATGCAGCCCCCATAAGGTATAATGCAGCCCCCATAGAATATAATGTAGCCCCCTCAAATAGTATAATGCAGCCCCCTTGAATATAATACAGCCCCCTCATAGGGTATAATGCAGCTCCACATAGAATATAATTTAGCCCCCCTCAGAGTATAATGCAGACCCTCATAGGATAAAATGCAGCCCTCCCCATAGAATATAAAGTAGCCCCCTCATAGGGTATAATGCAGACCTCATAGAATATAATGTAGTCCCCTCATAGGGCATAATGCAGCCCCCTCATATGATATAATGCAGCCCCCATAGAATATAATGTAGCCCCCTCATAGGATATAATGCAGCCTACCTCATATAGTATCATACAGCCCCCTCATATAGTATCATGCAGCCCCTCCACAGAATATAATGTAGCCTTCTCATAGGGTATAATTCAGCTCCCTATAGAATATAGTGTAGCCCCCTCTTATAGTATAATGCAGCCCCCTATAGAATATAATGTAGCCCCCTCATAGGGTGTAATGCAGCCTCCTCATAGGATATAATGCAGCCCCCCCAATCGAAAATAATGTATCCTCCTCATAGGGTATAATGCAGCCCCCTCATGGGGTGTAATGCAACCCTCTCAAAGTATAATGCAGCCCTCCCCAATAGAATATAATGTTGCCCCCTCAGAGTATAATGCAGTCCCCTCATAGGGTATAATGCAGCTCCCTCATAGGGCATAATGCAGCGTCCCATAGAATATAATGTATACCCTTTATAAGGTATAGTGCAGCCACATCAGAGTATAATGCAGCCCCCCATAGAATGTAATGTAGCCCCCTCAAATAGTATAATGCAGCCCCTTATAGAATATAATGCAGCCCTCATAGAGTATAATCCAGCCCCCTCGAGGGGTATAATACAGCCCCCCATAGATAATGTAGCCCCTTCATATAGTATAATGCAGCCTCCCATAGAATATAATGTAGCCCCCTCATAGGGTATAATGCAGCCTCATCATAGGATATAATGCAGCCCCCCAATAGAATATAATGTAGCCTCCTTATAGGGTATAATGCAGCCCCCTCATGGGGTATAATGCAGCCTCATCATAGGATATAATGCAGCCCCCCAATAGAATATAATGTAGCCCCCTTATAGGGTATAATGCAGCCCCCTCATGGGGTATAATGCAGCCCTCCCCTATAGAATATAATGTGGCCCACTCAGAGTATAATACAGCCCCCTCATAGGGTATAATGCAGCCTCCTCATAGGGCATAATGCAGCCCCCCATAGAACATAATGTAGCCCACTCGTAAGGTATAGTGCAGCCCCCTCATATAGTATAATGCAGCTCCACCATAGAATGTAATATAGCCCCCTCAAATAGTATAATGCAGCCCCTTATAGAATATAATGCAACCCCCTCATAGGGTATAATGCAGCCTCCTCGAGGGGTATAATGCAGCCCCCCATAAAATATAATTTAGCCCCCTCATATATTATCATGCACCCCCCACAAAATATAATGTAGTCCCCTCATAGGGTATAATTATTATTAAAACTAGAGGTACAGTAATGTATACACTAGCGGCGCTTGTGAGATGGATAGAGGTAGCTGCAGGTACTGCTCCTCACCACACCGAGGAGAAGAGGGAAAAAATTTACGAGACACAAAACTGTATATAACAGTATATGTACCTGCGCTTGACCTTATAGAGAAACTATAGTACATAAACACGATAGGTAGTTACCTTCAAGGTGGGAAAACAGTAATGGATCCGTTTAGGGTGCATAAAGTAAGACTGGAGTAGCTGGTATGCAGGGACTGACTGAAATAATCGGTGTGCCGGGACTAGAATGGGGAAAAACAATGGCAATGTTGCAATAAATATGTAAATAAAATCATACGAGTAATAACTAAAAACCCTGAGCAGTAAACAGCCTCATATAAATAGTGCGTATATATATGTGGTCTTACAGGCGGTACCTCCAATATAGTAGAGATCAAGTACCTGTCTTATGGTAAGCCTCGGGGAGGAAGTTAGAAAAAATAACACTAAAAGAAATCCGCAACTTGTAGGTAATAGTCGCACTGTAGAAACGTTGCACTTAGCTCAATTGAGCGTAACAGTGTAGAAGTTAGGAGCGTTGTACTTAGCTCAATGAAGCGATGTGGTTGAAGTGTCCTCAGGCGGCTAATGCAGGCGCCGTCCCGGCCGGTGACGGGCGCTCGCGCGGCCTGTGTGAAGTCCTGTACGATGCTGTGCAGGACCTGCGGTGACGTTCGGGTCACGTGCTAAGGAGTCACGTGGTGCCCTGGATGATGCTACGGAGCGCTGTGGGAGCCAAACCAACGCGTTTCGGAAAAAACTTCGGTTTCCTTCATCCTTAGCACGTGACCCGAACGTCACCGCAGGTCCTGCACAGCATCGTACAGGACTTCACACAGGCCGCGCGAGCGCCCGTCACCGGCCGGGACGGCGCCTGCATTAGCCGCCTGAGGACACTTCAACCACATCGCTTCATTGAGCTAAGTACAACGCTCCTAACTTCTACACTGTTACGCTCAATTGAGCTAAGTGCAACGTTTCTACAGTGCGACTATTACCTACAAGTTGCGGATTTCTTTTAGTGTTATTTTTTCTAACTTCCTCCCCGAGGCTTACCATAAGACAGGTACTTGATCTCTACTATATTGGAGGTACCGCCTGTAAGACCACATATATATACGCACTATTTATATGAGGCTGTTTACTGCTCGGGGTTTTTAGTTATTACTCGTATGATTTTATTTACATATTTATTGCAACATTGCCATTGTTTTTCCCCATTCTAGTCCCGGCACACCGATTATTTCAGTCAGTCCCTGCATACCAGCTACTCCAGTCTTACTTTATGCACCCTAAACAGATCCATTACTGTTTTCCCACCTTGAAGGTAACTACCTATCGTGTTTATGTACTATAGTTTCTCTATAAGGTCAAGCGCAGGTACATATACTGTTATATACAGTTTTGTGTCTCGTATAATTATTATTATTATTTATTTATATAGCACCATTGATTCCATCGTGCTGTACATGAGAAGGGGTTACATACAAATTACAGATATCACTTACAGTAAGCAAACTAACAATTACAGACTGATACAGAGGGGCGAGGACCCTGTCCTTGTGGGCTTACATTCTTCAGGGCAGCCCCCTCGTAGGGTATAATGCAGTCCCCTTAGAGTATAATGTAGCCCCCTCATCGGGTTTTATCATCCCCCCATAAAATATAATGTAGCCCCCTCATAGAATATAATGCAGCCCCCTCATTTAGTATGCAGTCCCCCATAGAATATAATGTAGACCCTCATAAAGAATAATGCAGCCCCCATAGAATATAATGTAGCCCCCTCAGGGTATAATGCAGCCCCCCTTAGGGTATAAAGCAGCGCCCCCCATTGAATATAATGTAGCTCCCTCATAGGGTATAATGCAGCCCCGCCTCATATAGTATGCACCCCCATAGAATATAATTTGTACTCTCATAGAGAATAATGCAGTGTGGGCGTGGAGAGCAGTGAATATTAATTTCTTTTTAACAGTGGGCACAGGCTCCACCGTTGCTGCTATGCTGGCACTGGGTGGGCCCCCCTGACTCATGGGTCCCATAGCAGCAGCTGCGTAGTGTGCCGCTATTAGCGACACGCCACTGGCTGGGAGGCTCTGTATGCCAGCAGATGTCAGTGCCTGGGCCCACTGGAGAATCCTCCGGTTCTCCAGTGGGCCCGGCCGACCCTGCTAAGGTATTTTCGTGCAGTTCATATTCATAGAAATTGTTATGAAATCAGAACATTTTTAATCTATATAGTACCAGTGTACTGAATATATTTAGGTAATTAAGTGCAGTTCGTAATCAATAACCTCATTCAACTATATGGATGACTAACTGAATCCAGAAAAATTGACATAATGTAAATATTTTGAAAGCGTAGTTCATGTACTTCTACACTCATAAATGCTTTGCAGAAAGTGCAAAGCCAGGAAAAAATATAACCAGGGTAATACAGTAATCTTATTCCGGTATCCGCTTCTTCTTCTTCTCCTTGTTCAGGAGGCTGCAGGGACTACCTCCACCTGCATCCTGGAAACCAGATTCCCAGGTGCCTGGGCTGTAAGTGACCAAGCTTCCAGTAGTGCCAGAGCCACAGACATATAGAAATGGATGACAGCCCCCTGTGTCACCTGCACCATCGCCTGCTCCCACATGGGAGGTGGTGAACCTCAAGGACAGTACGTTCTCTTGAGGAAGGTAGAAGCGCCGTTTCAAGCTGCCTCAAGGTGCTGCTCCCAGGTTCATTCATACCTCAAGAAGGGTTCATCCTGCTCACTTCCTTCTGGGATTACACCCCCTGCATAGCTCAATGTTAACCCTCCATTTTGAGGAACGTGACCTGTTATGGCTGGCAATCAGGCAACACAGCGTGCAGTAATCAGCGCACATACAGAGATCTGGCAATAACCAAAAACAATAGGACGAGCTCTGAGACGTGGAATCTCTGTAGACTGCAGTACCTGATCTATCCTCACACAACTATAAGCAGCAGTGGATTGCGCCTAACAACTACCTATGCAACTCGGCACTGCCTGAGGAGCTGACTAGCCTGAAGATAGAAATACAAGCCTGACTTACCTCAGAGAAATACCCCAAAGGAACAGGCAGCCCCCCACATATAATGACTGTTAGCAAGATGAAAAGACAAACGTAGGAATGAAATAGATTCAGCAAAGTGAGGCCCGATATTCTAGACAGAGCGAGGATAGCAAAGAGAACTATGCAGTCTACAAAAAACCCTAAAACGAAAACCACGCAAAGGGGCAAAAAGACCCACCGTGCCGAACTAACAGCACGGCGGTGCACCCCTCTGCTTCTCAGAGCTTCCAGCAAAAGACAATAGCAAGCTGGACAGAAAAAAACAGAAAACAAACTAGAAGCACTTATCTAGCAGAGCAGCAGGCCCAAGGAAAGATGCAGTAGCTCAGATCCAACACTGGAACATTGACAAGGAGCAAGGAAGACAGACTCAGGTGGAGCTAAATAGCAAGGCAGCCAACGAGCTCACCAAAACACCTGAGGGAGGAAGCCCAGAGACTGCAATACCACTTGTGACCACAGAAGTGAACTCAGCCACAGAATTCACAACAGTACCCCCCCCTTGAGGAGGGGTCACCGAACCCTCACCAGAACCCCCAGGCCGACCAGGATGAGCCACATGAAAGGCACGAACAAGATCTGGGGCATGGACATCAGAGGCAAAAACCCAGGAATTATCTTCCTGAGCATAACCCTTCCATTTGACCAGATACTGGAGTTTCCGTCTAGAGACACGAGAATCCAAAATCTTCTCCACAATATACTCCAATTCCCCCTCCACCAAAACAGGGGCAGGAGGCTCCACAGATGGAACCATAGGTGCCACGTATCTCCTCAACAACGACCTATGGAATACATTATGTATGGAAAAGGAGTCTGGGAGGGTCAGACGAAAAGACACCGGATTGAGAATCTCAGAAATCCTATACGGACCAATAAAACGAGGTTTAAATTTAGGAGAGGAAACCTTCATAGGAATATGACGAGAAGATAACCAAACCAAATCCCCAACACGAAGTCGGGGTCCCACACGGCGTCTGCGATTAGCGAAAAGCTGAGCCTTCTCCTGGGACAAGGTCAAATTGTCCACTACCTGAGTCCAGATCTGCTGCAACCTGTCCACCACAGAATCCACACCAGGACAGTCCGAAGACTCAACCTGTCCTGAAGAGAAACGAGGATGGAACCCAGAATTGCAGAAAAATGGAGAGACCAAGGTAGCTGAGCTGGCCCGATTATTAAGGGCGAACTCAGCCAACGGCAAAAATGACACCCAATCATCCTGGTCAGCGGAAACAAAACATCTCAGATATGTTTCCAAGGTCTGATTGGTTCGTTCGGTCTGGCCATTAGTCTGAGGATGGAAGGCCGAGGAGAAAGATAGGTCAATGCCCATCCTACCACAAAAGGCTCGCCAGAACCTCGAGACAAACTGGGAACCTCTGTCAGAAACAATATTCTCAGGAATGCCATGTAAACGAACCACATGCTGGAAGAACAAAGGCACCAAATCAGAGGAGGAAGGCAATTTAACCAAGGGCACCAGATGGACCATTTTAGAAAAGCGATCACAGACCACCCAAATGACCGACATTTTTTGAGAAACGGGAAGGTCAGAAATGAAATCCATCGAAATATGTGTCCAAGGCCTCTTCGGGACCGGCAAGGGCAAAAGCAACCCACTGGCACGTGAACAGCAGGGCTTAGCCCTAGCACAAATTCCACAGGACTGCACAAAAGCACGCACATCCCGTGACAGAGATGGCCACCAGAAGGATCTAGCAACCAACTCCCTGGTACCAAAGATTCCTGGATGACCGGCCAGCACCGAACAATGAAGTTCAGAGATAACTTTACTAGTCCACCTATCAGGGACGAACAGTTTCTCGGCCGGACAACGATCAGGTTTATTAGCCTGAAATTTCTGCAACACTCTCCGCAAATCAGGGGAGATGGCAGACACAATGACTCCTTCCTTGAGGATACTCGCCGGCTCAGATAACCCCGGAGAGTCGGGCACAAAACTCCTAGACAGAGCATCCGCCTTCACATTTTTAGAGCCCGGAAGGTATGAAATCACAAAATCAAAACGAGCAAAAAATAACGACCAACGGGCCTGTCTAGGATTCAAGCGCTTGGCAGACTCGAGATAAGTCAAGTTCTTATGATCAGTCAATACCACCACGCGATGCTTAGCACCCTCAAGCCAATGACGCCACTCCTCGAATGCCCACTTCATGGCCAGCAACTCTCGGTTGCCCACATCATAATTACGCTCAGCAGCAGAAAATTTCCTGGAAAAGAAAGCACATGGTTTGAACACTGAGCAACCAGAACCTCTCTGTGACAAAACCGCCCCTGCACCAATCTCAGAGGCATCAACCTCGACCTGGAACGGAAGAGAAACATCAGGTTGACACAACACAGGGGCACAGCAAAAACGACGCTTCAACTCCTGAAAAGATTCCACGGCAGCAGAAGACCAATTAACCAAATCAGCACCCTTCTTGGTCAAATCGGTCAATGGTCTGGCAATGCTAGAAAAATTACAGATGAAGCGACGATAAAAATTAGCAAAGCCCAGGAATTTCTGCAGACTTTTTAGAGATGTCGGCTGAGTCCAATCCTGGATGGCCTGAACCTTAACCGGATCCATCTCGATAGTAGAAGGGGAAAAGATGAACCCCAAAAATGAAACTTTCTGCACACCGAAGAGACACTTTGATCCCTTCACGAACAAGGAATTAGCACGCAGTACCTGGAAAACCATTCTGACTTGCTTCACATGAGACTCCCAATCATCTGAGAAGATCAAAATGTCATCCAAGTAAACAATCAAGAATTTATCCAGATACTCACGGAAAATGTCATGCATAAAAGACTGAAAAACAGATGGAGCATTGGCAAGTCCGAACGGCATCACCAGATACTCAAAATGACCCTCGGGCGTATTAAATGCCGTTTTCCATTCATCTCCCTGCCTGATTCTCACCAGATTATACGCACCACGAAGATCAATCTTAGTAAACCAACTAGCCCCCTTAATCCGAGCAAACAAGTCAGAAATCAATGGCAAGGGATACTGAAACTTAACAGTGATCTTATTAAGAAGGCGGTAATCAATACACGGTCTTAGCGAACCATCCTTCTTGGCTACAAAAAAGAACCCTGCTCCCAATGGTGACGACGATGGGCGAATATGTCCCTTCTCCAGGGACTCCTTCACATAACTGCGCATAGCGGTGTGTTCAGGTACGGACAAATTAAATAAACGACCCTTAGGGAATTTACTACCAGGAATCAAATCGATAGCACAATCACAATTCCTATGCGGAGGTAGGGCATCAGACTTGGACTCTTCAAATACATCCTGAAAGTCCGACAAGAACTCTGGGATGTCAGAAGGAATGGATGACGAAATAGACAAAAATGGAACATCACCATGTACTCCCTGACAACCCCAGCTGGTTACCGACATAGAGTTCCAATCCAATACTGGATTATGGGTTTGTAGCCATGGCAACCCCAACACGACCACATCATGCAAATTATGCAGTACCAGAAAGCGAATAACTTCCTGATGTGCAGGAGCCATGCACATGGTCAGCTGGGCCCAGTACTGAGGCTTATTCTTGGCCAAAGGTGTAGCATCAATTCCTCTCAACGGAATAGGACACCGCAAAGGCTCCAAGAAAAATCCACAACGTTTAGCATAATCCAAATCCATCAGATTCAGGGCAGCGCCTGAATCCACAAACGCCATGACAGAATACGATGACAAAGAGCACATTAAGGTAATGGACAAAAGGAATTTGGACTGTACAGTACCAATAACGGCAGAGCTATCGAACCGCCTAGTGCGGATTCATTCCACAGAGTGAGTACTGACCATTTCCTAAATTTCTGACAATATACTTCTACATCATCCTGACCCTGGCATAAAGCCAGCAGATTTTTCTCAGCCTGATCCACTGAATTAGGCTCATCGTAAAGCAATCCGAGCGCCAGGAAAAATGCATCAACATTACTCAATGCAGAATCTCCTGGTGCAAGAGAAAACGCCCAGTCCTGTGGGTCGCCGCGCAAAAAAGAAATAATAATCAAAACCTGTTGAATAGGATTACCAGAAGAATGAGGTTTCAAGGCCAAAAATAGCTTACAATTATTTCTGAAGCTCAGGAACTTAGTTCTGTCACCAAAAAACAAATCAGGAATCGGAATTCTTGGTTCTAGCATCGATTTCTGATCAATAGTATCTTGAATCTTTTGTACATTTACAACGAGATTATCCATTGAGGAGCACAGAGCCTGAATATCCATGTCCACAGCTGTGTCCTGAAGCACTCTAATGTCTAGGGGAAAAAAAAGACTGAAGACAGAGCTAAGAAAAAAAAATGATGTCAGGATTTCTTTTTTCCCTCTATTGGGAATCATTGGTGAGGCTCCTTGTACTGTTATGGCTGGCAATCAGGCAACACAGCGTGCAGTAATCAGCGCACATACAGAGATCTGGCAATAACCAAAAACAATAGGACGAGCTCTGAGACGTGGAATCTCTGTAGACTGCAGTACCTGATCTATCCTCACACAACTATAAGCAGCAGTGGATTGCGCCTAACAACTACCTATGCAACTCGGCACTGCCTGAGGAGCTGACTAGCCTGAAGATAGAAATACAAGCCTGACTTACCTCAGAGAAATACCCCAAAGGAACAGGCAGCCCCCCACATATAATGACTGTTAGCAAGATGAAAAGACAAACGTAGGAATGAAATAGATTCAGCAAAGTGAGGCCCGATATTCTAGACAGAGCGAGGATAGCAAAGAGAACTATGCAGTCTACAAAAAACCCTAAAACGAAAACCACGCAAAGGGGCAAAAAGACCCACCGTGCCGAACTAACAGCACGGCGGTGCACCCCTCTGCTTCTCAGAGCTTCCAGCAAAAGACAATAGCAAGCTGGACAGAAAAAAACAGAAAACAAACTAGAAGCACTTATCTAGCAGAGCAGCAGGCCCAAGGAAAGATGCAGTAGCTCAGATCCAACACTGGAACATTGACAAGGAGCAAGGAAGACAGACTCAGGTGGAGCTAAATAGCAAGGCAGCCAACGAGCTCACCAAAACACCTGAGGGAGGAAGCCCAGAGACTGCAATACCACTTGTGACCACAGAAGTGAACTCAGCCACAGAATTCACAACAGTGACCCTAGTTCCAGCCATCAGCTCTTGCAACCTTCAGGGCAAGTGTTCCATTTCTACTGCCTGATGGTTGAATGAACTGTGATGTCGGGTCCCAAACTCTTCTCTGCTGCCAGTCGTACATAATGACCACCTCCGGAATCCCAACTGTCAGTACCTTGCGGTTTGGGGGCTCGATAGCATTTCTCCGGCCCTAGTCCGGGCTTGCCTCCTTGTCTCTTCCGACCATCCTAGGCCCTGTAATCCGCTCACCAGTTCCTGGTTTTCTCGTCCACAGTCTGCAAGAACCGCAACAGTGAAGGCTGTGACCTGGGTTCAGAACTTGGTGGTTCTAAGAGAGCGGCCAGACCACAGGCTCCTGCCACCTCTCCTCTCTCACCAGCTTCCTTTGGCTCCTTTATTGCTCCGGTCACTCCCTCGGGAGTCTCGCGTAGTTCTGCCATCTTTGTCTCCCACTAGGCACATTACACTGCATGGATGACTAACTGAATACAGAAAAAAATATTAATGCTTTTTTGGATTGTTACGTATTACAGAAATGTAACCCAGACCATGGAATACTGTATGGGTGAGTAATTGAAGCCACAAACATTTTTAAACGCTTTTGGGAGCTGTTTCATAGCACTGAAATGTACAACAGACCACATAATACTGTAAACCAAAAAATAAATCAATCTTACAGTAAGGGTATCGTGCAGAACAGAGTCCACAGCAAATATTACCCGGTAGAAGGATCTTAAGGAAAGGAAAGGGAGATATCGTATAGTGTCACAAGTATTAAACTTTATTGAATATTATAACACAAGTAATGTGTACATAGTGAAAGATCAGCTAAAAATATACATTGAAACTACAGGTAATACAACTGTGGAACTAGCACAATATAAGGTATGATCCTAGATAAAAGGTAAATAAATTGTACCTAATAAATGAATGTACAGTATATATACAGTGTATGTAGGGGGTCAAATGACCATATATCCCTACAAACAGGGTAGAATCCCTGAGAAGTAAAGTGTGTATGCATCAACCCATGCCCACTCCACATAGCGACACTCACTCCACATGCAAAGCTCCATCCACACGACCCATGTTGTTAGTGCACACAAGCGGAGACACATTCACCTCGAAAGCCACCCCGCAAAACTCACCGGCTGCAACATACCAGCCGCTGCGAGCTACCAGCAGGGCCGCCGCCTTAAAAGTATCAGTGCGTGGCAGGCACAGGCCACATCTAGCTCCATCGTGTCTGGAATGGAGTTGCTCCTGTGAGGCATGACGACAAGGGAAAGGGAGGAGCCTCATGGATTACACCGCTGTGCTAATAAAAGGAAGTTGCTGTGCACATGTGAGGGGAAGAGAGGAGTGACGGGAAAATGAGAGGAGTGAAGGGAAAATAGTCGAAGGGAAAATGAGAGGAGTAAGGGGAAAATAGTGCTGTGAGGGGAAAATAGTGCAGTGAGGGAAAAATAGTGGAGTGAGGGGAAAATGAGAGGTGCGAGGGTGACCGACGCTGCTTAGGGGTCCGCTGGGGTGATGGAATGGCAGCTAGATGGTATACCTTCCCACAGGTGAAGTATATCCCCAGGGCCTCCCAGAAGTGTAGATGGTGATGGTGAATGGTGCAAGGCGCGGTAAATTACGAGGACACAATGGGTGCAGTCTCTTTGCCTTTACTGAAGGCCTCAGCATCCACAGTCCAGGGTGCCGGATGACAGGGTAGGCAGAGTCCGGCCGGTCTGATGGCAATTCCAGAGTCCCCCTATCCAGGTGGAAATCAGTAGCCTTCCCCTTGCACACAGTAACGTAGTAGGTCCATATGTGCATTAGCTCCCATAGGGTCCTCACTCTTGTTACTCTTCTCTCTGTCCCCCAGATGGATAGGACAAACCCGTATGACGGTGGTGGCCTGAGGCTATTTTATAGGGACCCTAGCGTCGCCCCTCCTCTGCGTTGCCACCTTGTCTGCTTAGGTTCTTAGGTCGGGCAGCCAACTTGGAATCGACTGTCCTGCTGGTCTCTGAAGTAAAGCGTAGAGTCTATTACTCCCTCGGTGTTCCGGCTACCGCATCTGCGCTCAGTGGGAGGCAGCCTGCTCCTAGCTGGTCTCCCACTGGTGTTTTACTCCTGATGCTATGACTTCTGTGCTCACTCACTACGGCACACTTCCCTTCTTGTCCTTCCTTCGGAGGCTGCCGCATGGGTTGCAGGCGTAGCTCTGTGTCCTTCTTTCCCTTCCTGGGCCGAGCCCAGTCTGCTCCACTCCTCTCCTGCTGACTATTTCCTTCTCCCTCCAGTCAGCTTCTCCTTCTCCAACTGCCTAACTTCCTAACCAAACCCCCAGTTTTACCCAAGTGTGAGGAGTGGACTCTGGGGCGCTGCACTTCCCTCCCCCCCCCTCCGTTAAATCCAGCACTCCCGGGCTGAGAAAAGAACACAACAATTACAGGTTAGCAAAAGACATGCAAAATTTTGGAATGCTTTAAACAAATAAATTAACAGTGCTTCCCTTTATGGGAGGTGAGAACACTTGAACGTTGCAAACAAAAACATATTCACATTATGCATATTATAAAAGAGAACAATTACTAACTTACTATGAAATACAATTACCCATACAGGTATCCTAGCTACTAAGTGCAATTACCCTCTAAGGGTATACTATCATTAACCCTTAATGTGCAATTTTAACCTTTTCTTTATTCTTCTTCTTAACATGCAGGACTATCTGTCTACCCCTATGGGCCTATTGCATTTTTCTTCCTAAAACCTTACTTTTATCTAAAGTACGTCATTAACATTCTATCACTATCTAGCTACATACTACCAGCTATGTAAACATCATTAATGTGCAACAACCGAACATTCCCTTTAAGAGAGAAACTAGTCTTTTCTGAGGTAGTGCAAACAATCAACAAGTCAGTTATAAACTTTAAGACAATAGAAACTTTCACGTCGTCATCAGGAAGAGTTTCTTCGCAAAGTCTTCTTGCTTGTAAAACCAGTAGAGAGCACCCTTAAGAAGGTGCAAACTATTTACAGAGGACAGTTCGGGAACCATTCACCGTCCATGATTCCAATGTTCCTTTAAAACCATGATGAACTTGTGCAAAACTGGAACAAAATAGGGATCCCGGGTAAACTAAGAGATCCCTTTAAGAACTAACCCTGAATGGGTTTAAAGCAGCAAAGAAAGAACAGTTAACTATGTACAGTTTTTTCAGGTTTTTGAGGCTTACTCGAGTTCTGGTGGTAGTACCGGTGGGGGTAGCCCTATTGGGTACTGGCGGCTACCACCGGGTACTACATAGAGTGCGTATTCACTCTGGATTGGGGTCTGGGTGCTCACAGTTCTTTGCTCCACTAAGGCACCAGCACATCTAGAGCACAGAACAACAGATGCTCTTTCAGGAATGGTGGCTGTTGTTGTTTCCCTCGCCTGGCCAGATGAGGGCGCTGTTGGGCAATGTGGAGCCTCTGGTGACAACGGCTCCAAGTCTCTAGGTGGCGATAGCAGGGAGTCGATGGGCACTTGGAGGGTCTCGTCGGTGGCCGGGGCAGGTTCGGATCGCTTACCTGCTGCTGCGGTTTCTCCGGTGCCAGTCTCCTCCACTGCAGGCGGCGGCTCCGTCAGCTGGCTGCGCTGCTGTTCCTGGACGCTGGCAGCTGCGTGGTACCAGGATTTTCGGAGTTGGCGGCACAGCTCCTCGACTTCCGCGTCGAGGACCTCCGGGTTCATACATGGCGGCGGGGCCTCTTCAGCTTCCTATTGGCGAACAGCACTGCAGGTACTTTTCCCCTCCTCCTCTTCTGGAGGGCGGTTTCTTCTTACTCCACCATCCCAGACTAGGAGGTGGATTCCTTTGGTTGATGGGCATATTTTTCTGACGTAGTAGTATCTGTGAGGGGCTGGCTCCACTTTCGCGCCGTTCTTCCAGGCTACACCCACGATGACACGCCCCACTCCTCCTGCACACTGCATGGTGCTGTAATGGCGGCGGTTTTGGTGGGAATCTTTGCGGTAACCAGCAATACACAGTCCTTGCAATAAATCACAGTTCCAATACGATTCTGACACAGTTTCTAGGCGCACATGACCCGAATTCTCAGGCTTAAGTACATCCTGTTCGTGACGCCAAGAATTTGGAGCGCCCCCACGTAAGGGCAATGGGGTACTCGGTACCGGGTCCTTCAGTTCCCTCAGCTGGGACGTCATGGTGGCCCGACCCGGACCGTGCCTCTATGAGGGGCACCCAATAAAAGGCAGAGTTCGTAGATAACAGTAGTGTTTGTGACGCCACCTGTGGTATTCGGTCAGGGTGACCGACGCTGCTTAGGGGTCCGCTGGGGTGATGGAATGGCAGCTAGATGGTATACCTTCCCACAGGTGAAATATATCCCCAGGGCCTCCCAGAAGTGTAGATGTGATGGTGGATGATGCAAGGCGCGGTAAATAACGAGGACACAATGGGTGCAGTCTCCTTACCTTTACTGAAGGCTTCAGCATCTACAGTCCAGGGTGCCGGATGACAGGGTAGGCAGAGTCCGGCCGGTCTGATGGCAATTCCAGAGTCCCCCTATCCAGGTGGAAATCAGTAGCCTTCCCCTTGCGCACAGTAATGTAGTAAGTCCCTGTTATGACCTGGTGGTCAGGACAATAATGGACCTGGTGGTTAAGATCACACAGAATGACCTGATAGTTACTGATAATAAAGGACGAGCTCTGGGACGTGGGAACTCTGCTGACCGCAATCCCTAATCCTATCAAACACACTAGAAATAGCCGTGGATTGCGCCTAACGCTCCCTATGCAACTCGGCACAGCCTAAGGAACTAGCTAGCCCTGAAGATAGAAAAATAAAGGCTACCTTGCCTCAGAGAAATTCCCCAAAGGAAAAGGCAGCCCCCCACATATAATGACTGTGAGTAAAGATGAAAATACAAACACAGAGATGAAATAGATTTAGCAAAGTGAGGCCCGACTTACTGAACAGACCGAGGATAGGAAAGGTTACTTTGCGGTCAGCACAAAAACCTACAAAAAGACCACGCAGAGGGCGCAAAAAAGACCCTCCGCACCGACTCACGGTGCGGAGGCGCTCCCTCTGCGTCCCAGAGCTTCCAGCAAGCAAGACAACAATAAAAATAGCAAGCTGGACAGAAAAATAGCAAACCAAAGAAATACAAGCTGGAACTTAGCTTCTGCTGGGAAGACAGGTCACAAGAACGATCCAGGAGTGAACTAGACCAATACTGGAACATTGACAGGTGGCATGGAGCAAAGATCTAAGTGGAGTTAAATAGAGCAGCCAGCTAACGAATTAACCTCATCACCTGTGGAAGGAAACTCAGAAGCCCCACTCACAGCCACCAGAGGAAGCCCATGGACAGAACCAGCCGAAGTACCATTCATGACCACAGGAGGGAGCCCGACAACAGAATTCACAACAGTACCCCCCCCCCCTTGAGGAGGGGTCACCGAACCCTCACCAGAGCCCCCAGGCCGACTAGGATGAGCCAAATGAAAGGCACGAACCAGATCGGCAGCATGAACATCAGAGGCAAAAACCCAGGAATTATCTTCCTGACCATAACCCTTCCACTTGACCAGGTACTGGAGTTTCCGTCTCGGAAAGCGAGAATCCAAAATCTTCTCCACCACATACTCCAACTCCCCCTCAACCAACACCGGGGCAGGAGGATCAACGGATGGAACCACAGGCGCCACGTATCTCCGCAATAGCGACCTATGGAACACATTATGGATGGCAAAAGAAGCAGGAAGGGCCAAACGAAATGACACAGGATTGATAACCTCAGAAATCTTATACGGACCAATGAAACGAGGCTTAAACTTAGGAGAGGAAACCTTCATAGGAACATAACGAGACAACAACCAAACCAAATCCCCAACACGAAGTCGGGGACCCACACAGCGCCGGCAGTTAGCGAAACGTTGAGCCTTCTCCTGGGACAATGTCAAATTGTCCACCACATGAGTCCAAATCTGCTGCAACCTATCCACCACAGTATCTACACCAGGACAGTCCGAAGACTCAACCTGCCCTGAAGAGAAGCGAGGATGGAAACCAGAATTGCAGAAAAACGGCGAAACCAAAGTAGCCGAGCTGGCCCGATTATTAAGGGCGAACTCAGCCAACGGCAAAAAGGACACCCAATCATCCTGATCAGCAGAAACAAAGCATCTCAGATATGTTTCCAAAGTTCGATTAGTTCGTTCGGTTTGGCCATTTGTCTGAGGATGGAAAGCCGAGGAAAAAGACAAATCAATGCCCATCCTTGCACAAAAGGATCGCCAAAACCTCGAAACAAACTGGGAACCTCTGTCAGAAACAATGTTCTCCGGGATACCATGTAAACGAACCACATGCTGGAAAAATAATGGCACCAAATCAGAGGAGGAAGGCAATTTAGACAAAGGTACCAAATGGACCATCTTAGAAAAGCGATCACAAACCACCCAAATGACCGACATCTTTTGAGAGACGGGGAGATCCGAAATAAAATCCATAGAAATATGCGTCCAGGGCCTCTTCGGGACCGGCAAGGGCAAAAGCAACTCACTGGCACGAGAACAGCAGGGCTTAGCCCGAGCACAAGACCCACAGGACTGCACAAAAGAACGCACATCCCGTGACAAAGACGGCCACCAAAAGGATCTAGCCACCAAATCTCTGGTACCAAAGATTCCAGGATGCCCAGCCAACACTGAACAATGAATCTCAGAGATAACTCTACTAGTCCATCTATCAGGGACAAACAGTTTCTCCGCTGGGCAACGGTCAGGTCTATCAGCCTGAAATTTTTGCAGCACCTGCCGCAAATCAGGGGAGATGGCAGACAAAATTACCCCCTCTGTGAGAATACCCACCGGCTCAGGAACACCCGGAGAGTCAGGCACAAAACTCCTTGACAGGGCATCAGCCTTCACATTCTTAGAGCCCGGAAGGTACGAAACCACAAAATCAAAACGGGAGAAAAATAACGACCATCGAGCCTGTCTCGGATTCAACCGTTTGGCAGACTCAAGATAAGTCAAATTCTTGTGATCTGTCAAGACCACCACGCGATGCTTGGCTCCTTCAAGCCAATGACGCCACTCCTCGAATGCCCACTTCATGGCCAACAACTCACGATTACCAACATCATAATTACGCTCAGCAGGCAAAAACTTTCTAGAAAAGAAAGCACATGGCTTCATCACCGAGCCATCAGAACTTCTTTGCGACAAAACAGCCCCTGCTCCAATCTCAGAAGCATCAACCTCAACCTGAAATGGGAGCGAAACATCTGGCTGGCACAACACAGGGGCAGAAGAAAAACGACGCTTCAACTCCTGAAAAGCCTCTACAGCTGCAGAAGACCAATTGACCACATCAGCACCCTTCTTGGTCAAATCAGTCAACGGTTTAGCAACAGTAGAAAAATTAGCGATGAAGCGCCGATAAAAATTAGCAAAACCCAGGAACTTTTGCAGGCTTTTCACATATGTCGGCTGAGTCCAATCGTAAATGGCCTGGACTTTAACAGGGTCCATCTCGATAGTAGAAGGGGAAAAAATGAACCCCAAAAATGAAACCTTCTGAACTCCAAAGAGACACTTTCACCCCTTCACAAACAAGAAATTCGCACGAAGGACCTGAAACACCATTCTGACCTGCTTCACATGAGACTCCCAATCATCCGAAAAGACCAAAATATCATCCAAATACACAATCAGGAATTTATCCAGGTACTCTCGGAAGATGTCATGCATAAAGGACTGAAATACTGATGGAGCATTGGAAAGCCCGAATGGCATAACCAGGTACTCAAAATGGCCCTCGGGCGTATTAAATGCTGTTTTCCATTCATCGCCTTGTTTAATACGCACAAGATTATACGCCCCTCGAAGATCTATCTTGGTGAACCAACTAGCCCCTTTAATACGAGCAAACAAATCAGCCAGCAACGGCAAAGGATACTGAAATTTGACTGTAATTTTATTAAGAAGGCGGTAATCAATACAAGGTCTCAAAGAACCATCCTTCTTGGCCACAAAAAAGAACCCTGCTCCTAACGGTGATGACGACGGGCGAATATGGCCTTTCTCCAAGGATTCCTTTATATAACTCCGCATAGCGGTGTGTCCTGGCACAGATAAATTGAACAATCGGCCCTTAGGAAACTTACTACCAGGAATCAAATTAATTGCACAATCGCAATCCCTATGAGGAGGTAGGGCACTGGCTTTGGGCTCATCAAA
Organism: Ranitomeya imitator; assembly: GCF_032444005.1. Classification (NCBI taxonomy): domain Eukaryota; kingdom Metazoa; phylum Chordata; class Amphibia; order Anura; family Dendrobatidae; genus Ranitomeya; species Ranitomeya imitator. The sequence continues at coordinate 1,101,673,457 of NC_091282.1, read as the reverse complement.
TACATCCCGATAATCCGACAAAAACTCTGGAACTTCAGAAGGAGTGGAAGACGAAATAGACAAAAAGGGAACATCACCATGTACCCCTGGCAACCCCAGCTGGACACAGACATAGATTTCCAGTCCAATACTGGATTATGAACCTGTAGCCATGGCAACCCCAAAACGACCACATCATGCAGATTATGCAACACCAGAAAGCGGATATCCTCCTGATGTGCAGGAGCCATGCACATGGTCAATTGGGTCCAGTACTGAGGCTTATTCTTGGCCAAAGGCGTAGCATCAATTCCTCTCAATGGAATAGGATACTGCAAGGGCTCCAAGAAAAAACCACAGCGCCTAGCATACTCCAAGTCCATCAAATTCAGGGCAGCGCCTGAATCCACAAATGCCATAACAGAATAGGATGACAAAGAGCAAATCAGAGTAACGGACAATAGAAATTTAGACTGTACTGTACCAATGGTGGCAGACCTAGCGAACCGCTTAGTGCGCTTAGGACAATCGGAGATAGCATGAGTGGAATCACCACAGTAAAAACATAGCCCATTCCGACGTCTGTGTTCTTGCCGTTCAGCTCTGGTCAAAGTCCTATCACATTGCATAGGCTCAGGCCCATGCTCAGATAGTACCGCCAAATGGTGCACAGCTTTACGCTCACGCAAGCGTCGATCGATCTGAATGGCCAAGGACATAGACTCATTCAGACCAGCAGGCATGGGAAATCCCACCATGACATCCTTAAGGGCTTCAGAGAGACCCTTTCTGAAGATTGCTGCCAGGGCATATTCATTCCACTGAGTGAGCACAGACCACTTTCTAAACTTCTGACAATATATCTCCGCTTCATCCTGACCCTGACACAGAGCCAGCAAGATTTTCTCTGCCTGATCCACTGAATTAGGTTCGTCATAAAGCAATCCAAGCGCCAGGAAAAACGCATCAACATCACGCAATGCCGGATCTCCTGGCGCAAGGGAAAATGCCCAGTCTTGAGGGTCACCACGTAACAAAGAAATAATGATCTTTACTTGTTGAACAGGGTCACCTGAGGAGCGAGGTTTCAAGGCAAGAAACAATTTACAATTATTTTTGAAATTCAAGAACTTAGATCTATCACCAAAAAACAAATCAGGAATTGGAATCCTAGGCTCTGACATCGGATTCTGAACCACAAAATCTTGAATGTTTTGTACCCTTGTAGTGAGATTATCCATCCAAGAGGACAGACCTTGAATGTCCATGTTTACACCTGTGTCCTGAACCAAAAGAGAGACAAAACACACTGCAAAGAAAAAAAAATGGTCTCAGAACTTCTCTTATCCCTCTATTGAGATGCATTAGTACTTTGGGCCACCTGTACTGTTATGACCTGGTGGTCAGGACAATAATGGACCTGGTGGTTAAGAGCACACAGAATGACCTGATAGTTACTGATAATAAAGGACGAGCTCTGGGACGTGGGAACTCTGCTGACCGCAATCCATAATCCTATCAAACACACTAGAAATAGCCGTGGATTGCGCCTAACGCTCCCTATGCAACTCGGCACAGCCTAAGGAACTAGCTAGCCCTGAAGATAGAAAAATAAAGCCTACCTTGCCTCAGAGAAATTCCCCAAAGGAAAAGGCAGCCCCCCACATATAATGACTGTGAGTAAAGATGAAAATACAAACACAGAGATGAAATAGATTTAGCAAAGTGAGGCCCGACTTACTGAGCAGACCAAGGATAGGAAAGGTTACTTTGCGGTCAGCACAAAAACCTACAAAAAGACCACGCAGAGGGCGCAAAAAAGACCCTCCGCACCGACTCACGGTGCGGAGGCGCTCCCTCTGCGTCCCAGAGCTTCCAGAAGCAAGACAACAATAAAAATAGCAAGCTGGACAGAAAAATAGCAAACCAAAGAAATACAAGCTGGAACTTAGCTTCTGCTGGGAAGACAGGTCACAAGAACGATCCAGGAGTGAACTAGACCAATACTGGAACATTGACAGGTGGCATGGAGCAAAGATCTAAGTGGAGTTAAATAGAGCAGCCAGCTAACGAATTAACCTCGTCACCTGTGGAAGGAAACTCAGAAACACCCACCAGAGGAAGTCCATGGACAGAAGCAGCCGAAGTATCATTCATGACCACAGGAGGGAGCCCGACAACAGAATTCACAACAGGTCCCTACGTGCATTAGCTCCCATAGGGTCCTCACTCTTGTTACTCTTCTCTCTGTCCCCCAGATGGATAGGACAAACCCGTATGACGGTGGTGGCCTGAGGCTATTTTATAGGGACCCTAGCATCGCCCCTCCTCCGCGTTGCCACCTTGTCTGCTTAGGTTCTTAGGTCGGGCAGCCAACTTGGAATCGACTGTCCTGCCGGTCTCTGAAGTAAAGCGTAGAGTCTATTACTCCCTCAGTGTTCTGGCTACCAGATCTGCGCTCAGTGGGAGGCAGCCTGCTTTTAGCTGGTCTCCCACTGGTGTTTTACTCCTGTTGCTACCACTTCTGTGCTCACTCACTACGGCACACTTCCTTTCTTGTCCTTCCTTCGGAGGCTGCCGCATGGGTTGCAGGCGCAGCTCCGTGTCCTTCTTTCCCTTCCTGGGCCGAGCCTAGTCTGCTCCTCTCCTCTCCTGCTGACTATCTCCTTCTCCCTCCAGTCAGCTTCTCCTTCTCCAACTGCCTAACTTCCTAACCAAACCCCCAGCTTTACCCAAGTGTGAGGAGTGGCCTAATAGATAGAACCTTTTGCTCCCCCTGGTGGCCGGCGTGTGAAGTGTGTGTGTGGCTGTGATACCTGGCAGGGTGAACTCCTTTGGTGCCATCAGACATAACATCGCTCCCCCAAGTGGAAAAACGACATTACTGCAACGACCAGGACTCTGGGGCACTGCATGAGGAGGGGAAAATGAGAGGCGTGATGGGAAAATGGGAGAAGTGAGGTGCTGCTGCAATATGAGGCTGTGTATAGAGAAGAGTGAGGTGCTGCAGGTGGAGGCTGTGTATGAGGCCACATTAACACATTCAGTATTTGGTCAGTATTTTACCTCAGTATTTATAAGCCAAAACCATGAGTGCGAGAAGTGTTGACTAGTGTTAAATGATACCTTCCGATATTCGGAAATATCAGTATCGGATTGGATCGGCTGACATCCAAAAAATATCGGATATCGCCGATACCGATACCCGATACCAATGCAAGTCAATGGGACAAAAATATTGGAATTAAAATAAACCCTTTGTTTCCTTGTAGGTTAATTCTACATGAAGGAAAACAACTAAGAATAATGTAGGATGTATTGGGGGAGGTGGAGGAGATATTAAAGGCATAGAGGTTTAGCCCAATCAAATAGAATAGCAGGATTTTTTTATTTTTTTTAAGACGTTCGGAGTTACAAAGATATTGACTATGTTAAGATTTTTTATATTTTGTCAGATATTTATGTTTCACTACTTCCATGCTCTTCACCTCCTTTTTTACTTCTCCCACACTTTCTTCTTCATCATCCTCAGCAGCAGCATCTTTTTCATCAACTTCTCCTTCACCTTATTCATCTTCTTCTTCTTCACCTTCTTCCTATTACTCTTTTTTTTTACATTCTTCATATTCTTTTTATTCAACTATTATTCTTCTTCATATTCTACTTCTTCATCTTCTTCATATTCTTCTTCTTCATCATATTCTTATTTGTGACAGGCATTCCTGTAGTTGTTATCTATAAAAGTTTGAAGATTACACTTTCCGTTCTGCCTGTCACAAAAGATTTACAACAGGATTTGTCCGCTTTCAGTTTGGCCTGCAGCAGCAGGTTTTTTCCAGGGGCACCACGAGGAGGAACGGACTCACCCCCATACACTGCTTAGTCTTCTTCTGCTTATAATTTCGATAATATCTTTTGCTCTGATTTTTAGTCTTATGCTTAATGTTCTTCTTCTTTTTGTTCTGCAGCTTCTTTTTCTTCTGCTTCTTGGTCTTCAGGGTCGTCGTCTCCAGGGTCGTTGTCTTCAGGGTCATCATCTTCGGGGTCGTCGTCTTCTTCAGGGTGATCTTCAGGGTCGTCGTCTCCAGGGTCGTCATCTCCGGGGTCGTCATTTCCGGGGTCGTCGTCGTCTTCTTCGGGGTGGTCTTCAGGGTCGTCGTCTTTAGGGTCTTGAACTTGGAAATGTAGCAGAAGGTACAAGAAGGCTGAGGAACTGCCGAGAACCAGCTGATGGTACTGGAACCCGGTTACTAAGCAGGAGGTACCCGTGCCAGAAAGCACTACCAAGGACCACCCGACGTTGGTGGAACTCGGATACCCAGAAGGAGGCACCTAAGCTAAAGCCTCTGCCTGGAACCAGCTGATGGTACTGGAACCAGGATGGGGAGCAGAAGGTACAAGAGCAAAAGACACCGCTGAGAACCAGCTGACGGTACTGGAACCCGGATGGGTAGCAGAAGGTACAAGAGCCAATGGAACTACCGAGGACCAGCTGACGGTACTAGAACCCGGTTACTAAGCAGGAGGTACCCATGCCAGAAAGCACTACCAAGGACCACAAGACGTAGGTGGAACTCGGATACCCAGAAGGAGGCACCTAAGCCAAAGGCTCTGCCTAGAACCAGCTGACAGCACTGGAACCAGCTGGAGAAACTATGCCCCTTAGACCCCAGTCCAGAGCCTCTCACCTATCCAAATTAGTTCTCATGCTTCGCACTGACAAGGGCCCATAGCCTGAAACACTGTGTCTGCGAATTGAGATACTGATTTGGCTTTTATCCTAAGTCATATTGCACGACTCATTTAAAGGGTTGATTGTGACTTGTAGGATCGCTACTTCCAACAGGTGGCGCTATAGAGTTTAAGTCCTCTTTTTCTCAGAAGAGGCAATTTGCATATTATATTAGCCCTTAGAAAAATTAAAAACTTGGGGCTAAAACACCATTTTAGTGGTAAAAATTTAATGTATTCTTTCTTCACCGCTCAGTGGTATAAAATTCTGTGAGGCACATGTGGTGTTAATATGATCACTGCACCACTAGATGAATTCATTGGGGAGTGTAGTTTGTAAAATGAGTTCACATATAGGGAATTTCTGTTGTTCTGACACCTCAGGGGCTCTGCCAATGTTACATGGCCCCCTCAAACCATTCCAGCAAAATCTGAACTCCAATATGGCACCTCTTCCCTTTTGAGCTTTGCACTGTGCCTTCAAAGTTGTATTCCCCTACATATGGGGTATTGGTGTACTCAAGAGAAATTGTGCAACAACTTTTGGGGTCCAATTTCTCCTGTTACCCTTGGTAAAATAAAAAAATTGGGGGTGAAAAGATTATTTTTGTGGAAAAAATAGGATTTTTATTATCACGGCTCTACGTTATAAACTTCTGTGAAGCACTTGGGGGTTCAAAGTGCTCACCACACATCTAGATAACTTCCTTGGGGGATCTAGTTTCCAAAATGGTGTCACTTGTGGGGGATTTCCACTGTCTAGGTACATCAGGGGCTCTCCAAACGCGACATGGCGTCCTATGTCAATTCCAGCCAATTTTGAGTTGAAAAAGTCAAACAACGCTCCTTCCCTTCCGAGCGTTGCCATGAGCCCAAACAAACAGTGGTTTTCCCCCACATATGGGGTATCAGTGTACTCAGGTCAAATTGCACAACAACTTTTGCAATCTAATTTCTCCTGTTACCCTTGTGAAAATAAAAAATTGGGGCAAAAAGATCATTTTTTGTCAAAAAAATATGATTTTTTATTTTTACGGCTCTACGTTATGAACTTCTGTGAAGCACTTGGGGGTTCAAATTGCTCACCACACATCTAGATAAGTTCTTTTGGGGGGTATAGTTTCCAAAATGGTGTCACTTGTGGTTGGTTTCCTTAGTTTAGGCACATCAGGGGCTCTCTAAACGCGACATGATGTACAATCTCAATTCCAGCCAATTTTACGTTGAAAAGTCAAACAGCGCTCCTTCCCTTCCGAGCTCTGTCATGCGCCCAAACAGTGGTTTACCTCCACATATGGGGTATCATTATACTCAGGACAAATTGCACAACAACTTTTGTGGTCCAATTTCTCCTGTTACCCTTGGTAAAATAAAATAAATGGATCTGAAGTAAATTTTTTATGAAAAAAATCTAAATGGTCATTTTTTTAAACATTCCAAAAATTCATGTGAAGCACCTGAAGGGTTAATAAACTTATTGAATGTGGTTTTGAGCACCTTGAGGGGTGAAGTTATTAGAATGTGTCAGTTTTGGGTATCTTCTATCATATAGACCCCTCAAAGTGACTTCAAATGTGATAAGGTCCCTAAAAAAATGGTGTTGTAAAAATGAGAAATCGCTGTTCAACTTTTAACCCTTACAATTTCCTAACAAAAAAATTTTGGTTCCAAAATTGTGTTGATGTAACGTAGGCATGGGAAATGTTACTTATTAAGTATTTTGTGTGACAAATCCCTGTGATTTAAAGGCATGAAAATTCAAAGTTGGAAATTTTCGAAATTTTAAAAAAATTTGCCAAATTTCAGTTTTTTCACAAATAAACGCAAGTCATATCAAATAAATTTTACCACTATCATGAAGTACAATATGTCACGAGAAAACATTCTCAGAATCCATTGAAGCGTTTCAGAGTTACTACCTCATATAACACCCTCGGGGTTAAAAGGGTAAAACCAGAACATTTTTAAATACTTTTTGTAGTGCTGGATATTACAGAAATGTACCCCACACAACATAAACCTGTATGGGTGAGTAATTTAAGCCAGAACAACTTTTAAATGCTTTTTTGTCATGTTGGAAATCACAGAAATGTATCCCATACCACGGAATACTGTATGGGTGAGTAATTTAAGCCAGAACATCTTTTAAATGCTTTTTTGTCATGTTGGATATCACAGAAATGTATCTCATACCACGGAATACTGTATGGGTGAGTAATTTAAGCCAGAAATTTTTTTTTTAGTGTTATATATCAGAGAAATGTAGCACAAAGCCTGTAATACTCCATTGATGACAATACAGTCAATTTTTGCACCTTCAAAAAAATAATAGTTGCTTCTATTTACTATGTCCACTGAATACCCCTATATCCAATACCCGGGAATATTGTAGCCCTCTATCCTGGAACCACTAGCTGCCATATCCTATCTCTCACCAGAGCTCCAGACAGTAGGCCTGGCATATTTAACCATGGTTCTCATATATTTTCAAATTTTGTTGTTGCTTTTATTTTTCTATAAACCCCATTTTCCATCCAAATGTTATGATTTATCCTGTTTATTAGTACTGTGACCGATGGAGGTTGGACATCTAACCATTGTGATGCAATCAGTTTGCGATAACCCAACGGCCAGCAGAGATTCAAAGTCCGCTGACTCTCCCAGATATCCCAGCAGCACACACACCTTTGGGTTTGCCTGAAGTTGCACTCCAAACACCCTTTTTATTAGAGCTAACGCGCTTTTCCAAAATGAGCCCAGTTTATTCCCAGAACATGTGCATTAAATGCGCCTCCTCTGTTCCACATCTAGGACAACCTGCATTTGAGCAGACCCCTATCTTAAAAAGGAAGCTCGACGTTCTGTACACCCTGTGTATGAGATATTCACATGTGGTCAAAATTGTTGGTACCCCTCGTTTAACAACAGAAAAACCCACAATGGTCACAGAAATAACTTGAATCTGACAAAAGTAATAATAAATAAAAGATCTATGAAAATGAACAACCATGCTTCCACAGAATTTAAAAAAAAATAAAATTCAGGAAATAGGCCTGGACAGAAATGATGGTATCCTTAACTTAATATTTTGTTGCACAACCTTTTGAGGCAACATCTGCGAGAGTCTTTGAGACTTACACGGGGACAGTCTGGGAGCCTGCTCTAATACCTCTTTCCATTGTTCTACTGTGATCTGTCCCACAACTGATTCCCATTTTATCCTTGCCGTCTAAGTATGGCCATTAGTACGAGAATGCAACATCTGTTGATATAGTCTAGAGATTAGACCAGTCGTATATTTTGCCGAGGCAAATGACTCAAGTGCGTAGCTTTTTTGTATTTCGGGTGCAGCAACACCAAACTGGGGCAGGAACGCGTGCCTTAGTTGTAGGTATTGAAAGAAGGAAGCATTAGGAAGCCAATATTCTTGTTGGATTTTATTGAAGCTTTTAATTGTTCCGTTTTATAGTATATTGTCTATAGTTTGTATTCCCTTCAGCTTCCACCCTATAAACCCCTTTAACTTGTCAAACTTCGCTAATTTATGATTGTGCCATATTAGGGAAAATTTGGAGTATCCAGTAATTCCCAGCAATCTCTTTCCCCTATCCCCCATGTTGTATATTAACACCATAGTTGGCCACTCTCCATCCACGCGGCTCGCACCTCCTTCCAATATGTGAATAGGTGAAACATATTTTTTTGTCATGTAAAACAAGTCTTCCTGCCTTGCCCATACTATCCCTCTTTTCCCAACTGTAAAAATGCTGCATCTGTGCTATAAAGTACATCCATGGCTCTGGATGTACCCACCCTTTGTTTTATGCCTCTGAAGGGTTAGTAATTTAATTCTTGCTTATCGTTTGCCCCAGATTAGTTCTCTAAACATTGACTGCACTTTACGGAATATAGGGGGAGGAATCCAACATGGAGAATTGTGTAGTACATATAGCAATTGCGGAATTAGTATCATTTTAATGAGATTTCCTCTATTACCGATAGTGGGTATTTGCACCATACATTGATTTTAGACCTGAATCTCTAACAAGGTCTGAAATACGAGGACATTTGCAGTATGCTGTGTTGTTTTCTCAGTCCGATCTGAGAAAAAAAATTGCAGATGAGCAAGGACTCTAAATAAAATAACATCAGTCAGGGTGCAATCCGATTTTTTTTTCTATCAGATTGCACTCTTTGGTTTTTCTCGCAGATGAGTATGAGTCCTTACACTGAGAATCTTCATAAGATTCTTCATGCCGACCTAAGACGGTGAGTGTCATACTGTAATGTAAGGTGATCTAAACAGGGCCTACAATCACTCTGGGCTTTTCTGCGCATGCAGGAATTATTTCAGCAAATCCACAGTCTGTGAGGTAGAAAAAAAAGAGAAGTAGATGTTATCTCTGTGCACACAAGTCCCTGGTCTTAAGCCAGCAGTGTTCTCATGTATGCATCATGGGGAGGGAGCAAGGAAACGTCACCACAGGGGAGGAAGCAGTATAGAAATAGCAGCTCAGGGATAGAAAGTCAGAAGTGCCGGAAGAACATCAAGAAGAAGAAGAAGGGAAAGATCTGTCAAATACAAGAACGTGTAACATCGAAGAAAGATTACTTACAAAACAACTAAGAAAGATTAAGGATGTATCTCATCCCAGAATTCTCCAAAGAAACCTGGATCCTGCTCATCTCACTGCTGGCCCTTCTCACGTAGTAAGTTTCCTATCCTTCACTCTCTCTTTATATGAAATGTTTTGTCTGTTGTTTTGATATAACAGGAGAAGGATGGTGACTTTATATCCATGATCCTGAATGTACGTGTTCCTCATTAATGGATGGGATATATTTACTATAAACGTTCCTGCCGCCTCCTATTCCTGAGATCAGCAGTAGGTGCTGAGCCTAATATGTTACCACGTTACTGCACGTCATGTTCTGTTAAAGCGTATATCTGGGACTTTGTGAAAACCAAAAAAAGTACCTAAGCACTAACAGGCAAGTAGTTACTACTTACCTGCTTGTTGTGCACGGTTTCACTCTTCCCTGGCACAGCCGGCGATTCAGCTGCCTCTGCTGACATAACGTTGACAGAGCGGCGGCTTCTTCTCCGCTTCGTTCTGTGGATAGAGCGAGGGTTCTGACGTCATTCTGATTGACAGTCAGATTGTCGCTTCCTTACTGGGGGAGCCGGCTATCAATCAAAATGATTTTGGAAGTCACTACCTGTCTACAGAGCAAGGGGGGATAGAAGCCGCTGCTCTGTCAATGTGATGTCAGCAGAGGCAGGTGAATTGCTGGCAGGAGCAGTCTGTGACCACTCTGTGCCAGGTTACAGTGGTGCTGTGCCCAACAGACAGGCAAGGAGCAACTACCTGCCTGTTAAGTGTTTAGGCACGTTCTTTGTGTTTCACAAAGTCTCAAATATACCCTTTAAATTAACATTTTTATCTTCTCCCTTTAATTAGAACCTGTCAACACCAAAAATGGTATTTACCGGCAGATAAGTGTTCACTTGAAGCAAAGCAGCCTGTCAGTCAGTGTGCATGGGAATGATTACATTTGCGCTCACAGCCCGATCCCAGCTGCAGGGAGAATAAAACATCATTTTCTCCAGCTAGACAGCATTTAAATACTATTTAACTTCAGATAACCTTGTATATACAATTAAATAGTGTTTTTGGAGGGCACTGGTTGCAGGTGATGAAATTATCACCTGTGCAATACTAAGGAAATCCTGAAAACATGACCTGTTGTGGGGTCTTGAGGACTGGAGTTGGGGAACACTGCTCTTAGGTCAGGAGACCATGACCAGTTGGTGCATTGCAGTCCAATGACGAACCGATTTGCACAGATGTGTGAATGAGGCATGTAACTCTTATTTGTCAGAAAATGTATAACCACAGAATAGATTAAAGGGAATCTGTCAGTAGGATCAACCCTTTTTTTCCATCTATATGGGCATGTAGGTCATAGGAAGCGTATTCAAATAAAATCTTGATATCGGCAATCCGATGTCTTATTCCAGAGAAATCCACATTTTTCTTATAATGTAAATGAGCTCAGATTAAAGGGGTTATCCATCTGAATGTTTGCCCCCATTAAAATAATACCACTTAGGCCGGTGTCCCACTTGCAACTGCAAGGCGAGAAAGAGAAACTCGTGTGAGTGTCTTGCCTCAATACCCAGCACTGCCGCCGACACTCGGGACCGGAGTGTGCGGCTGCATGTATTTCTATGCAGCTGAACGCTCTGGTCTGAACCACCGGTGGCAGTTGCGGGTACTGAGGCGAGAGACTCACGCAACTATCTCGCATTGCAGTTGCAAGTGGGACACCGACCTTATACTCTCCTCCCGTGCCGGCCCCGTTCCAGCAGTGTTGGCACTTGCGTTCCCATGGGACTCACGTGAGGTTATGAGGTCAATCAGCTCTGACGTCACTGTCTCTGCCTTATAAGTAATTAACAGGAAGTGGGCAGCCAGCCGCAGCCCTGACTTCCTCTTGGTTACTTATGTGTCAGAAGGCAGAGACATTAATGCCAACACTGATTGGGTGTAATTAGCTTCAGTGATCCCCAGGAATACAAGTGCTGACACCGCTGGAGCAGCACAGACATGGAGGTGAGTATGTGTTTTTATCTTAATGGTTGCAAACATTCAGTTTGAGAAGGAGTTGTTCTAGTGGTGGACAACCCCTTTGGGTTAAGATCTATGGGTCGGACTCTGATCTGCATGAGAATCTGCCTCCAGAGATTATTGTAAATGAAAGGAGTTGTTACAAGTGTGAGACATGTAACTAAAACAAAACAGTAGAACTGAACTTTGTCTCCTTACAAACACATTTGCTGCAGCTCTCACAGCTCTGCTGTACTGTAACGCTGTCTGCCTGTGAGATGAAAGCTACAACTGAGGGGAACCTGTAGATGTGTCAGGTATAATCACACACAGCTCTGCAGTGAGATGAGGAGAGCAGAGAGCGGCCATTACACTGGTAACTCCCCCTTTCGCTTATTATAATCTGTGATGGCGGAGTCTCATGCAGATCAGTGTCCGGCCCGGCACGTAGTCCTGAACAGCTCATTTACATATAAGAAAAATGTGGATTACTTTGGAATAAGATTTCGGATCACAGATGACAATGTATCATTTTATTCAGCTTCCTATGACCTAGATGCCCATAGACTTATGATGGTTGATCCTACTGACAGATTCACTTTAAGTCACATTAAGGAACACCACAGCTCATCATGAATCTCATCAGGGGCGTTACCAATGTGAGACATATAGATAAGGACAACAGAGAGCAGCCGTTACATATAACACTGGTAACACTCATTTTATATGAGCTCTGCGGGCAGTTTTATGCCACCCTGCTAACTTTCCTGCTGTGTTTGTGAAAGAGACTGGTCAGCTGAACAATAGGTTGGCCAATAGCTATCTGCTGTGTATGGGCAGCATATAATTTGTGAGGATCTAATCTGTCACACAAATATATGATTGTTAATGATTTCACAAATACTCAAACATAGATTCATTGGATATGACAATTCCCTTTGTAAAACTGATTCTACTTGAGGCTGTTAGTTAATATTAAGATGACTTGGATTGATCTACTGTTCGAAATATTAATCAATAATCATTATCGATGGATAAAATATGATAATAAAAGCCAATTTTTTCCAGTTACGTGATCTGGCCATACAGAATATTCAAGAAATATGGAATCCCCGGTCCTAGACCCCTACCATTTATTGGAACTTTTCTTGAAAACAAAAATGTGAGTATAAAGACAAATCATCTGATTAAAGGAGATTACCGGATAAAAATCGCACACAAAAATAATCTTTAAAGTGAACGTGTCAGTGGATTCATGCTGGCCAAACCATCTTCTGGGGTCTCAGAGAAAATATATTAAAGATCTGGCCGGGAACCATAGCTGGACATGGGACTAGTCCAGTACTGCCCCTGGCCGGCTCTTCCCAGCGCCACAGCAAGTGACTGACAGCTCTCGCCCACAGTGAAAGTCCTGCCAATCACCTTGAGCAGCGCTGGTAGAAGAATTTTCTGTCTTCTGCCGAAGCATTTAAGATAGAAATTACCTGGCTGCAATTGTGCAGCCTGACCTGATCTCTGGTATCTGCTCCATCAGTCACAACACATTTCTGGCACGGTGCTCCAGCAAGTGACCGCGGCAGCTTGTGAAGGAGGCCGGCTGACTAAAGTAGCCCTTCTCTGTCTTTGCGTCAACTGATGGAGAGGAAAGTTGGCTTAGCTTTTAATATGAGCAGCCAGGAGATCTTCATGTCTTTAGTCCTGACTTTTTCTGCAGTGTATAATTGTAGGTAAAATAAAGTAAAAGTACTGAGCTGTGCACGAATGTGATTGTGTAATAGTGAAGCCAACGTGGCACTCAGAATATACCATTGCCATCTGTGCGCAGTAAGTGACTGAACACAATAAGAATAATCATGATGAGTAAATCAGTGAGTGCAGAACTTCCTGGATATGGAAGATTAGAAATGACTTTTTTTATGAATGATTAACCTGAATTACGAAAGCACATAAAATGTGTCAGTAAACTTGTTAACTCAAAATAGGCTCCATGGACAGATTTTGCACTAGCATCATAACTTAATTAGGTCCCCGGAGTAGTAATATATTCAACTTTTCACCCTTAAATATGGATTCAGCCATCACTGCAGGGGTATCAAGTAACAGCAGGGTGGGGAATGTTGCCTACACTTAGGACTTGTTCAGACAAGTGAAAATTGACCAATGTAATTCAATAGGAAGTTCAGGTGAAAGGTTTTTTCCCATGTCTGAGTTAAAAAAAAAAACTTCCGTATTTCAGATGATACTTGCCAATTCACATTTATGGGTGCACCCCAAAAAATCGGATCCCATATGCAGGGGTGTATCTAGGTTTTTTGGCATTCAACTGGTATTCAGTTAACACCCCTTCCCCCTCCAATCACGTGTGTGTGGTTTGCACATTTAGTCACATGCCGATGAGCTGCTCTTCCTAATTCAATGTTCAGTGAAAAACAGAGAAGCAGGAAGAGAAGCTCTTTGTCACGTAACAGCGTAAGTATGAAAATCACATATGAGTTAAGTGGTCATGTGAAGACTGCTGGAAACATCAAGCAGAGCTGAATCCTGACAGTGAGGATATTACATGTTGTTAGGATTGGCTGCAGGGCTTCATTTTATAATTAAAGGGTGTGTCCAGATCTGAGATGAAAGTCTGCAGTCACTATAGGTGGCTGCAGCCCTCTGAATTCTCACAGTGCATGCACTGCAGACTTTTAGGATTCTCCATTGCACAAGTATGTGATTTGGATACTTCTGGCCACATTTCTACTAGACGTGCCCGGCCTTGCTCAATTCATTTTCATTGAGTGAGGCCACGCATGTCTAGTCAGCACGTGACCACATGTATGCAAATCAGCGTGCAGCGAACACTGTGAGAATTCAGAAGTCTGCAGGCACATAGAATGACTGCAGACTCATCACAAACGTGAACAACCCCTTTAATGCACCTAACATAAATAAAAATATGAGAATCAGTATCACAAAAAACAATTACATCCAGGTACTTTATAGATGACATTGTCTCTGGGGTCATTCTCTTTCTTTTCTACTTCATCTAGTCCAGACTCCATGAGTTTTCTCATTCACAGCCGTCTCTGCAGACTTCCATCTTCTCCAGTCTCCTGCAGCACATCCCCATATGATGCCCTTAGAGATAGCAGAGTCATTATAATGCTCCCAAATATAAATATTTGCCCTACGCTGAAGCCCTGAATAAATAATTGCCCCTCACTATATTCCCTGCAAATAATATGTCTTCACGCTGTCCCTCTTATGGTACATGCTCTCTACACTGCTCCCTCATTTCCATACTGGGCCCCCTCTTCATGCTGTTCTCTCACACTGAGTCCCCTTATAGGGCTCTAGTCTCTAAACTATGCCCCATCATCACCCCCCTCCCCTTGGTATACTGTCACCTCCTGGCTGTGCCCATTTACTGTTGCCTATGCTACATCCCCCACACTACTCAGTCTCTATTCTGTGCCTACTCACACTTTTTCCCCCCATACTGTCTCCTTGCACCTTTCCTTCTCATCCTCATACATTTAACTTCTCACTTGCCATACTGGCTCCTCACACATCCCTCCAAATCGCCATACTGTGTCCACGCCCATCCCATCAACCCCCATACTATGTCCTCATACATTTTCCCCTCGCTCTTCATGCTGTGTCCGCACCCATACCATCACTCACCATACTGTGTCTGCACCCTTCCCCCATACATGCCCCCCATCTCATACCTTCCTTCTCATATTGTGTCTTCAAATTTCTCCTGCTCCCCATATTGTGTCTGCACCTGTCACTTCCTTGCTCCCCAAATTTATGTCCTCAAATCATACCCCGTTACACAAAATCTCACCCAGTCCTATTACACTAAAAATAAATCACAGTAAATCTCCCCATGCAGTAAATAACCCTCTCTCACGCACACAGTGAATCCCCCCCACACACAGTAAATACTCAAAAAAACACAATAAATACCCTCCTCACAAATGCACAGTAAATACCCCCCACACAGTAAATAACCCCCCACACAGTAAATACCCCCTGTTGTGAATTCTGTGGTCAAGCTCCCTCCTGTGGTCATGAGTGGTACTTCGGCTGGTTCTGTCTATGAGCTTCCTCTGGTGGATGTGAGTGGGGCTGCGGCTTCTGAGTTTCCTTCCTCAGGTGACGAGGTTAAGTCGTTAGGTGCTGCTCTATTTAGCTCCACCTAGTTCTTTGTTCCTTGCCTCCAGTCAATGTTCCAGTATTGGTCTTGCTCTTTCCTGGATCGTTCTTGTGGCCTGTCTGCCCTGCATAAGCTAAGTTCTGCTTGTGTTACTTTTGTTTGCTATTTTTTCTGTCCAGCTTGCTATATTGGTTTTTCTTGCTTGCTGGAAGCTCTGGGACGCAGAGGGAGCACCTCCGTGCCGTTAGTCGGTACGGAGGGTCTTTTTGCGCCCTCTGCGTGGTTGTTTGTAGGTTTTTGTGCTGACCGCAAAGCTATCTTTACTATCCTCGGTCTATTCAGTAAGTCGGGCCTCACTTTGCTAAAACCTATTTCATCTCTGTGTTTGTATTTTCATCTTTACTCACAGTCATTATATGTGGGGGGCTGCCTTTTCCTTTGGGGAATTTCTCTGAGGCAAGGTAGGCTTATTTTTCTATCTTCAGGGCTAGCTAGTTTCTCAGGCTGTGCCCGAGGCGCCTAGGTCTGGTCAGGAGCGCTCCACGGCTACCTCTAGTGTGGTGTGATAGGATTAGGGATTGCGGTCAGCAGAGTTCCCACGTCTCAGAGCTCGTCCTATGTTATTAGTAACTATCAGGTCACTTTGTGTGCTCTTAACCACCAGGTCCATTGTGTTTCTGAACCACCAGTTCATAACAGTACTGGAGGCCCAAAGTACTAATGCTTCTCAATAGAGGGAAAAGAGAAGTTCTGAGACCATTTTTTTTTCTCTGCACTGTGTTTTGTCTTTCTTTTCCCCTAGACATTTGGGTGGTTCAGGACACAGGTGTAGTGATGGACATTAAAGGTCTGTTTTCTTGTGTGGATCATCTCACTGCACGAGTACAAAATATTCAAGACATTGTGGTTCAGGAATCTATGTTAGAACCTAGAATGCCTATTCCTGACTTATTTTCTGGAGATAGAGCTAAGTTTCTGAATTTCAAAAATAATTGTAAACTGTTTCTGGCTTTGAAACCCCGCTCCTCTGGTCACCCAGTTCAACAAGTTAAGATCATTATTTCTTTATTACGTGGCGACCCTCAAGACTGGGCATTCTCCCTTGCGCCAGGAGATCCTGCATTATGCGATATTGATGCGTTTTTTCTGGCGCTCGGATTGCTGTATGATGAACCTAATTCAGTGGATCAGGCAGAGAAAAATTTGCTGGCTCTGTGTCAGGGTCAGGATGAGGTAGAGATATATTGTCAGAAGTTTAGGAAGTGGTCTGTGCTCACTCAGTGGAATGAATGTGCGCTGGCAGCAATTTTCAGAAAGGGTCTCTCTGAAGCCCTTAAGGATGTCATGGTGGGATTTCCTATGCCTGCTGGTCTGAATGAGTCTATGTCTTTGGCCATTCAGATCGATCGACGCTTACGTGAGCGTAAAAATGTGCACCATTTGGCGGTATTATCTGAGCATAAACCTGAGCCTATGCAATGTGATAGGACTTTGACCAGAGCTGAACGGCAAGAACATAGACGTCGGAATGGGCTGTGTTTTTATTGTGGTGATTCCACTCATGCTATCTCCGATTGTCCTAAGTGCACTAAGCGGTTCGCTAGGTCTGCCACCATTGGTACGGTACAGTCAAAATTTCTTTTGTCCGTTACTTTGATCTGCTCTTTGTCATCCTATTCTGTCACGGCATTTGTGGATTCAGGCGCTGCCCTGAATTTGATGGACTTGGACTTTGCTAGGCGCTGTGGGTTTTTCTTGGAGCCCTTGCAGTATCCTATTCCATTGAGAGGAATTGATGCTACGCCTTTGGCCAAGAATAAGCCTCAGTACTGGACCCAACTGACCATGTGCATGGCTCCTGCGCATCAGGAGGATATTCGCTTTTTGGTGCTGCATAATCTGCATGATGTGGTCGTGTTGGGGTTGCCATGGCTACAAGTCCATAACCCAGTATTGGATTGGAAATCTATGTCTGTGTCCAGCTGGGGTTGTCAGGGGGTACATGGTGATGTTCCAGTTCTGTCTATTTCATCATCCACCCCTTCTGAGGTCCCAGAGTTCTTGTCGGATTACCGGGATGTATTTGATGAGCCCAAGTCCAGTGCCCTACCTCCGCATAGGGATTGCGATTGTGCTATCGATTTGATTCCTGGTAGTAAGTTTCCTAAGGGTCGACTGTTTAATTTGTCTGTTCCTGAGCACGCCGCTATGCGGAGTTATGTAAAGGAATCCTTAGAGAAGGGTCATATTCGCCCGTCGTTGTCGCCATTGGGAGCAGGGTTCTTTTTTGTGGCCAAGAAGGATGGTTCGTTGAGACCTTGTATTGATTACCGCCTTCTAAATAAAATCACAGTCAAATTTCAGTACCCCTTGCCGCTGCTGTCTGATTTGTTTGCTCGGATTAAGGGGGCTAGTTGGTTCACCAAGATAGATCTTCGTGGTGCGTATAATCTTGTGCGTATTAAACAGGGCGATGAATGGAAAACAGCATTTAATACGCCCGAGGGCCATTTTGAGTACTTGGTTATGCCATTCGGGCTTTCCAATGCTCCATCAGTATTTCAGTCCTTTATGCATGACATCTTCCGAGAGTACCTGGATAAATTCCTGATTGTATACTTGGATGATATTTTGGTCTTCTCGGATGATTGGGAGTCTCACGTGAAGCAGGTTAGAATGGTGTTCCAGGTCCTGCGTGCTAATTCTTTGTTTGTGAAGGGGTCAAAGTGTCTCTTTGGTGTTCAGAAGGTTTCATTTTTGGGTTTCATTTTTTCCCCTTCTGCTGTCGAGATGGACCCTGTTAAAGTTCAGGCCATCCATGATTGGACTCAGCCGACATCTCTGAAGAGTCTGCAAAAGTTCCTGGGCTTTGCTAATTTTTATCGTCGCTTCATCAATAATTTTTCAAGTATTGCTAAACCGTTGACTGATTTAACCAAGAAGGGTGCTGATGTGGTCAATTGGTCTTCTGCTGCTGTACAAGCTTTTCAGGAGTTGAACCGTCGTTTTTCTTCTGCCCCTGTGTTGTGCCAGCCAGATGTTTCGCTCCCGTTCCAGGTCGAGGTTGATGCTTCTGAGATTGGAGCAGGGGCTGTTTTGTCGCAAAGAAGTTCTGATGGCTTGGTGATGAAACCATGTGCCTTCTTTTCCAAAAACTTTCGCTTGCTGAGCGTAATTATGATGTTGGCAATCGAGAGTTGTTGTCATTGGCTTGAAGTAGCTAAGCATCGCGTGGTGGTCTTGACTGATCACAAGAACTTGACTTATCTCGAGTCTGCCAAACGGTTGAATCCTAGACAGGCTTGTTGGTCGCTGTTTTTCTCCCGTTTTGACTATGTGGTTTCGTACCTTCCGGGCTCTAAGAATGTGAAGGCGGATGCCCTGTCTAGGAGTTTTGTGCCCGACTCTCCGGGTTTGCCTGAGCCGGCGGGTATTCTCAAAGAGGGGGTAATTTTGTCTGCCATCTCCCCTGATTTGCAGCGGGTGCTGCAAATATTTCAGGCTAATAGACCTGACCGTTGCCCAGCGGAGAAACTGTTTGTCCCTGATAAATGGACGAGTAGAGTTATCTCTGAGGTTCATTGTTCGGTGTTGGCTGGTCATCCTGGAATCTTTGGTACCAGAGATTTGGTGGCTACATCCTTTTGGTGGCTGTCTCTGTCGCGGGATGTGCGTTCGTTTGTGCAGTCCTGTGGGATTTGTGCTCGGGCTAAGCCCTGCTGTTCTCGTGCCAGTGGGTTGCTTTTGCCCTTGCCGGTCCCGAAGAGGCCCTGGACACATATCTCTATGGATTTTATTTTGGATCTCCCCGTCTCTCAGAAGATGTCGGTCACTTGGGTGGTTTGTGATCGCTTCTCTAAGATGGTCCATTTGGTACCCTTGTCTAAATTGCCTTCCTTCTCTGATTTGGTGCCATTGTTTTTCCAGCATGTAGTTCGTTTACATGGCATTCCGGAGAACATCGTTTCTGACAGAGGTTCCCAGTTTGTTTCGAGGTTTTGGCGAGCCTTTTGTGCTAGGATGGGCATTGATTTGTCTTTTTCCTCGGCTTTCCATCC
This sequence comes from Ranitomeya imitator, assembly GCF_032444005.1. Lineage (NCBI taxonomy): Eukaryota > Metazoa > Chordata > Amphibia > Anura > Dendrobatidae > Ranitomeya > Ranitomeya imitator. The sequence continues at coordinate 1,101,653,931 of NC_091282.1, read as the reverse complement.
TCAGACAAATGGCCAAACTGAACGAACCAATCAGACCTTGGAAACATATCTGAGATGTTTTGTTTCTGCTGATCAGGATGATTGGGTGTCCTTTTTGTCTTTGGCTGAGTTCGCCCTTAATAATCGGGCCAGCTCGGCTACGTTGGTTTCGCCGTTTTTCTGCAATTCTGGTTTCCATCCTCGTTTCTCTTCAGGGCAGGTTGAGTCTTCGGACTGTCCTGGTGTGGACACTGTGGTGGATAGGTTGCAGCAGATTTGGACTCATGTAGTGGACAATTTGACATTGTCCCAGGAGAAGGCTCAACGTTTCGCTAACCGCAGGCGCTGTGTGGGTCCCCGAATTCGTGTTGGGGATTTGGTTTGGTTGTCGTCTCGTTATATTCCTATGAAAGTTTCCTCTCCTAAGTTTGAGCCTCGTTTCATTGGTCCGTATAGGATTTCTGAGGTTCTTAATCCTGTGTCTTTTCGTTTGACCCTTCCAGCTTCTTTTTCCATCCATAATGTATTCCAGAGGTCATTGTTGCGGAGATACGTGGCACCTGTGGTTCCATCCGTTGATCCTCCTTCCCCAGTTTTGGTTGAGGGAGAGTTGGAGTATATAGTGGAGAAGATTTTGGATTCTCGTATTTCGAGACGGAAACTCCAGTACCTGGTTAAGTGGAAGGGTTATGGTCAGGAAGATAAATCCTGGGTCTTTGCCTCTGATGTTCATGCTGCCGATCTGGTTCGTGTCTTTCATTTGGCCCATCCTGGTCGGCCTGGGGGCTCTGGTGAGGGTTCGGTGACCCCTCCTCAAGGGGGGGGTACTGTTGTGAATTCTGTGGTCAAGCTCCCTCCTGTGGTCATGAGTGGTACTTCGGCTGGTTCTGTCTATGAGCTTCCTCTGGTGGATGTGAGTGGGGCTGCGGCTTCTGAGTTTCCTTCCTCAGGTGACGAGGTTAAGTCGTTAGGTGCTGCTCTATTTAACTCCACCTAGTTCTTTGTTCCTTGCCTCCAGTCAATGTTCCAGTATTGGTCTTGCTCTTTCCTGGATCGTTCTTGTGGCCTGTCTGCCCTGCATAAGCTAAGTTCTGCTTGTGTTACTTTTGTTTGCTATTTTTTCTGTCCAGCTTGCTATATTGGTTTTTCTTGCTTGCTGGAAGCTCTGGGACGCAGAGGGAGCACCTCCGTGCCGTTAGTCGGTACGGAGGGTCTTTTTGCGCCCTCTGCGTGGTTGTTTGTAGGTTTTTGTGCTGACCGCAAAGCTATCTTTACTATCCTCGGTCTATTCAGTAAGTCGGGCCTCACTTTGCTAAAACCTATTTCATCTCTGTGTTTGTATTTTCATCTTTACTCACAGTCATTATATGTGGGAGGCTGCCTTTTCCTTTGGGGAATTTCTCTGAGGCAAGGTAGGCTTATTTTTCTATCTTCAGGGCTAGCTAGTTTCTCAGGCTGTGCCCGAGGCGCCTAGGTCTGGTCAGGAGCGCTCCACGGCTACCTCTAGTGTGGTGTGATAGGATTAGGGATTGCGGTCAGCAGAGTTCCCACGTCTCAGAGCTCGTCCTATGTTATTAGTAACTATCAGGTCACTTTGTGTGCTCTTAACCACCAGGTCCATTGTGTTTCTGAACCACCAGTTCATAACAACCCCCTCCCACACACATACAGTAAATACCCCCTCACACACATTAAATACCGCCCACAAACACAATAAATACCCCAACACACAGTAAATACCCCCTTCCGCACACACACACAGTAAATACCCACCTCCATACACACAGTAATTACCCCACCCCACACACAGTAAATACCCCCCACACACAGCAAATACCCCGCTACACTAAATACACCACCACTCAGTAATAACTACCAAGTAAATACCCCCCTCCTATCTTCGGTGTCTTCAGCTCCACTAATGTGGAGCACTTACCACCCATCTTCACCTCTGCAGCGCCAGCGGTCAGAGCTTCAATTGTACTCATGTCTGTTAGACTCGAGTACTATTGAACACTGGGAGCTGGCGCTCTGCAGCTTCTCTGTACTGGCCGTCAGCTTGACAGCCGGCTCAGAGAACTGCCGACTCCCTGCCCAGGGGCAGCAGAATGCAGCCACCAGGGAAGACAGTTAGGACTGCTGCATTAGGCAGCCCAACATCCCCACCCTAGATACACCTATGCCCATATTGACCATCTATATAGCATATGAATTTTTAAGGACACCTTTTCACTTTTAACATTGGATACAGTATTTGGTCATGGACGTCTTGAAATGTTGATGTATAAATACAGATGGCACATGGTTCTCACACAGATGTAAAATACAGAAACATGAATGAAAATAATTGGAGCTTTCTGAATAAAAATTTGACACATTTTCATATGTTCAACTGACCCAGGTCTTAGGTTTATGTGCAGATCACATCCATGTTTTGTGAGGACAATGAAAGCTTCATTCATCAGTAATTGCCACCTAACCTAGTGTGCATCTATCAATGTCTTTAGTTTGGAAATTATCATTCCTTTAGTTACTACTTATGAGTAAAGGAAATATTTTGTTTATTTGTTTTAGGGACTTACAGAATTTGACTTGGAATGTTTCAAAAAATTTGGAAAAATATGGGGGTAGGTGAAAAATGTAACATGTGAATGAAAGTGATTAATGCAGTGCCTTGCGAAAGTATTCGTCTCCCTGGAACTTTTCAACCTTTTCCCACATATCGTGCTTCAAACATAAAGATACCAAATGTAAATTTTTGGTGAAGAATCAACAACAAGTGGAACACAATTGTGAAGATGAACGAAATTTATTGGTTATTTTAAATTTTTGTGGAAAATCAAAAACTGAAAAGTGGGGCGTGCAATATTATTCGGCCCGTTCACTTTCAGTGCAGCAAACTCACTCCAGAAGTTCATTGTGGATCTCTGAATGATCCAATGTTGTCCTAAATGCCTAATGATGATAAATATAATCCACCTGTGTGTAATCAAGTCTCCGTATAAATGCACCTGCTCTGTAATAGTCTCAGGGTTCTGTTTGAAGCGCAGAGAGCATCATGAAGACCAAGGAACACAACAGGCACGTCCATGATACTGTTGTGGAGAAGCCAGATTTAGATACCAAATAATTTCAAAAACTTTAAACATCCCAAGGAGCGCTGTGTAAGCGATCATATTGAAATGGAAGGAGTATCACAACTGCAAATCTACCAAGACCCGGCCGTCCCTCTAACTTTTCATCTCAAACAAGGAGAAGACTGATCAGAGATGCAACCAAGAGGCCCATGATCACTCTGGATGAACTGCAGAGATCTACAGCCGATGTGGGACAGTCTGTCCAGAGGGCAACAATCAGTCATACACTGCACAAATCTGGCCTTTATGGAAGAGTGGCTAGAAGAAAGCCATTTATCAAAGATATCCATAAAAAGTATTGTTTAAAGTTTGCAAAAAGCCACCTGGGAGACACACCAAACATGTGGAAGAAGGTGCTCTGGTCAGATGAAACCAAAATCAAACTTTTTGGCAACAATGCCAAACAATATATTTGGCGTAAAGGCAACACAGCTCATCACCCTGAACACACCATCCCCACTGTCAAACATAGTGATGGCAGCATCATGGTTGGCCTGCTTTTCTTCAGCAGGGACAGGGAAGATGGTTAAAATTAATGGGAAGATGGATGGAGCCAAATACAGGACCATTTTTGAAGAAAACCTATTGGAGTCTGCGAAAGACCTGAGACTGGGACGGAGATTTGTCTTCCAACAAGACAATTATCCCAAACATAAAGCAATATCTACAATGGAATGGTTCACAAATAAATGTATCCAGGTGTTAGAATGGCCAAGTTAAAGTCCAGACCTCAATCCAATCAAGAATCTGTGGAAAGAGCTGAAAACTGTTGTTCACAAACGATCTCCATCAAACCTCACTGAGCTCGAGCTTTTTGCCAAGGAAGAATGGGCAAGAATTTCAGTCTCTTTATGTACAAAACTGATTGAGACATACCCCAAGCGACTTGCAGCTGTAATCACAGCAAAAGGTGGCGCAACAAAGTATTAAATTAAAAGGGACAAATAATATTGCACGCCCCACTTTTCAGTTTTTGATTTTCCACAAAAATTTAAAATAACCAATAAATTTAGTTCAACTTCACATCTGTGTTCCACTTGTTGCTGATTCTTCACCAAAAATTTACATTTGGTATCTTTATGTTTGAAGCATGATATGTGCGAAAAGGTTGAAAAGTTCCAGGGAGCCGAATACTTTCGCAAGGCACTGTATATACTGGAAATTTAATTTATATATAATCTCATCACTGACGTACACGGATGAGACTGTTCAATTTTTACTTGATAAATGTAAGCAGTCATCTAGTGCCTATAGTGCCGGTCTCACTATATATCTGAACCCATCTGTTTTCTGATCCAGGTTCTTTGATGGGAGACAGCCGGTGCTGGCAGTAATGGACCCCGCAATCATTAAGTCTATCCTAGTTAAGGATTGCTATACTATATTTACCAACAGAAGGGTGAGTTCAAATCCTGGCATGATATTGTATATAGCTGGTAATTCTTGTTATTTATATTAATTAAAAAATTGCTTCTTTTCAGAATTTTGGCCTTAATGGCCCTCTAGAATCTGCTGTGTTAGTTGCGGCTGATGATCAATGGAAAAGGATACGGACAGTGTTGTCACCAACCTTCACCAGTGGTAAACTTAAGCAGGTAAAATATGTAGATAGATCATAATATATAAAGTATATTGCATATACTGCTCACTGGAAGCAGAGTAGGCTCCCAGTTATCTGACAAATCTAGGTCCATGAAAAAAACAAAACAATTCCCATGTGAAAAAATGCTGTCTTTTTTCGCACTGCTTTTTTGCTGCAGGTGTATGCACCAAAATATTCAATTACAATCTTCTATGAGTACTGCATTTTTGCTGCTTTTTTAGTGCTTTTGCCTTTTTATCTGATGCATTTTAGTGCAGACATGATACATTTTTAACATTTTTTTAGCACAGAAACACTAGGATTTGGCACTTAAAATACCTGCATTTTTTTTCAATTTTTTTCTCATGATCCCAATAGAAAAAAACATTAAAAAAATGTACAGTGGCCATGAGATTTTATGAAATCCCAACCACCTTTTGCTTTGTTAAATGCAGCACATTTTCTGCATAAACAATGAGGCATTTACACTGCACTGGAATATGGCCTAAATTGTCAGAATAAGAATGGACAGTCCATTCTCTTTATTTACCAATATGCTACTTCATCTTTTAACTTGCTTACCAAAAACTCTGAAGGATGCTGTATCCTTACAAAAGAACTATACAGTGGGTACGAAAAGTATTCAGACCCCTTTACAATTTTCTCTCTTTGTTTTATTGCAGCCATTTGGTAAACTCAAAACAGTTCTTTTTTTTTCACATTAATGTACACTCTGCACCCCATCTTGACTGAAAAAGAACAGAAATGTAGTATTTTTTGCAAATTTATTAAAAAAAGAAAAACTGAAATATCACATGGTCATAAGTATTCAGACCCTTTGCTCAGTATTGAGTAGACACACCTTTTGAGCTAGTAAAGCCATGAGTCTTCTTGGGAATGATGCAACAAGTTTTTCACACCTGGATTTGGGGATCCTCTGCCATTCTTCCTTGCAGATCCTCTCCAGTTCTGTCAGGTTGGACAGTGAACATTGCTGGACAACCATTTTCAGGTCTCTCCAGAGATGCTCAATTGGGTTTAGGTCAGGGCTCTGGCTGGCCAAGTCAAAAATGGTCACACAATTATTCTGATGCCACTCCTTTGTTATTTTATTATTTGTTATTTTAGCTGTGTGCTTAGGGTCATTGATTTGTTGGAAGGTGAACCTTTGGACAAGTCTGAGGTCCAGAGCACTCTGGAAGAGGTTTTCATCCAGGATATCTCTCCACTTGGCCGCATTCATGTTTCCTTCATTGACAACCAGTTGCCCTGTCCCGGCAGCTGAAAAACACCCCCGTAGCATGATGCTGCCACCACCACCATGTTTCACTGTTGGGATTGCATTGGGCAAGTGATGAGCAGTGCCTGGATTTCTCCACACATACCACTTAGAATTGTCACCAAACAGGTCTATCTGCATCTCATCAGACCAGAGAATTTTATTTCTTATAGTCTGGGAGACCTTCATATGTTTTTAAGCAAACTGTATGTGGGCTTTCATATGTCTTGCACTGAGGAGAGGCTTCTGTCGGGCCACTCTGCCACTGTGCTCTTAGGAACCTTGAGTACTGCAAAAAATCTGATGTATCCTTGGCCAGATCTGTGCCTTGCTACAATTCTGTCTCTGAGCTCCTTGGCCAGTTCCTTTGACCTCATGATTCTCATTCAGTCTGACATGCACTGTGAGCTGTGAGGTCTTATATAGAGAGGTGTGTGCCTTTCCAAATCAAGTCCTATCAGTTTAAACACAGCTGGACTCCAATGAAGGAGTAGAACCATCTCAAGGAGGATCACAAGGAAATGGACAGCATGTGACTTAAATATGAGTGTCTGAGCAAAGCGTTCGAATACTTATGACCGTGTGATATTTCAGTTTTACTTTTTTATTAAATTTGCAAAAATGTCTACATTTCTGTTTTTTTTTTCAAGTTAAGATGGAGTGCAGAGTCTACATTAATGAGAAAAAATGAACTTTTTTTTAATTTACCAAATGGTTGCAATGAAACAAAGAGTAAAAAATTTAAAGGGGTCTAAATACTTTCTGTACCAACTGTATGAACCACAGTTTCACTGACATGCTTGAAAACATAGAGTTCTCCTACCCATTTCCTTACATACATCAAATTTATTGCCAATCTCTACTGCCTGCTCTTACATATGCATATATATCTATATACAGTGGGGCAAAAAAGTATTTAGTCAGTCAGCAATAGTGCAAGTTCCACCACTTAAAAAGATGAGAGGCGTCTGTAATTTACATCATAGGTAGACCTCAACTATGGGAGACAAACTGAGAAAAAAAAATCCAGAAAATCACATTGTCTGTTTTTTTAACATTTTATTTGCATATTATGGTGGAAAATAAGTATTTGGTCAGAAACAAAATTTCATCTCAATACTTTGTAATATATCCTTTGTTGGCAATGACAGAGGTCAAACGTTTTCTGTAAGTCTTCACAAGGTTGCCACACACTGTTGTTGGTATGTTGGCCCATTCCTCCATGCAGATCTCCTCTAGAGCAGTGATGTTTTTGGCTTGTCGCTTGGCAACACGGACTTTCAGCTCCCTCCAAAGGTTTTCTATAGGGTTGAGATCTGGAGACTGGCTAGGACACTCCAGGACCTTGAAATGCTTCTTACGAAGCCACTCCTTCGTTGCCCTGGCGGTGTGCTTTGGATCATTGTCATGTTGAAAGACCCAGCCACGTTTCATCTTCAATGCCCTTGCTGATGGAAAGAGGTTTGCACTCAAAATCTCACGATACATGGCCCCATTCATTCTTTCATGTACCCGGATCAGTCGTCCTGGCCCCTTTGCAGAGAAACAGCCCCAAAGCATGATGTTTCCACCACCATGCTTTACAGTAGGTATGGTGTTTGATGGATGCAACTCAGTATTCTTTTTCCTCCAAACACGACAAGTTGTGTTTCCACCAAACAGTTCCAGTTTGGTTTCATCAGACCATAGGACATTCTCCCAAAACTCCTCTGGATCATCCAAATGCTCTCTAGCAAACTTCAGATGGGCCCGGACATGTACTGGCTTAAGCAGTGGGACACGTCTGGCACTGCAGGATCTGAGTCCATGGTGGCGTAGTGTGTTACTTATGGTAGGCCTTGTTACATTGGTCCCAGCTCTCTGCAGTTCATTCACTAGGTCCCCCCGCGTGGTTCTGGGATTTTTGCTCACCGTTCTTGTGATCATTCTGACCCCACGGGGTGGGATTTTGCGTGGAGCCCCAGATCGAGGGAGATTATCAGTGGTCTTGTATGTCTTCCATTTTCTAATTATTGCTCCCACTGTTGATTTCTTCACTCCAAGCTGGTTGGCTATTGCAGATTCAGTCTTCCCAGCCTGGTGCAGGGCTACAATTTTGTTTCTGGTGTCCTTTGACAGCTCTTTGGTCTTCACCATAGTGGAGTTTGGAGTCAGGCTGTTTGAGGGTGTGCACAGGTGTCTTTTTATACTGATAACAAGTTTAAACAGGTGCCATTACTACAGGTAATGAGTGGAGGAAAGAGGAGACTCTTAAAGAAGAAGTTACAGGTCTGTGAGAGACAGAAATCTTGATTGTTTGTTTCTGACCAAATACTTATTTTCCACCATAATATGCAAAAAAAATGATAAAAAAACAGACAATGTGATTTTCTGGATTTTTTTTTCTCAGTTTGTCTCCCATAGTTGAGGTCTACCTATGATGTAAATTACAGACGCCTCTCATCTTTTTAAGTGGTGGAACTTGCACTATTGCTGACTGACTAAATACTTTTTTGCCCCACTGTATATATATTACATATATAGTCCTGTACAAAGAGCCTTCTTTCTTCAGAGAGGACAGTAACTCTAGTGCCATTTAATGGATGTAGTTATCCTAAAAGTCATTTTGTACCCTTTAACCCCTTCATGACCCAGCCTATTTTGACCTTAAAGACCTTGCCGTTTTTTGCAATTCTGACCAGTGTCCCTTTATGAGGTAATAACTCAGGAACGCTTCAACGGATCCTAGCGGTTCTGAGATTGTTTTTTCGTGACATATTGGGCTTCATGTTAGTGGTAAATTTAGGTCAATAAATTCTGCGTTTATTTGTGATAAAAACGGAAATTTGGCGAAAATTTTGAAAATTTTGCAATTTTCACATTTTGAATTTTTATTCTGTTAAACCAGAGAGATATGTGACACAAAATAGTTAATAAATAACATTTCCCACATGTTTACTTTACATCAGCTCAATTTTGGAAACAAAATTTTTTTTTGTTAGGAAGTTATAAGGGTTAAAATTTGACCAGCGATTTGTCATTTTTACAACGAAATTTACAAAACCATTTTTTTTAGGGACCACCTCACATTTGAAGTCAGTTTGAAGGGTCTATATGGCTGAAAATACCCAAAAGTGACACCATTCTAAAAACTGCACCCCTCAAGGTACTCAAAACCACATTCAAGAAGTTTATTAACCCTTCAGGTGCTTCACAGCAGCAGAAGCAACATGGAAGGAAAAAATGAACATTTAACTTTTTAGTCACAAAAATTATCTTTTAGCAACAATTTTTTTATTTTCCCAATGGTAAAAGGAGAAACTGAACCACGAAAGTTGTTGTCCAATTTGTCCTGAGTACGCTGATATCTCATATGTGGGGGTAAACCACTGTTTGGGCGCACGGCAGGGCTTGGAATAGAAGGAGCGCCATTTGACTTTTTGAATCAAAAATTGGCTCCACTCTTTAGCGGACATCATGTCACGTTTGGAAAGCCCCCGTGTGCCTAAAAATTGGAGCTCCCCCACAAGTGACCCCATTTTGGAAACTAGACATCCCAAGGAACTTATCTAGATGCATAGTGAGCACTTTGAACCCCCAGGTGCTTCACAAATTGATCCGTAAAAATGAAAAAGTACTTTTTTTTCACAAAAAAATTCTTTTAGCCTCAATTTTTTCATTTTCACATGGGCAACAGGATAAAATGGATCATAAAATGTGTTGGGCAATTTCTCCTGAGTACACCAATACCTCACATGTGGGGGTAAACCACTGTTTGGGCACATGGTAAGGCTCGGAAGGGAAGGAGAGCCATTTGACTTTTTGAATGAAAAATTATTTCCATCGTTAGCGGACACCATGTCGCGTTTGGATAGCTCCTGTGTGCCTAAACATTGGCGCTCCCCCACAAGTGACCCCATTTTGGAAACTAGACCCCCCAAGGAACTTATTTAGATGCCTAGTGAGCACTTTAAACCCTCAGGTGCTTCACAAATTGATCTGTAAAAATGAAAAAGTACTTTTTTTTCACAAAAAAATTATTTTCGCCTCAATTTTTTCATTTTCACATGGGCAGTAGGATAAAATGGATCATAAAATTTGTTGGGCAATTTCTCCCGAGTACGTCGATACCTCATATGTGGGGGTAAACCACTGTTTGGGCACTCGGCAGGGCTCGGAAGGGAAGGCGCGCCATTTGACTTTTTGAATGGAAAATTAGCTCCAATTGTTAGCGGACACCATGTCGCATTTGGAGAGCCCCTGTGTGCCTAAACATTGGAGCTCCCCCACAAGTGACCCCATTTTGGAAACTAGACCCCCCAAGGAACTTATCTAGATGCATATTGAGCACTTTAAACCCCCAGGTGCTTCACAGAAGTTTATAACGCAGAGCCATGAAAATAAAAAATAAAAATTATTTTCTCAAAAATGATCTTTTAGCCTGCAATTTCCTATTTTGCCAAGGATAATAGGAGAAATTGGACCCCAAATATTGTTGTCCAGTTTGTCCTGAGTATGCTGATACCCCATATGTGGGGGTAAACCACTGTTTGGGCGCACGGCAGGGCTCGGAAGGGATGGCACGCCATTTGGCTTTTTAAATGGAAAATTAGCTCCAATCATTAGCGGACACCATGTCACGTTTGGAGAGCCCCTGTGTGCCTAAACATTGGAGATCCCCCAGAAATGACACCATTTTGGAAACTAGACCCCCAAAGGAACTAATCTAGATGTGTGGTGAGGACTTTGAACCCCCAAGTGCTTCACAGAAGTTTATAACGCAGAGCCATGAAAATAAAAAAAAAAAATTATTTTCTCAAAAATGATCTTTTAGCCTGCAATTTATTATTTTCCCAAGAGTAACAGGAGAAATTTGACCCCAAAAGTTGTTGTCCAGTTTCTCCTGAGTACGCTGATACCCCATATGTGGGGGTAAACCACTGTTTTGGCACATGCCGAGGCTCGGAAGTGAAGTAGTGATGTTTTGAAATGCAGACTTTGATGGAATGCTCTGTGGGCGTCACGTTGCGTTTGCAGAGCCCCTGATGTGGCTTAACAGTAGAAACCCCCCACAAGTGACCCCATTTTGGAAACTAGACCCTGAAAGGAACTTATCTAGATGTGTGGTGAGCACTTTGAACCCCCAAGCGCTTCATAGAAGTTTATAATGCAGAGCCGTGAAAATAATAAATACGTTTTCTTTCCTCAAAAATAATTATTTAGCCCAGAATTTTTTATTTTCCCAAGGGTTACAGGAGAAATTGGACCCCAAACGTTGTTGTCCAGTTTCTCCTGAGTACGCTGATACCCCATGAGTGGGGGTAAACCACTGTTTGGGCACACGTCGGGGCTCAGAAGGGAAGTAGTGACTTTTGAAATGCAGACTTTGATGGAATGGTCTATGGGTGTCACGTTGCGTTTGCAGAGCCCCTGGTGTGCCTAAACAGTAGAAACCCCCACAAGTGACCCCATTTTAGAAACTAGACCCCCCAAGGAACTTATCTAGATATGTGGTGAGCACTTTGAACCCCCAAGTGCTTCACAGACGTTTACAACGCAGAGCCGTGAAAATAAAAAATCATTTTTCTTTCCTCAAAAATTATGTTTTAGCAAGCATTTTTTTAGATTCACAAGGGTAACAGGAGAAATTGGACCCCAGTAATTGTTGCGCAGTTTGTCCTGAGTATGCTGGTATCCCATATGTGGGGGTAAACCACTGTTTGGGCACACTTCAGGGCTCGGAAGTGAGGGAGCACCATTTGACTTTTTGAATACGAGATTGGCTGGAATCAATGGTGGCGCCATGTTGCGTTTGGAGACCCCTGATGTGCCTAAACAGTGGTAACCCCTCAATTCTACCTCCAACACTAACCCCAACACACCCCTAACCCTAATCCCAACTGTAGCCATAACCCTAATCACAACCCTAACCACAACCCTAATTCCAACCCTAACCCTAAGGCTATGTGCCCACGTTGCGGATTCGTGTGAGATATTTCCGCACCATTTTTGAAAAATCCGCGGGTAAAAGGCACTGCGTTTTACCTGCGGATTTTCCGCGGATTTCCAGTGTTTTTTGTGCGGATTTCACCTGCGGATTCCTATTGAGGAACAGGTGTAAAACGCTGCGGAATCCGCACAAAGAATTGACATGCTGCGGAAAATACAACGCAGCGTTTCCGCGCTGTATTTTCCGCACCATGGGCACAGCGGATTTGGTTTTTCATATGTTTACATGGTACTGTAAACCTGATGGAACACTGCTGCGAATCCGCAGCCAAATCCGCACCGTGTGCACATAGCCTAATTCTAAAGGTATGTGCACACGCTGCGGAAAACGCTGCGGATCCGCAGCAGTTTCCCATGAGTTTACAGTTCAATGCAAACCTATGGAAAACAAAAATCGCTGTACACATGCTGCGGAAAAACTGCATGGAAACGCAGCGGTTTACATTCCGCAGCATGTCACTTCTTTCTGCGGATTCCGCAGCGGTTTTACAACTGCTCCAATAGAAAATCGCAGTTGTAAAACCGCAGTGAAATGCGCAGAAAAAAACGCGGTAAATCCGCCATAAATCCGCAACGGTTTAGCACTGCGGATTTATCAAATCCGCAGTGGAAAAATCCGCAGAGGACAAGAATACGTGTGCACATACCGAAACCCTAACCCTACCCCTAGCCCTAACCCTAGCCCTAACCCTACCCCTAACCCTACCCCTAGCCCTAACCCTAGCCCTAACCCTACCCCTAACCCTACCCCTAACCCTATTCTAACATTAGTGGTAAAAAAAAATTTCTTTATTTTTTTATTGTCCCTACCTATGGGGGTGACAAAGGGGGGGGTCATTTATTATTTTTTTTATTTTGATCACTGAGATAGATTATATCTCAGTGATCAAAATGCACTTTGGAACGAATCTGCCGGCCGGCAGATTCGGCGGGCGCACTGCGCATGCGCCCGCCATTTTGGAAGATGGCGGCGCCCAGGGAGAAGACGGACGGGACCCCGGCTGGATCGGTAAGTATGATGGGGTGGGGGGGACCACGGGGGGGGGGGGGATCGGAGCACGGGGGGGGGAATCGGAGCGCGGGAGGGGTGGAACGGAGCACGGGGGGGCTGGAATGGAGCACGGGGGGGCTGGAACGGAGCACGGGGGGGTGGAACGGAGCACCGGGGGGGTGGATCAGAGTGCAGGGGGGGTGATTGGAGCACGGGGGGGTGATTGGAGCACTGGGGGAGCGGACAAGAGCACGGGGGGGAGCGGAGCACTGGACGGGGGGGAGCGGAGCACTGGACGGAGGGGAGCCGGAGCAGTGTACCGGCCAGATCGGGGGGCTGGGGGGGCGATCGGTGGGGTGGGGTGGGGGCACATTAGTATTTCCAGCCATGGCCGATGATATTTCAGCATCGGCCATGGCTGGATTGTAATATTTCACCAGTTATAATAGGTGAAATATTACAAATCGCTCTGATTGGCAGTTTCACTTTCAACAGCCAATCAGAGCGATCGTAGCCACGAGGGGGTGAAGCCACCCCCCCTGGGCTAAACTACCACTCCCCCTGTCCCTGCAGATCGGGTGAAATGGGAGTTAACCCTTTCACCCGGCCTGCAGGGACGCGATCTTTCCATGACGCCTCATAGGCGTCATGGGTCGGATTGGCACCGACTTTCATGACGCCTACGTGGCGTCAAAGGTCGGGAAGGGGTTAACAAGCCTTGCCAAATGACCTAGAATAAGTAGCCTCATGAGACACTGCATTTGCAGACATGTATTTTGTGATGTTTGTCACTCATCAGTGCAAAGCAAGGAGTCTGATATATAGCTGGGTGAGAAGCCTCTGACAAGTGATCTAATGTAATAAGTTTGTCCTTGTGGAGCATGACAAGTTGGTGTAGGGAGACTAATAGGCCATGCAATGCCATGAATTTAAATATGCAAATAACCTCTTCAGAGAATTGGATCTCCCCACAAGGAGAGACATTACACCTTGAAGCCAATGTCCGAGTCCTCTCAGCCAATAAAAACAGACCACCTGCTTGGTACTGATGATGGGCAAACATCCCTAAACATGTATCTGCAAATATAGATTCTGGTTTGGCCTCTAACCCTAAGTCATGTGGCAAGGCTGGTTAAAGGGTAGTTATTGACTTTTATAATTAATATAATCAATATAATATAATATAATATATATTAATATATATAAATACATTTATGCCTAAAAAGAACAAAAGTATTCTAGGACTGACACCTTTTTTGCCTAACCAGAAAATTATATTTGCTGGATTCTAGAGCACAGAAACTCCTTCATCAGGCTGGTTTACAAATGAATGACTGAGTTAAGAGCACAACAAGATTACTACATCCAATAGGTAGAACTAGAATTCTAGACATCTTCTAATCTAAAGATGCTATTTGCGTATTTATATTACCAGAGGGGCATTGCATAGTCTATAAGTCTCCTTACGCCGACTTCTCATTCTCCACAAAGACAGACTTTACCCCTTAGAGCCAATATAGAGCCCAAAAAGTTACACTGATAAAAATAAAGTGTAAAAAATCTAGACTGTGTTCACATCTCTGTTGGAAGCCTGTAAAAATTCAATTAAAAAAAGCCAGAAAAAATAGTGCAATATGCTAAGGATTGAGCATTGTCATTTTTTTGTTTTTTAATTCCTATGTGGGATGGGAATTATTAATTTTTCAACATACCCTATGTATACCTAATATTCTCTCATCATCCTTACAGATGTTTCCGATAATCAAGGAATACGGAGAACTTTTAGTAAAGAATATTCATAAGAAAATTGCTAACAAAGAATCTTTAAATATGAAGGAGTAAGTACATAGTTTTATTACAATGTATATGAGCTGCAGCACAGCTGTTACCATATCTTCAGGACAGATTCCTGTATATAAGCTACATGGAAAACATTCCTTCTAGTTTGGCTGCCTAGCTAGGACCATATGCCACATATTAATTCAGACAAGAAATGCACCATCGTCAAAAATACCAGATTTATTTTTGCCTATAAATATATCTGGATACTCAAAAAATTTGATTCACAAAATGATCGTGTGCACTAGAAACCTGTGAAAAGCTGTCTAGGGAGGTCAAAATGGTCATTGTCTTCTTAGGCCGGGATCACACACAGCGAGATACGGCCGAGTCTCGCAGGTTAAAAACAAGCTCTGGCACCGGCACTCCGGAGCGGAGCGTGCGGCCGCACAGTAATACATGGAGCCGCACGCTCCGCTCTGGAGTGCTGGTGCCAGAGCTTGTTTCTAATCTGCGAGACTCGGCCGTATTTTTGATTCTTATCTTGCATTTTCCACTAGAGTAGATGAAAAACTGTTAGTGGAAGCATGGATATTAAGTTGATACATGGGGGTCTTGGGTTTATTAAGCTCAGACTGCTATTTTGCCATTTTGTCATTTCAGCATCTTTGGAAGCTACAGCATGGACATTGTCCTGAGCACATCATTCAGTGTGAATGTGGATTCATTGAACAATCCAAATGATCCATTTGTGACCAATGGAAGAAAACTTTTCACCTTCTCCTTTCTTAACCCTTTGTTCTTAATAACAGGTAAGTACTAGTAAGATCTATTAAGATCCTGCTATGACGGAATCACTGACTGTGTGGATCAGGGAAATGCTGTAGATATAGTATATCTTGACTTCAGCAAAGCATTTGACAAAGTATGTCATACCATCCTAATTCAAAAAATGACTAAGTATGGAATTGACAAGGCAACTGTTAGGTGAATTCATAACTGGCTTAATGATTGGAGCCAAAGTGTGGCCATAAATGACTGCACATCCAGTTGGAAGAATGTCTCAAGTGGGGTACCACAGGGCTCTGTCCTGGCATCAGTGTTGTTCATCATCTTTATCAATGATTTAGATGAAGGAATTGAAGGTAAACTGATTAAATTTGCTGATGACACAAAACTAGGAGGGATATCTAATAATCGAGAAGAGAGAGAGAGAATTCAAAAACATCTAAACAGACTGGAACTGTGGGCAGCAGCTAATGGAATGGTTTTTGTAAAAATGAGAAATGCAAAGTCCCACATCTGAGCATGAAAAATGAACCATGCAGATACAAAATTGGAGAAATAGGGCTAAGCAACAGCACGTAAAAAAGACTTGAGTATACTAATACATCACAGACTGAGCATGAGTCAATAGTTTGATGCATGTAAAGAAGCTGCGGAGACACCATCACGTGTTTCTCGACGCAAGCAGTGAATAGCCAGGCCTTTCCCCGGGAAGGAACAACCACGGGAAGGGCAGCATCCTATGAAGGAAAGCCACCTATGCCAAGCATGGTATCCATCCACAGACAGCTGTTTCGGGGTTTTTGCCCCTCATCAGTGTGGAGTAGGAATCTGGCTATTAGGAGCAGTGCCTAGTAAAAAGGCTATAAAGGCACAGATGATTGGCCTCGGGGAGACCAAAACATCCAACACCGCGGAGACACCATCACGTGTTTCTCAACGCAGTGATTCCAGAACACTGCCCCCATCCCTTATGGGAAATATGCAGATGCATGTAAAGAAGCTGCGGAGACACCATCACGTGTTTCTTGACGCAAGCAGTGAATAGCCAGGCCTTTCCCCGGGAAGGAACAACCACGGGAAGGGCAGCATCCTATGAAGGAAAGCCACCTATGCCAAGCATGGTATCCATCCACAGACAGCTGTTTCGGGGTTTTTGCCCCTCATCAGTGTGGAGTAGGAATCTGGCTATTAGGAGCAGTGCCTAGTAAAAAGGCTATAAAGGCACAGATGATTGGCCTCGGGGAGACCAAAACATCCAACACCGCGGAGACACCATCACGTGTTTCTCAACGCAGTGATTCCAGAACACTGCCCCCATCCCTTATGGGAAATATGCAGATGCATGTAAAGAAGCTGCGGAGACACCATCACGTGTTTCTCGACGCAAGCAGTGAATAGCCAGGCCTTTCCCCGGGAAGGAACAACCACGGGAAGGGCAGCATCCTATGAAGGAAAGCCACCTATGCCAAGCAACAGCTGTCTGTGGATGGATACCAGGCTTCCTTCCTCAGGTGTGAGGTTAGGTCGTTAGGTGCTGCTCTATTTAACTCCACCTAGTGCTTTGATCCTGGCCTCCAGTCAATGTTCTTGTATTGGTCTTGCTTCCTCCTAGATCGTTCCTGTGGCCTGTCTATCCTGCATAAGCTAAGTTTTGCTTGTGTTATTTTTTGTTTGCTATTTTTTCTGTCCAGCTTGCTATATTGGTTTTTCTTGCTTGCTGGAAGCTCTGAGACGCAAAGGGAGCACCTCCGTACCGTTAGTCGGTGCGGAGGGTCTTTTTGCCCCCTCTGCGTGGTTGTTTGTAGGTTTTTGTGTTGACCGCAAAGCTATCTTTCCTATCCTCGGTCTATTCTGTAGATTTTAAGAAAAAAAAGTTTGTATGAAAAAAAATAACAGTGATGTTCAGTACACTAATGCTCTACCCATGAAGTTACT
Source organism: Ranitomeya imitator (assembly GCF_032444005.1). Taxonomy (NCBI): domain Eukaryota; kingdom Metazoa; phylum Chordata; class Amphibia; order Anura; family Dendrobatidae; genus Ranitomeya; species Ranitomeya imitator. The sequence goes on along the minus strand of NC_091282.1, from coordinate 1,101,636,472 downwards.
CGGAGCTAACTATTCTTTTTTTTTTTTTCAAAAGAAAAATGAACATCACTGCGACGTGCGCTCCCCTACTGCACTAGCTATAAATTTACTCAGCAATAACTATTCTTTTTTTATGAAAGAAAAATGGATGTCACTAACACTGTGATGTATGCTCCCCTAATGCATTAGCTAAGATGTTACCTGGCGTTAACAATTCTTTTTCAAAAGAAAAATGCTACAGCAGCGTTCGCTGGAGAGAAGGAACGAAAAATCAAGGTGTTTTTTTTTGTGTTAAAAATAAAGTTTGTGGGTCACCTCCCGCCTCCCATCCCCTGTGCGCCCGCCCGCTTGCCAAGAAATACTCACCCAGCTCCTGCGATGTATGATTTTTTGTTTGCTATTTTTTCTGTCCAGCTTGCTATATTGGTTTTTCTTGCTTGCTGGAAGCTCTGAGACGCAGAGGGAGCACCTCCGTACCGTTAGTCGGTGCGGAGGGTCTTTTTGCCCCTCTGCGTGGTTGTTTGTAGGTTTTTGTGTTGACCGCAAAGCTATCTTTCCTATCCTCGGTCTATTCAGTAAGTCGGGCCTCACTTTGCTAAATCTATTTCATCTCTGTGTTTGTATTTTCATCTTTACTCACAGTCATTATATGTGGGGGGCTGCCTTTTCCTTTGGGGAATTTCTCTGAGGCAAGGTAGGCTTATTTTTCTATCTTCAGGGCTAGTTAGTTTCTCAGGCTGTGCCGAGTTGCATAGGGAGCGTTAGGCGCAATCCACGGCTACCTCTAGTGTGGTGTGATAGGATTAGGGATTGCGGTCAGCAGAGTTTCCACGTCTCAGAGCTCGTCCTATGTTTTTGGTAATTGTCAGGTCACTTTGTGTGCTCTGAACTTCATTGTCCATTGTGGTTCTGAATTACCTGTTCATAACAGAGCATTATATGGGACTCCTGATTCAATATGGATATTCAAAAACACTTAACCTACTGATGTCTCAATTGATTTTACTTTTATTGGTATTTATTTTTATTTTTTAAATTTAACAGTAGCTGCTGCATTTTCCACCCTAGGCTTATACTCGAGTCATTAAGTTTTCCCAGATGTTGTGGCAAAATTAGGGGTCTCGGCTTATACTTGGGTCGGCTTATACTCGAGTAGATACGGTAATAAGAAGCATTTCCCACATGTCTACTTTACATCAGCGCAAGTTTTGAAACCTAATTTTTTTTTTTGTTAGGAAGTTAGAAGGGTAAAAGTTGACCAGCTATTTCTCAGTTTTCAAACTAAATTTACAAAACTAATTTTTTAGTGAACCCATCACATTTGAAGTGACTTTGATGGGTCTATATGACAGAAAATACCAAAAGTGACATTATTCTCACCCCTCAAGGTGCTCAAAACCACATTCAAGAAGTTTATTAACAATTCAGGTGCTTCAGAGGAATTAATGGAATGTGGAAGGAAAAAATGAACATTTTTATCCAAAATTTTACTTTAGACCCAATTTTTTTTTATTTCTACAAGAGTAGAAGGAGAAAATGGACCCCAACATCTTGGAAAATGTTGACCTGGTACGATTCGGTCATCATCAGTTTCAGAAGTACTGGGACCATCACCTTCCTGACAGCCAAACATTAGGGTCATGATGACTACCTCCTGAAACTGAAGGAAGGTCCCGGTATTGCTTGCAGATCAAAACTGCACAAAATCACTATACATTACCATCTCCACTATGTGCACGTAAATTTTTTTGTACCATACTTTAGCTTTTCTCATAGCACTGTATGGTTTGAGGACCTGATCTGAGAGATCTACACCTCCAAGTACTTAGTATAAATCCAGGACACAATCTGGCTTTGGGACTTGTGTTGTGGTACCTCGGACAGTGACAAACGTGCTGTTGTCACGGTGTATGGTGGTCAATATTAGGACATCCCTCTTGCCTTTATACTTGCATTGGTTTCTGCTGTCGCCCTTTCTCAGCAGTTGCTCAATTAGCGGCTTAGTGAGGCCTCTCTGATTTTTTCACTCACAACTGTACCTCTGAGAGAGAGGGTCTTGGAGAGTGGGATGCTGGTGTAAAAGTTATCAATATAGAAGTGATAACACTTATCCAGCAGTGGGTGCAGCAATTCCCACACAATTTTCCATCTTACTCCCAGGATAGGGTGGGTATTCAGGGGGGTCAATCTGGGTGTCCTACCCTTTGTAGACCCTAAATCTGAGGGTGTACCATCAGGTACTCTCGCACAGCTTGTACAGTTTAATTTCATACCTGGCCCTCTTACTGGACAGGTGTTGTCAGAATTTCAGCCTCCCTTTGAAATGAGAGATTCATCTATACAGATGTACCTTTGGGGGTTGTATGCCTCAGCAAATTTTCTGCTGAACTGTTCAACTACTGGCTGAATTTTATATAGACCATCAAAGTGGATCGTCTCGTGAGCACACTGTGCATTATCACTATAATGTAAATATTTTTGGATTGCTTCATGGCCATACAGATTACCGGTGTGCAGTAGAGTATATCGGTACTCAAATAATGCTGAATCTCTGGTTTTCTGACTATGCCCATATGCAGCACAATCTCTTAAAATGTTATAATTTCTGCTGAATTTACAGAAGTCCATCTGGCGTATGATAATGTGGGATTTTGGGTGAAAAATTGATGAGCATACAAATTTGTCTAGGCCACCATAAAATGTATTATTTCCTTGCTGAGAAAAAATTTCAGTGAGGCCTGTAACATCAAATTGGTTTCCTGGGCTGTCCATGAAATCCAGAATAACAGATTGAATACTGAATGGGTTGCCTGAGTCCTAGGGCGCCTCAACTAGATGAGGAAGAGGAGGGTCAAAAATAGAGGAATGTGGGATCTTCCTCTCTGCCTGAATCCGTGTTGGAGGGAAGCAAAGCATATGCACCATCTGGTGTGTAGCTTCTTTTTGAAGAATGGGCCATTTTTATTTTATACTTAAAACAATGGGAATGTGTGTGTAAGTGGTGCTTTTACACATGTATTGTGTGGGGCTTGTGTAAAGGGTACTATTTATTCTGAAAAGTAGAGAGAAAAAAGTAAAAGGGAACAATTTAGAAAAAAACATTTAGAAGGAAAAAAAATGAAAAATCTGTAGATTTTAAGAAAAAAAAGTTTGTATGAAAAAAAATAACAGTGATGTTCACTACACTAATGCTCTACCCATGAAGTTACTCGGAGCTAACTATTCTTTTTTTTTTTTCAAAAGAAAAATGAACATCACTGCGACGTGCGCTCCCCTACTGCACTAGCTATAAATTTACTCAGCAATAACTATTCTTTTTTTATGAAAGAAAAATGGATGTCACTAACACTGTGATGTATGCTCCCCTAATGCATTAGCTAAGATGTTACCTGGCGTTAACAATTCTTTTTCAAAAGAAAAATGCTACAGCAGCGTTCGCTGGAGAGAAGGAATGAAAAATCAAGGTGTTTTTTTTGTGTTAAAAATAAAGTTTGTGGGTCACCTCCCGCCTCCCATCCCCTGTGCGCCCGCCCGCTTGCCAAGAAATACTCACCCAGCTCCTGCGATGTATGCTCTCAGCGCCGGCAGCAGGTCCTGTGTGAGCGGTCACATGGTACCGCTCATTACAGTGATGAATATGCGCATATTCATCAGCACCAATCACAGCATGTTACAAGTATTTTTTTTGTAACTTTATTGTGACATCGCTGTGATTGGCTTGTCAGAATTGAAGAGATGGCATACTATTAGAGACAGCAGCCATCTGTATCGCACGGTGACCGGAAATACCGGCGTAGTATAAATACTTCACTTTGCGGGAATGCAGCTCCCGCAGAGCAGTATATATATGGCGCATTTCGGGAAGGGGTTAATACATGCCACAAACATTTAATTACAGACGGCATCTGACATGGCACTACTTTCTGATCAGCCATGTCACAACCATGGAGTTCTACTCCAAGGTCCCAATGTAGACCTCAACATCAAATGCATCCATCATCTCTATGTCCCCAAATAAGTCAGAAAAGGCCCATAGCTCCTAAAAATATGGACAATGAAATCCACTGTGATGACTGAATGATGCAGGTTCTGCTTTTTTTCTTACAGTTCTGTTTCCGTTCCTGATTCCTCTTTTGAAGAAACTGAATTTTTGTTTTCTTTCGAAGAGCGTCCTTGACTTTTTTCAAGATGCTATAACAAGCATTAAGAAAAGCAGGCAGAAAGGAGTTCACACAGTAAGTGAATGTTTAGCTCAACTGGGAAATATGTGAAGAGATTCTCTTGCAACCCCAGCCACCATATTTGAGTAATCAAAATTTGATGTTTTTCCGTTTTGAGCTCACACTGATTTTGAAATATCCATATTAAGAGAAAGGCAGGAGATAATATATCATACTGTAATATGTCAAGTCATAAAAGTAGTCACTAAATTGTCTGAGATATAGTACTATAGTGGAATGCAAAAGATTCCAAATATCGTATTTTGGAACTTTGCTTGCTCTGATCTTTTATCTGGTATTTCAGGATCGAGTAGATTTCCTACAACTCATGGTAGATGCTCAATCTAAAGACAACAGTACAGGAGAGTCAGATCATGGTTATAAAGGTATGAAGATTGATTTTCTGTAATATGCACTCCTCCACACAAAACACCAAGAATTATGGAAATAACAGGTTTGAAATACATGTTAATGATAAAAATAATGGAAACTATTTTCAAAACATCTTGATTTACTCAGAATCGTGTATGAGCACCACATGCAGAAATTCTCACTCTTACATGTCTTGGCTGCTGTCAGCAAGGTTATTAATGGTTTTGTGAGGTTTGGTCTGCCCCACTGAATGCACTTGGACACACAAATCATCAAGATTTGTGGCTGGCAGCTCTTTTTTGCTATTGCCGACCAATGCCATCCAAGATGTATAGAAAATAAGTTCGGACACGCTGCTGGTAGTGGTGACACATTTAGGCCACACAGGCTGCTCACAGTGACGTGAGCAAAATATGACATATTGGATTACGAGCAAGAAGTCCAGCTATATATGTTTCATTGACCTCTAAAAGGCAATCATGATGCAGAAAAAGACAGCACTGAAGGCTGGAATAGATTCTATCCTCTTGAGCAAGGAGTCACAATTTTTTCTTGTAAGCAATGATAGCCATAAAATGGTCTGGAATTCATGTTGGCAAGGTCATAAAGTGTTCTTCATGATGGAACACCATCTTGGTTCCACTCCTAAAATTATGGTGTGCAGTGGCAGAATGTATGTATGTATGGAATGGGCAGACAGACCCATCTAGTCTTCATTCCAGGAACACTTGCAGCTCGGCAGTATATTGATTTGGTGTTGAACCAATGATATGTCCATTTCACCAAAGTGTCCCAGGAGCCATTTTTGAACATGACAACGCCAGGTCACATGTTGCTTGTGCTGCTGTAGGCAAATGTGCTGCAGCATCTTTTGACTTCCATGGTTTGAGCATCTCTGGACTTGTATCTAATTGAACACAACAAGTACATCATTAGTCAGTAACTGCAAAGGGAGCTGCCAGCAGCAGATCTTGATAATTTGCTCAAATTAATTCAGTATCAGTTAAATAATTACATAGGTTGAAAAATGACCTAGGTCCGTCAAGTTCTACTTTTCTCCACCAATTGTACATTTTTTCACTAAATTAACTGTATTAATATATAGCATGTCAGAACATGTCTCAGACTATCAATAGTAACCTCATTGCTAACAACCAAGACGTGTAAGTGACTGTATGTCTACACGCAGTGCTCACATTAGAAAATAAACAAATTACGATGTTTTAAAAATGTTGTTTCCATTTCCATTTCTTTCATCATTTGCATATCATTAACATGTCTATTGACCATGTGATTTCCATAATTCCACGACTTTTCCTTCTTGGTTTTGCATTATGATAATGAGTGTGTAGAAAACATCTTTAACAATTAACCAGTGTGTTTTTACTTTTCTGTCTTTTTATTGACCAGTGTGAATACAACCCACTGTCTTTCACTTTAGTCTACTATCTAGGTGTCCTCAACTTAGTGCATAGGTCAGCAAATGTACATTTTTGTCTTTGATGACTGTTCGCCCACTCATATGCAAAATGATTGTATCAAACTTTATATTGTATTTATTTAATAGAATTGACAGACACTGAAATTATGGCTCAGGGGCTTATCTTCATTATGGCTGGTTATGAGACCACCAGCACTACACTCATGTTTCTGGCTTACAATTTGGCAACTCATCCAGATGTGCAAACCAAACTTCAGGAGGAAATTGACACCTTTCTCCCCAATAAGGTAACAGTGCTATGGAATAATGACATTAAATGGTGCAGTATTATACATAATGTTCAATGTCTTTTGGTGTATGAGAAGCTTAAGCCTTAAATAGAAAATCTAAATAGATAAATTGAGAGTTAAAGAGAATCTGCCAGCAGATTTTTGCTATGAAATCTGAGGGCAGCATGGCGTAGGGGCTGAAACACACAGATTTCAGGGATGTGTCATTTATTATACTGTGTGATGTCGTTTCCATACAATGAATGTTTCGCCACCAGGAGATTACCACTGCCTGGACTACAAGGCAGCGAGCTCTGGTCTGACCACGCCACCTCCTCTGATTAGCAGCAGTTCACTGTCAATAGACAATGTACACATAAAGCTGTGTTGTGATTGGGGACAGTTTTCTGAGGTCTGCCACATCTAAAAACTCTGATTGTGTCACAAGTGCTGCACTCAGATGAGGTAGCAAAACTCTCATGACAGATACATTTAAAGTATCAGAACTGTAATTACAGTACACATTTTCATATAGTGTGTAATGTGAGTGGTGGAATCACTGTGCCATGGTCCGAGGAGAACCTGGAGGGGCATAACTAGGTGAACACTGACTCTTCACCAGAGCCCCTGATGGTGAGGTTAGACTTGCCTCCAGATGGACACCAGGTGCTACACTAGGACAGACCACAGATGCACGTCAGCTGACCCTCAAGGGGCAGAAATCAGGATCAGCCCAGAAGGAGAGCTCAACAGGTGCAGGCAGGTACAGAAGGATCATAGAAACCTCAGGTGCTGGCGGGAATGGCTGCTAAACAAGCAGGCACAGGCTGATACGGCTGGTATACAGGCAGGCACTGGCTGGTGCAGGTAGAAAAACTTAGAACAGGGGACTTGAGAACTAGCAAGCATGCAATAAGCAGTGTAAACACTTTGCTCAGGCACCTCCAAACAGGTGGAGGTGCCTTAAAAAATAAGTGACTCCCATCCAGTGACTGGGGACACTTTAGGACGGCATGCTCTGTTCCTTTAAGAGAGCAGGATCGCGCAAGTTTCCTAAGCACGGTGCCTGTGGATCTGTGAGCTGTGCACAGAGCCCAGGTAGCAGGAGGAGTAGGAAGGGGATCGCAGCAGTAAGTCCATGTCCCTGGAAATCTCTCCAGGAGGAGAGGGCATTGATGTTCTCCCTGGGCGTCCTCTACTCTGGACCGAACACCTTCCAATCAACAATAAAAAAGGATTTTCTTTTTACACTCTTAGTGGCTAGGATATTCTCTACCTTGAACACATCTTCAGTGCTGACAGGAGCAGGAGTGGTAACCTGAGTCCTTGAAGAAGGAACTAAAGACAACAGGCTTGAGGAGAGTCATGTGAAATGAATTGAGGATTCGCAGAGAGGCTGGGAGTTTCAGTTTGTAAGCTACAGCATTAATCTGTTTGAGAACCTCGAACAGACAGATGAAGCGAGGATCCAGTTTATACGAGGGTAACTTGAGACGGGCATATTTTGACAAAAGAGGTGGGTCCAGGCGTTTCTTGTCTGGGTTTCTTCATCAGTTTACAAGATTTCATTAAAGAGTTCTTGGTGTCCCCCCAGATCTTAGAGAAGCCCTTTAGGAAAGTTCCAGCAGCAGGAATGTCAGTGATAGCAGACACAGGAAATGGAACATTGGGGTGATGACAGTACATCACGAAAAATGGGGAGTTAGTTGAAGATTCATTCACATGGTTATTGTGTGAGAATTCATCCCAAGGCAGGAATTTGGCCCAATCACTGTGGTGAGCATTAACAAAATGCTGAAGAGAGTTTTAAAGTTCAGTAGTTTGCAGGTAGCCTTCCAGAAGCAAGATGTATACTGGATTCCTCTATCAGAGACAATATGGAGGTGAAAAGTATGTTGAATGAACTTCTCGGCATGCACAGGAGTAGACGGGAGACCAGAGAGCTGAGTAAAATGGGCCATTTTAAAGATGCAATCCACAACTACCCAGATGCTGCTACTTCTGGATGATACTGGAAGATCAATGCTAAGTCCATTGCAATATACTGCCAAGGAGCAGATGGTACAGGCAAGGAAAGTAACTGGCTGGTCGGAATCTGTTTCAGAGTCTTAATCTAAATCCGCAATATACTTTATGGCCACCAATAGTGCAAGAAGTGAGAAGAGCTGTTTCCTCCTATCCGGCATGACCAACCAGTTTGGATGAGTTACCTGTTATGACCTGGTGGTAAGGACAATAATGGACCTGGTGGTTAAGAGCACACAGCATGACCTGATAGTTACAAATAATATTGGACGAGCTCTGAGACGTGGGAACTCTGCTGACCGCAATCCCTAATCCTATCACACACACTAGAAATAGCCGTGGATTGCTCCTAACGCTCCCTATGCAACTCGACACAGCCTAAGGAACTAGCTAGCCCTGAAGATAGAAAAATAAAGCCTACCTTGCCTCAGAGAAATTCCCCAAAGGAAAAGGCAGCCCCCCACATATAATGACTGTGAGTAAAGATGAAAATACTAACAGAGATGAAATAGATTTAGCAAAGTGAGGCCCGACTTACTGAACAGACTGAGGATAGGAAAGGTAACTTTGCGGTCAGCACAAAAAACTACAAAAAGACCACGCAGAGGGCGCAAAAGACCCTCCGCACCGACTCACGGTGCGGAGGCGCTCCCTCTGCGTCCCAGAGCTTCCAGCAAGCAAGACAAAAATCAAAATAGCAAGCTGGACAGAAAAATAGCAAACTAAAAAAAAACAAGCAGGAACTTAGCTTCTGCTGGGAAGACAGGTCACAAGAACGATCCAGGAGTGAACAGACCAATACTGGAACATTGACAGGTGGCATGGAGCAATGATCTAGATGGAGTTAAATAGAGCAGCCAGCTAACGAATTAACCTCGTCACCTGTGGAAGGAACCTCAGAAGCCGCAGCCCCACTCACAACTACCAGAGGAAGCCCATGGACAGAACCAGCCGAAGTACCATTCATGACCACAGGAGGGAGCTTGACAACAGAATTCACAACAGTTACCCCAGTAAAGCACCCGCTTCCTGTATGGTTGGGTGATAAAGATTTTTCAGGGTGGGATCCGAGACAAGTCCAGTCGAGCGACAGTAAGCATCTTGGATGGTTCAAAGATGCTCTGAGGCTCCTCCTCCTGGTCAGAAGACAGAAAAGACCAAGAAAGCACCTCCGCTTTCATGTTCTTGTCTGCTGGCCGCAAGTGTAAGACAAAATCAAAGAGGGCGAAGAACAAAGACCACCTGGTTTCACAGGATTTGGACTCTGTGCAGACTGCAGGTAGGCCAAGTTCTTGTGGTCTGTATAGATAATTACAGGATGATCTGCTCCATCAAGTAGAAAGTGTCACTTCTCCAGAGCCAGTTTTATCACCAACAGTTCCCAATTGCTCATTGAGTAGTTGTATTCTGGAGCAGAGGAGGCTTTAGAGAAGAAATCGCAGATCACCATGTGGCCGGAAGGAGACTTCTAGGTGAGGACGGCTACGGCATTGGAGGAAGAGAAAAATATCTGCTTATTATTGTCCGGTCGGTGCAGCACAGAAGCGGATGCAAAGGCCTGCTTTAAGGACATAAAGGCACTTTTAACCTCCGGAGTCTAACTCTGGTTTTGGCACCCTTTCAAGTCAGGGCAGAGATTGGAGTGGTCCAAGAGAAGAAATGCGGAATGAATTGGCAATAGTAATTATTAAATTTGAGGAACCTTCAGACCGTCAGATCGAGGCCATTTCAAAACAGCGGATACCTTATTGGGTCCATCTTGTCTCAGAGATGATATACCCAAGGAATGGAAGAGAGTTTTTTTGGAAGACACATTTTTCTAACTTCTAACAAACGATTCTTCCTCAGTCTCTGCAGAACCTGGTGAACATCCCTCCTGTGTGTGGGCAAATCGGGATAGAACACTAACATATTGTCCAGGTAAACCACATACAAGTAGAGAAGGTCTTGAAAGATATCGCTCACCAGTTCTTGCAAGACTGCGGGCGCATTACAGAACCAAAACAGCATTACACGATATTCATAATTGTATTAAAGGCAGGTTTCCATTCGTCCTCCTGGTGTATCCGATTCTGACCTTTGTGGTGGTAGTGTCTCCACCTCATTTTTATCGAAGGCATCCATGAAAGTCCAATAAGCGGGAGGCAGGCCAGTTAAATTTGATGGAGCGGCCAGAGGTCTGGCAGGACAAATGTCGACTTCTCGTGACAGACCTGGCCCAAACGGAGTACTTCTGCATATCTCCAATCTAAGAAAGGCTTGTGTTTTCATAGCTATGGTAGACCCAAGAGCAGGGAATGGGACAGACCAGACAGTACATAAAGAGAGATTTTCTCCCGAGAGTAACATTCCACCCTGATGTTCCACAGGCTCAGAAACTAAAATGAATGGCCTCAGATAGAGGTTTCCCATCCATCAAGTATACCACCAACAGACTCTGTAGATGTTGGATCGGGATTTGATACTGCTTCACAGCGGCCTGTTAAATGAAAATTCCTGCGGAACCAGAGTCCAGATAGGCCGATTAGACAAAATGGATGTTGCCACAGAAAACGGATGCTGACAGAGTCAGCGTAGGAGAGGAGTGGTCCTCACCCAGGCTAGCCTCTCCAACAGATACTAGGTTCTGGAGTTTCCCATTTTTTAGGGCAGAAACAGGTTAAATATTCGGGACTGCCACAATAGAAGCATCTTCCCTTGCCATGATGGACCTCCCGACGATGCTTAGCCAGCTTCATCCAGTCGAATTACATGGACCCAGAGGAGGGTGCCAAAACAGAGGTCTGCAGCTTGATCGGAGTTTGAATGGTAAGAGCCAAGTGCACAGGTCTTCTCTCTCATGGGTCACCTCTTTGGAGAGTTTCTGAAACCTGATGTCGATATGAGTTGTCAGGGACACCAGGTCATTTAGCGAGGAGGGTATATCACGACCTACCAGCTCATCCTTTATTCTCCTAGAAAGGCCCTCCCAGAAGGCGGCCACTAGCACCTCATTGTTACAGGCGACCTCGGAGGACAAGGTACGAAATCGGATCGCGTACTAGCCCACTGTGAGGTTTCCCTGTGCAATCTGAGGAGGGAGGATGCGGAGGAGGAGATGCAGCCAGGCTCATTAAATAACTTGTGGAAGGCCTCAAGAAACAACTGGAGGCTGGAAACTAGAGGATCCCCTCTCTCCCATCATAGGGGATTGAGTCACGCTAGAGCTTCTCCAACAAGGTGAGACATGATGAGTGCCACTTTGGGCTAATCTGAAGTGAACTGATGTGCCAAGAGCTCAAAATGCTGAGTGCATTGGTTAATGAACCCTCAGCATAGGGCAGGATTACCATCATAGTGCGGTGGAGCCAACAGATTGAGTCCAGAACAAGGAACATGACTGGGAAGCTGGTGAGTCACGGTTGATGTTGCCGCAACTTTGACAGGAGCAGATGTAGCCAGAGATGTTAGCATGTCCAAGCAGATGGTCACTGTCCTCAGATAAGAGAAGATATTGTCCTGCTGGTCTTTCTTGTACAGGTCAGAGATAGAGGAAGATTTAGAGCCAGTGGAGTCCACCTGACCATGACAATGACCTGAGCAAACTGTAATGAGAGTGGTGGATCCAATGTGCTGTGATCTGAGGAGAGCCTGGAGGAGCATAATTAGGTGAACATCTGACACTTCACTAGAGCCCCTGATTGTGGGGTTAGACTTGGCTCAGGTGGACACCAGGTGCTACACTAGGACAGACCATGAATGCACAGCAGCTGACCCCCAAGGCGAAAGAAATCTAGAACGGTCCGGAAGGAGAGTTCAGCTGGTACAGGCAGGCACACAAGAACCGCAAGTGCTGGCGGGAACAGCTGGTAAACAGGCAGGCACTGGCAGGTGCAGACTGGTAGGGCTGGTATACAGACATGCCCTGGCAGTTGCAGGCTGGTATATATATGAGAATGGCAGGTGCAGGCTGCTATGGCTGGTAAACAGGTGAGCATGGCAGGTGCAGGCTGGTTCGGCTGGTATACAGGTGAGCATGGCAGGTGCAGCATGGTACACAGGTGAGCACAGCAGATGCAGGCTGGTACGGCTAGTATACAGGTGAGCAAAGCAAGTGCAGGCTGATACGGCTGGTATGCAGGTGAACATAGGCTGACACAGGCAGGTACTGGAAGACAATATTAGAACAGAGGACCTGAGAACTAGCAAGCATGCAACAAGCAGAGTATATATGTTGCTCAGGCACCTCTCAACAGATGGAGGTGCCCTAAACAATAAGTAACTCCCAGCCATTGTCTGGGGACACTATAGGATGGTGCGCGCATGCTCTCTAAGCTCAGCGCCCAAGGATCTGTGAGCCGTTCGCAAACCCCGGGCAGCAGGAGGAGGCGTGAGACAGGGGCCGTAGCAGTAAGTCTGCATCCCTGCCGGGGGAGGGAGAAAGTGTGCAAGGATGCTGGCACTACAGTGACAGAGAAGTCCAGCACCTGTTTTAAGCTGTAAGGCTGAACTTATACAGTACATTAGATAGCTGTTGGACTAATGAAGCTGGACTTGACAGAGTATGTCGGAAGAATGGAGTAAGCCCAAGATAGACTCCTCATTTGATGGTTTATCTCCATAATAAAAAAAATGAACTAGCGCGTTGCAACCTGCCATCGGGAAACAATAAGGAATCCCCTATACAAATGTGATATTTAGCTGGTTTTATTGAAATCGTCCGATATGGAATGCTTAGGTATGCAGATTTGCCATTCATTTTATGAAATCTCCACATTACAGCCCTAATGCTGCCATTAACAGAAAGCTCTCCACAAATTATTGGCTATTATCAGTGTGAATTTCATTTTAAACAACTTCATAATGATGTTATTTATGGTGAAATTTATAATGGTCTGAGATTAAAAAGTAATAAACCACCAATTAATCCATTGTCTTCAGGCTCCTCCGACATACGAAGCTCTGAAGCAGATGGAGTACCTTGATATGGTGCTTGATGAAACGTTACGACTCTATCCCTCATCTCTGAGACTCGAGCGTGTCTGTAAGACCACCACTGAGATCAATGGAGTGACTATCCCAAAGGGCGTTGTGACTGTTATCCCGGTCTTTGTGCTGCACCGTGACCCTGAGTTTTGGCCTGATCCAGAGGAATTCCGACCTGAAAGGTATCATATATGTGGGGGCATTTATTGGAAAAAAATAATGAGTATAAAGAGAAAATCTCAATCACATTAATGGGAACCTGTCACCCCCCAGGGCATTTTTAAGTGCAAGAGCCACCTTCTGCAGCAATATGGCTGCATTCTGTGAAGGTGGCTCTTATGTTTGTGCTCCTTAATAACGCTGATATATTTAGTTTTATAAATTGCGCGCCATACCTGTATTCTGTCCAGGGCGGGATCACTAGATCAGCTGATATGACTTGCAGGGCAGCGCGCACGGTGCATGCCAGAAAAATGAGAGCACAGCGCAGGCGCCGTTTACGTGAATACAAGCAGAGGAGGCGGCGCCCGGCGCACTGAGTGGATGATTGACAGCTGGGAGGGGGCTGACTCCAGGGGAAAAAATGTGACAGGCTACAGGTATGGCGCACAATTTATAAAACTTAATATTTCAGCATTATTAGGGAGCACAAACATAAGAGCCACCTTCACAGAATGCAGTCTTAGTGCTGCAGAAGGTGGCTCTTTTACTTAAAAATGCCCGGGGGGAGGGGGGATTGACAGGTTCCCCTTAAGTGTTTGCATTACTTTATTCATTAACAAGTTGTTCTGATAATACTCTTGAGAAGGTTTACAATTTTTTTTTATAGAAAATGTAGAAGTTTGGGAGGGAGTGGGATCTGGGTTACTGTTATTTCCATTGTCTTGTTTGAATTGGAATTGTTTACTTTGTATTGGAAATGTAAAAATTCAATAAACAGATTTGAAAAAAAAAGAAAATGTAGAAGTATACAGTATATGCGCCTTTACATATAGTTTCACATATGTCCTTTGTATGAAAAAACCTCATCTTAATATTTGAAAAAAAAATTAAAGTTTGTTTAGTTTCAGTACAAATTTATAGTTGTGTACATTTAATTTTAAATTTGTAAAATTACCCATTATTATGACCCTTTGAAAACATTTTTATAACTACTTCCAGACAGTCCATAGACTTTAAATGTCCGATCGGTCTGTAACTAACTCTACAATGATGTTTTATACCGTCGTTGCAGAGTAAGCAGATGAGGATTGAGGAGTCGGCTATGAGACACAGCTGGACTCCCCAAACAGAAGCCAGAGATGAGTTTCATCAACTCTGCTTCCTGATCGCTATATATGGAATGCTGGTATCTGGATGCAACGAGCACAGATCATGAGGCAAAAACAGCCAGGGGTTGATATAATGCTATTTGTGTGCAACGGTAACTTTGAAACAATTAGTGTAAGCAGCTATGCAATTTAACAGTAGAAAGAACAACAACTGGTTTAGAATAAACAAGAAAGTCTTTCACTACTTAACGTTAATGTCCTTTTCACCAAGGTGGCGACCCCAGTATTGAGAGTCACCACGTGAGTTCTCACTCAAAGCTCTGACTCTAGCAGGGGCCACTGGATTTTCCCGCTAGGCCGCAAGTCTCTTCCTGACGTAGTCTATTAAAGCCCGTTGAACCCTCCACCCAGCAACTTCGACCTGTACTACTAAATCCAGCTGACCCCAGTACCGTTGGTGATAGCTGGAAATGACGGCCCTGCTCACTTGCACCGTTCCTGGCGCAGACTCCCCACTGAGACCTGTCACGTTGGTGTCAATGCTGTCACTGGATCAAGTCTGTCCCGCTTCCTTCCCTGGCGTCAAATCTCCTCGTAGTTAGGTACCCAGGGAAGTCTTTCCTGTGGCTCACCTGATGATCCAGTCCAGCCCATGAGGTCACTCCCCCTGAAAACCTTCCAGCATACTTTGGTTCCGCTTGATTTCGGCTGGCCATCAGATGGCCGCTTCTCCCCATCAATGGCACTACCTGCAAGAGTTCTCCAGATATGTCATGGCTTCTTGTTACATATACACAGCACTGAACAAACCTGTATACAGTATAGGAAGTGCTTACACTTCCTCCTATGGACCAAGCAAGTGCCGAGAGGGAGCCAAAGCTATTTGGTCCTAGCATACCCAGATCAGATCTGATTTTCAAGTATTAGCCTGGATTTATACTGTTATTGGGGCTAACATACCAACCCCATTACAGGTGAAATCAGCAATGCAAAAAATGTGTTTAATTATTAAAATGCCTCCCAAAAGTCTGTATGAACTTATGGGAGGCACAATGTGTGAAATAAATGGAGAAAAAAAAATAATTTAAAAAAAATTAATAAATTTGACAAAATGAAAAATAAACAAAAGAAAACCACCACAAGTCCAAACTGTTTTGTTTCTAACTCTGCATCCATAAAAAAAATGTCTGACATAAACAAATAATTTTTTGGAAAGGGGAATACAATTTTTATAATATACACTGACTGATGAGGAAAACGGTAGCAATGTTTTGAACTTTTGACTTTCAGGCTCCATATCTCACCGTCCATTACTGCTTTGAACGTGAGACTGCCATCATTTTATAGACAATCATCTTGGCTATCTCATGCATAAATTTGACTTGCAACTATTTAGTTTTAATTTATGATTAGTTATGCAGATGCTTGTCATGTCACTGCATTGTTACTGTTTTGCTCCTTAAAATCAAAATTAAAATTTTTATTATTTTGTAAGTAATTTGCAAATCTTCCTTTGGCTTTCAACACTGCCTGAATCCTTCTGGGCATGCTTTCAATCAGATTTAAAAATGACTTGACTGAAATCTGATCCCAGGTCTGTTCTGCACATTCCCAAAGTTGGTGCATACTGGCTGGGTAAGTAGTTAATTTCTTCAACTCTACCCACAAGTATTCAACTGGGCTGAGGTATGAGGATTGTGCGGGCCAGTCGAGCGCCACTACTTCATTGTCATTGAACCATTTCTTCACCAATCTCAACATTTGATTCAGGTCGTTGTCCTGCTGCAGAAACACTATGTCATCCTTTTCATGCTCATAGTACTCAAGTGTACGAAGTAACTCGTTTTGTAGGATTCTCACATGTGGCTCAGCATTGAGACCACCATCGATCCTGGTCAAGTATTCAATGCCTTTGCCTGTGAAACAACCCGATATCGTCAGGCTTCCTCCACGAACTTGGCTGTTTCTTCAATTTATGAATTTTTTTGCCAATTTTTCCCTTGTTGCTTCCAGATTCATTTGCACTCATCAGAGCCTAATCTATCGACTTTCATCTCATCACTCCAAATCTTCTTCTTCTGTTCAATTTTGGTACTTTTTTGCAAACTCGAGCCACCACTTAACATGACAATATTGAACTCGAGGCTTCTTCACCTTTGTTCGAGCTACTATTAAGACTTGTATAAAATGCATAGCACAGTGCTTGCGTGGACGTCTGTGATCTCACTATTATGAAGCATACAAGCCACCTCCACTGACGTGTTTGTTGTGTCTGAACTGATAGACCTTGAGATGAGCCGACTTGTTGACTCTTATATTTTTCCTGGACGTCCACATCTTAGCTTTTGAATTGATGGCTGGACTTCATTTCTTATTCTTTCAACTCACATGATGCAGTTTAGCAATTTTCTTGGCCAAGATACTGCTATCGATGCGGTTTCTCTTTTCTTGGGAAATCTTCTTCATAGCTGCTCCTCGATTCAAACCAGTGACCTTTCACTTGGGAATCAACCTAATAACACACTGAGCTATTAGGGAATGTGATAACAGGTTGTAATTTGTAATATATATGAAGAAAAAGAATATTGCACCACCAGGAGCAAAACAGTAACAATGCAATGACATGACAAGAATCTGAATAAGTAATCATATGCTAAATAGTTGTAAGTCAAATTTATGTATGAGATAGCCAAAATAACCCCTCTTTTGCCTCATTGAAAGTAAAAGAATTAATATATGCACATATTTGGTATCGCTAAGTTCAGAAATGTCTGATCTATCAAAATATAAAAGAAATGAATCCAATTGGTAAACGGCGTAACAAGAAAAAAAACTGCTAAAATTACATATTTTTGGCACCAGCAACATTGCAAAAAATTAAATAAGTGGCGATCAAAACATTGTATCGGCTCCAAAATTATATCAATAAAAACATCAGCTCAGGAGCCAGAAATAAGCCCTCACAGAACCCAATATCCGGAAAAATGAAAACTCTACGGATCTTGGAAAATGGCGACATAAGCAAAAAAAAAATGTTCTTACAAATTTCAGATTTTTTTTTCACCACTTGAATAAAAAAAAACTATACATGTTTAACCCCTTAATCCCATATGACGTACTATCCCGTCGAGGTGGGGTGGGCCTTAATTCCCACAGATCGCGGCCGGGTGTCAACTGACTATCGCAGCTGACATCCGGCACTATGCGGTCAACATGATCGCGGTACAGGAAAGCATCGCGCAGGGAGGGGGCTCCCTGTGGGCTTCCCTGAGACGATCGGTACAAGGTGATGTGCTCACCTTGTACCGAGCGTCTTCTCCCTGCTGTCCCCGGATCCAAAATGGCCGCGGGGCTGCATCCGGGTCCTGCAGGGAGTACTTCCAGGTCGACTGCAGGTGCTGGTAAACCTGCAGCAATGTGAGAGAGATCGCCGATCTTACAGAGTGCTATGCAAACTGTAAGATTGGCGATCTGTGATGTCCCCCCCTGGGACAAAGTAAAAAAGTTAAAAAAAAATTTCTACATGTGTAAAAAAAGAAAAAATTACTAAATAAATAAATTAAAAAAAATAATATTCCCATAAATACATTTCTTTATCTAAAAAAAACCAACAAAACAATAAAAGTACACATATTTAGTATCACCGCGTCCGTAACGACCCAACCTATAAAACTGTCCCACTAGTTAACCCCTTCAGTGAACACCGTAAAAAAAAACGAGCCAAAAAACAACGCTTTACTATCATACCGCCAAACAAAAAGTGGAATAACACGCGATCAAAAAGATGGACATAAATAACCATTGTACCGCTGAAAATGTCATCTTGTCCCGCAAAAAACGAGCCGCCACAAAGCATCATAAGCAAAAAAATTAAAAAGTTATAGTTCTCAGAATAAAGCGATGCCAAAATAATTATTTTTTCTATAAAATAGTTTTTATCGTATAAAAGCGCCAAAACATAAAAAAATGATATAAATGAGATATCGCTGTAATCGTATTGACCAGACGAATAAAACTGCTTTATCAATTTTACCAAATGCGGAACGGTATAAACGCCTCCCCCAAAAGAAATTCATGAATAGCTGGTTTTTGGTCATTCTGCCTCACAAAAATCGGATTAAAAAGTGATCAAAAACTGTCATGTGCCCAAAAATGTTACCAATAAAAACATCAACTCGTCCCGCAAAAAACAAGACCTCAGATGACTCTGTGGACCAAAATATGGAAAAATTATAGGTCTCAAAATGTGGAGACGCAAAAACTTTTTTGCTATAAAAAAGCGTCTTTTAGTGTGTGACAGCTGCCAATCATAAAAATCCGATATAAAAAAACGCTATAAAAGTAAATCAAACCCCCCTTCATCATCCCCTTAGTTAGGGAAAAATAATAAAATTTAAAAAAGATGTATTTATTTCCATTTTCCCATTAGGGCTAGGGTTAGGGTTAGGGCTAGGGTTAGGGTTAGGGCTAGGGTTAGGGCTAGGGTTGGGGCTAGGGTTGGGGCTAGGGCTAGGGTTAGGGCTAGGGTTAGGGTTAGGGCTAGGGTTGGGGCTAGGGTTAGGGCTAGGGTTAGGGTTGGGGCTAGGGTTAGGGCTAGGGTTGGGGTTGGGGCTAGGGTTGGAGCTAAAGTTAGGGTTAGGGTTGGGGCTAAAGTTAGGGTTAGGGTTGGGGCTAAAGTTAGGGTTAGGGTTGGGGCTAAAGTTAGGGTTAGGGTTTGGATTACATTTACGGTTGGGATTAGGGTTGGGATTAGAATTAGGGGTGTGTCAGGGTTATGGGTGTGGTTAGGGTTACCGTTGGGATTAGGGTTAGGGGTGTTGTTGGATTAGGGTTTCAGGTAGAATTGGGGAGTTTCCACTGTTCAGGCACATCAGGGGCTCTCCAAACGCGACATGGCGTCCGATCTCAATTCCAGCCAATTCTGCGTTGAAAAAGTAAAACAGTGCTCCTTCCCTTCCGAGCTCTCCGGTGCGCCCAAACAGGGGTTTACCCCAACATATGGGGTATCAGGGTACTCGGGACAAATTGGACAACAACTTTTGGGGTCCAAGTTCTCTTGTTATCCTTGGGAAAATAAAAATTTGGGGGGCTAAAAATCATTTTTGTGGGAAAAATAAGATTTTTTTATTTTCACGGCTCTGCGTTGTAAACTGTAGTGAAACACTTGGGGGTTCAAAGTTCTCACAACACATCTAGATAAGTTCCTTGGGAGGTCTAGTTTCCAATATAAGGTCACTTGTGGGGGGTTTGTGTTATGATTACATAATTCAGTACCACAATGGACATAGAAGTCAGAGCGCATACAGTGACCTGACAATAACCCAAAATAATAGAACGAGCTCTGAGACGTGGGAACTCTGCTGACCGCAATCCCTAATCCTCTCCAACCACACTAAAGGCAGCCGTGGATTGCGCCTAACGCTCCCTATGCAACTCGGCACAGCCTGAGAAACTAGCTAGCCTGAAGATAGAAAATAAGCCTACCTTGCCTCAGAGAAATACCCCAAAGGAAAAGGCAGCCCCCCACATATAATGACTGTGAGTTAAGATGAAAAGACAAACGTAGAGATGAAATAGATTTAGCAAAGTGAGGCCCGACTTTCTGAACAGAGCGAGGATAGGAAAGGTAACTTTGCGGTCAACACAAAACCCTACAAACAACCACGCAAAGGGGGCAAAAAGACCCTCCGTACCGACTAACGGCACGGAGGTACACCCTCTGCGTCCCAGAGCTTCCAGCAAGCAAGAAAAAACCAAATAAGCAAGCTGGACAGAGAAAACAGCAAACAAAAATAACAAAAGCGGAACTTAGCTATGCAGAGCAGCAGGCCACAGGAACGATCCAGGAGGAAGCAAGTCCAATACTAGAACATTGACTGGAGGCCAGGATCAAAGCACTAGGTGGAGTTAAATAGAGCAGCACCTAACGACTTCACCACATCACCTGAGGAAGGAAACTCAGAAGCCGCAGTACCACTTTCCTCCACCAACAGAAGCTCATAGAGAGAATCAGCCGAAGTACCACTTGTGACCACAGGAGGGAGCTCTGACACAGAATTCACAACAGTACCCCCCCCTTGAGGAGGGGTCACCGAACCCTCACCAGAGCCCCCAGGACGACCAGGATGAGCCATATGAAAGGCACGAACAAGATCGGGAGCATGGACATCAGCGGCAAAGACCCAGGAATTATCTTCCTGAGCATAACCCTTCCACTTAACCAGATACTGGAGTTTCCGTCTTGAAACACGAGAATCCAAAATCTTCTCCATAATATACTCCAACTCCCCCTCCACCAAAACCGGAGCAGGAGGATCAACAGATGGAACCATAGGTGCCACGTACAGTTAGGTCCATATATATTTGGACAAAGACAACATTTTTCTAATTTTGGTAATAGATATTATCACAATGAATGTTAAACTAAACAATTCAGATGCAGTTGAAGTTCAGACTTTCAGCTTTCATTTGAGGGTATCCACATTAAAATTGGAGGAGGGTTTAGGAGTTTCAGCTCCTTAACGTGTGCCACCCTGTTTTTAAAGGGACCAAAAGTAATTGGACAATTGACTCCAAGGCTATTTCATGGACAGGTGTGGGCAATCCCTTCGTTATGTCATTCTCAATTAAGCAGATAAAAGGCCTGGAGTTGATTTGAGGTATGGTGCTTGCATTTGGAAGGTTTTGCTGTGAAGTAAACATTCGGTCAAAGGAGCTCTCCATGCAGGTGAAACAAGCCATCCTTAAGCTGCAAAAACAGAAAAAACCCATCCGAGAAATTGCTACAATATTAGGAGTGGCAAAATCTACAGTTTGGTACATCCTGAGAAAGAAAGAAAGCACTGGTGAACTCATCAATGCAAAAAGCCCTGGGCGCCCACAGAAGACAACAGTGGTGGATGATCCCAGAAAAATCTCCATGATGAAGAGAAACCCCTTCACAACAGCCAACCAAGTGATCAACACTCTCCAGGAGGTCGGCGTATCCATATCCAAATCTATCATAAAGAGAAGACTGCATGAAAGTAAATACAGAGGGTTCACTGCACGGTGCAAGCCACTCATAAGCATCAAGAATAAAAAGGCTAGACGGGACTTTGCTAAAAAACATCTAAAAAAGCCAGCACAGTTCTGGAAGAACATTCTTTGGACAGATGAAACCAAGATCAACCTCTACCAGAATGATGGAAAGAGAAAAGTATGGCGAAGGCGTGGTACAGCTCATGATCCAAAGCATACCACATCATCTGTAAAACACGGCGGAGGCAGTGTGATGGCTTGGGCATGCATGGCTGCCAGTGGCACTGGGCACTAGTGTTTATTAATGATGTGACACAGGACAGAAGCAGCCGAATGAATTCTGAGGTATTCAGAGACATAGTGTGTGCTCAGATCCAGCCAAATGCAGCCAAACTGATTGGTCGTCGTTTCATACTACAGATGGACAATGACCCAAAACATAAAGACAAAGCAACCCAGGAGTTTATTAAAGCAAAGAAGTGGAATATTCTTGAATGGCCAAAACAGTCACCTGATCTCAACCAAATTGAGCAACATTTCACTTGTTAAAGACTAAACTTCAGACAGAAAGGCCCACAAACAAGCAGCAACTGAAAACCACCGCAGTGAAGGCCTGGCAGAGCATCAAAAAGGAGGATACACAGCGTCTGGTGATGTCCATGAGTTCAAGACTTCAGGCAGTCATTGCCAACAAAGGGTTTTCAACCAAGTACTAAAAATGAACAATTTATTTAAAATTATTGAATCTGCCCAATTACTTTTGGTCCCTTTAAAAACAGGGTGGCACATGTTAAGGAGCTGAAACTCCTAAACCCTTCATCCAATTTTAATGTGGATACCCTTAAAATGAAAGCTGAAAGTCTGAACTTCAACTGCATCTGAATTGTTTTGTTTAAAATTCATTGTGGTAATGTCTATAACCAAAATTAGAAGAATGTTGTCGCTGTCCAAATATATATGGACCTAACTGTATCTCCGCAACAATGACCTGAATACGTTATGGATGGAAAAAGAATCTGGAAGGGTCAAACGAAAAGACACAGGATTAAGAACCTCAGAAATCCTATACGGACCAATGAAACGAGGTTTAAACTTAGGAGAGGAAACCTTCATAGGAATATGACGAGAAGACAACCAAACCAAATCCCCAACACGAAGTCGGGGACCCACACAGCGTCTGCGATTAGCGAAACGTTGAGCCTTCTCCTGGGACAAGGTCAAATTGTCCACTACATGAGTCCAAATCTGCTGCAACCTGTCCACCACAGTATCCACACCAGGACAGTCCGAAGACTCAACCTGCCCTGAAGAAAAACGAGGATGGAACCCAGAGTTGCAGAAAAACGGCGAAACCAAGGTAGCCGAGCTGGCCCGATTATTTAGGGCGAACTCAGCCAAAGGCAAAAAGGACACCCAGTCATCCTGATCAGCAGAAACAAAGCATCTCAGATATGTTTCCAAGGTCTGATTGGTTCGTTCGGTCTGGCCATTGGTCTGAGGATGGAAAGCCGAGGAAAAAGACAAGTCAATGCCCATCCTAGCACAAAAAGCTCGCCAAAACCTCGAAAAAAACTGGGAACCTCTGTCAGAAACGATATTCTCTGGAATGCCATGTAAACGAACCACATGCTGGAAGAACAATGGCACCAAATCAGAGGAGGAAGGTAATTTAGACAAGGGTACCAAATGGACCATCTTAGAGAAGCGATCACAAACCACCCAAATGACTGACATCTTTTGAGAGACGGGAAGATCTGAAATAAAATCCATAGAGATATGTGTCCAAGGCCTCTTCGGGACCGGCAAGGGCAAAAGCAACCCACTGGCACGAGAACAGCAAGGCTTAGCCCGAGCACAAATCCCACAGGACTGCACAAAAGAACGCACATCCCGCGACAGAGATGGCCACCAAAAGGATCTAGCCACTAACTCTCTGGTACCAAAGATTCCAGGATGACCAGCCAACACCGAACAATGAACCTCAGAGATAACTTTATTCGTCCACCTATCAGGGACAAACAGTTTCTCCGCTGGGCAACGATCAGGTTTATTAGCCTGAAATTTTTGCAGCACCCGCCGCAAATCAGGGGAGATGGCAGACACAATTACTCCCTCTTTGAGAATAACCGCCGGCTCAGATAAGCCCAGAGAGTCGGGCACAAAACTCCTAGACAGGGCATCCGCCTTCACATTTTTAGAGCCCGGAAAGTACGAAACCACAATGTCAAAATGGGCAAAAAACAGCGACCAACGAGCCTGTCTAGGATTCAACCGCTTGGCAGACTCGAGATAAGTCAAGTTCTTATGATCAGTCAAGACCACCACGCGATGCTTAGCTCCTTCAAGCCAATGACGCCACTCCTCGAATGCCCACTTCATGGCCAGCAACTCTCGATTGCCAACATCATAATTTCGCTCAGCAGGCGAAAACTTCCTGGAAAAGAAGGCGCATGGTTTCATCACCGAGCAATCAGAACTTCTCTGCGACAAAACAGCCCCCGCTCCAATCTCAGAAGCATCAACCTCGACCTGGAATGGAAGCGAAACATCTGGTTGACACAACACAGGGGCAGAAGAAAAACGACGCTTCAACTCTTGAAAAGCTTCCACAGCAGCAGAAGACCAATTGACCACATCAGCACCCTTCTTGGTCAAATCGGTCAATGATTTAGCAATACTAGAAAAATTGCAGATGAAGCGACGATAAAAATTAGCAAAGCCCAGGAACTTTTGCAGACTTTTCAGAGATGTCGGCTGAGTCCAATCATGGATGGCTTGGACCTTAACAGGGTCCATCTCGATAGTAGAAGGAGAACAAATGAACCCCAGAAATGAAATGTTCTGAACACCAAAGAGACACTTTGATCCCTTCACAAACAAAGAATTAGCACGCAGGACCTGAAACACCGTTCTGACCTGCTTCACATGAGACTCCCAATCATCCGAGAAGACCAAAATATCATCCAAGTATACAATCAGGAATTTATCCAGGTACTCTCGGAAGATGTCATGCATAAAGGACTGAAACACTGATGGAGCATTGGTAAGTCCGAATGGCATTACTAGGTACTCAAAATGGCCGTCGGGCGTATTCAATGCAGTTTTCCATTAATCGCCTCGCCTAATACGCACAAGATTATACGCACCACGAAGATCTATCTTGGTGAACCAACTAGCCCCCTTAATCCGAGCAAACAAATCAGATAACAGCGGCAAGGGGTACTGAAATTTAACCGTGATCTTATTTAGAAGGCGGTAATCTATACAAGGTCTCAGCGAACCATCCTTCTTGGCCACAAAAAAGAACCCCGCTCCTAATGGCGACGATGACGGGCGAATGTGCCCCTTCTCCAAGGACTCCTTCACGTAACTACGCATAGCGGCGTGCTCAGGCACAGATAAATTAAACAGTCGACCTTTTGGGAATTTACTACCAGGAATCAAATCGATAGCACAATCACAATCCCTATGCGGAGGTAGGGTATCGGAATTGGGCTCATCAAATACATCCCGGTAATCAGACTCTGGGACCTCAGAAGGGGTGGATGACGAAATAGACAGAAATGGGACATCACCATGTACCCCCTGACAACCCCAGCTGGACACAGACATGGATTTCCAATCTAATACTGGATTATGGACTTGTAGCCATGGCAACCCCAACACGACCACATCATGCAGATTATGCAACACCAGAAAGAGAATAACCTCCTGATGTGCAGGAGCCATGCACATGGTCAGCTGGGTCCAGTACTGAGGCTTATTCTTGGCCAAAGGCGTAGCATCAATTCCTCTCAATTCCTCTCAATGGAATAGGACACTGCAAGGGCTCCAAGAAAAACCCACATCGCCTAGCATACTCCAAGTCCATCAAATTCAGGGCAGCGCCTGAATCCACAAATGCCATGACAGAATAAGATGACAAAGAGCAGATCAAGGTAACGGACAAAAGAAATTTTGACTGTACCGTACCAATGGTGGCAGACCTAGCGAACCGCTTAGTGCGCTTAGGACAATCAGAGATAGCATGAGTGGAATCACCACAGTAGAAACACAGCCCATTCTGACGTCTGTGTTCTTGCCGTTCAACTCTGGTCAAAGTCCTATCGCACTGCATAGGCTCAGGTTTATGCTCAAATAATACCGCCAAATGGTGCACAGATTTACGCTCACGCAAGCGTTGACCGATCTGAATGGCCAAAGACATAGACTCATTCAGACCAGCAGGCATAGGAAATCCCACCATGACATCCTTAAGGGCTTCAGAGAGACCCTTTCTGAAAATAGCTGCGAGCGCACCTTCATTCCATTGAGTGAGTACGGACCACTTTCTAAATTTCTGACAATATACCTCTATCTCATCCTGACCCTGACACAGAGCCAGCAAATTTTTCTCTGCCTGATCCACTGAATTACGTTCATCGTACAGCAATCCGAGCGCCAGGAAAAACGCATCAATATTACATAATGCAGGATCTCCTGGCGCAAGAGAAAATGCCCAGTCTTGAGGGTCGCCTCGTAAAAAAGAAATAATGATCCTAACTTGTTGAACTGGGTCACCAGAGGAGCGAGGTTTCAAAGCCAGAAATAGTTTACAATTATTTTTGAAACTCAGAAATTTAGTTCTATCTCCAAAAAACAAATCAGGAATAGGAATTCTTGGTTCTAACATAGAATTCTGAACCACAAAGTCTTGAATATTTTGTACTCTTGCCGTGAGCTGATCCACACATGAAGACAGACCTTTAATGTCCATCGCTACACCTGTGTCCTGAACCACCCAAATATCTAGGGGAAAAAAAAGGCAAAACACAGTGCAGAGAAAAAAAAATGGTCTCAGAACTTCTTTTTTTCCCTCTATTGAGAATCATTAGTACTTTTGGCCTCCAGTACTGTTATGATTACGTAATTCAGTACCACAATGGACATAGAAGTCAGAGCACATACAGTGACCTGACAATAACCCAAAATAATAGAACGAGCTCTGAGACGTGGGAACTCTGCTGACCGCAATCCCTAATCCTCTCCAACCACACTAAAGGCAGCCGTGGATTGCGCCTAACGCTCCCTATGCAACTCGGCACAGCCTGAGAAACTAGCTAGCCTGAAGATAGAAAATAAGCCTACCTTGCCTCAGAGAAATACCCCAAAGGAAAAGGCAGCCCCCCACATATAATGACTGTGAGTTAAGATGAAAAGACAAACGTAGAGATGAAATAGATTTAGCAAAGTGAGACCCGACTTTCTGAACAGAGCGAGGATAGGAAAGGTAACTTTGCGGTCAACACAAAACCCTACAAACAACCACGCAAAGGGGGCAAAAAGACCCTCCGTACCGACTAACGGCACGGAGGTACACCCTCTGCGTCCCAGAGCTTCCAGCAAGCAAGAAAAAACCAAATAAGCAAGCTGGACAGAGAAAACAGCAAACAAAAATAACAAAAGCGGAACTTAGCTATGCAGAGCAGCAGGCCACAGGAACGATCCAGGAGGAAGCAAGTCCAATACTAGAACATTGACTGGAGGCCAGGATCAAAGCACTAGGTGGAGTTAAATAGAGCAGCACCTAACGACTTCACCACATCACCTGAGGAAGGAAACTCAGAAGCCGCAGTACCACTTTCCTCCACCAACGGAAGCTCATAGAGAGAATCAGCCGAAGTACCACTTGTGACCACAGGAGGGAGCTCTGCCACAGAATTCACAACAGGTTTGTACTGTTTGGGTACATCAGGGGCTCTGCAAATGCAACGTGACGCCTGCAGACCAATCCATCTAAGTCTGTATTCCAAGTGGCGCTCCTTCCCTTCCGAGCTCTGCCATGCGCCCAAACAGTGGTTCACCCCCACATATGGGGTATCAGCATACTCAGGACAAATTGGACAACAACTTTTGCGGTCCAATTTATGCTGTTACCCTTGTGAAAATACAAAACTGGGGACTAAAAAATCATTTTTGTGAAAAAAAAAGAATTTTTATTTTCACGGCTCTGCGTTATAAACTGTAGTGAAACACTTGGGGGTTCAAAGCTCTCAAAACACATCTAGATAAGTTCCTTAGGGGGTCTGCTTTCCAAAATGGTGTCACTTGTGGGTGGTTTCAATGTTTAGGCACATCAGGGGCTCTCCAAACGCAACATGGCGTCCCATCTCAATTCCAGTCAATTTTGCATTGAAAAGTCAAATGGCGCTCCTTCCCTTCCGAGCTCTGCCATGCGCCCAAACAATGGTTTACACCCTCATATGGGGTATCAGCGTACTCAGGACAAATTGCACAACAACTTTTTTGGTCTAATTTCTTCTCTTACCCTTGGGAAAATAAAAAATTGGTGGCAAAAAGATAATTTTTGTGAAAAAATATGATTTTTTATTTTTAAGGCTCTGCATTATAAACTTCTATGAAGCACTTGGTGGGTCAAAGTGCTCACCACACATCTAGATAAGTTCCTTAAGGGGTCTACTTTCCAAAATGGTGTCACTTGTGGGGGGTTTCAATGTTTAGGCTCATCAGGGGCTCTACAAACACAACATGGCGTTCCATCTCAATTCCAGTCAATTTTGCATTGAAAAGTCAAATGGCGCTCCTTTCCTTCCGAGCTCTGCCATGCGCCCAAACAGTGGTTCACCCCCACATATGGGGTATCAACGTACTCAGGACAAATTGTACAACAACTTTGGGGTCTATTTTCTCCTGTTACCTTTGGTAAAATAAAACAAATTGGAGCTGAAATAAATTTTGTGTGAAAAAAAGTTAAATGTTCATTTTTATTTAAACATTCCAAAAATTCCTGTAAAACACCTGAAGGGTTAATAAACTTCTTGAATGTGGTTTTGAGCACCTTGAGGGGTGCAGTTTTTAGAATGGTGTCACACTTGGGGTATTTTCTATCATATAGACCCCTCAAAATGACTTCAAATTAGATGTGGTCCCTAAAAAAAAAATGGTGTTGTAAAAATGAGAAATTGCTGGTCAACTTTTAACCCTTATAACTCCCTAACAAAAAAAATGTAGTTCCAAAATTGTGCTGATGTAAAGTAGACATGTGGGAAATGTTACTTATTAGGTATTTTGCATGACATATCTCTGTGATTTAAGGGCATAAAAATTCAAAGTTGGAAAATTGCAAAATTTTCAAAATTTTCACCAAATTTCCATTTTTTCTCAAATAAATGCAAGTTATATCGAATAAATTTTACCACTAACATGAAGTACAATATCTCTCGAGAAAACATTGTCAGAATCGCCAAGATCCGTTGAAGTGTTCCAGAGTTATAACCTCATAAAGGGACAGTGGTCAGAATTGTAAAAATTGGCCCGGTCATTAACGTGCAAACCACCCTCGGGGCTTAAGGGGTTAATATCTGTGTACTTGTACTGACCTGGGTAATCTTATTGCCAGGTCAGTTTTACCATACAATGAACATAGTAAATAAAAAACAATTGTGGAATTGCACTTTTTTTTTGCAATTTTTCCCGTTTTCCAATATACTAAAATCAATGGTGTTATTCAAAAGTACAACTCGTCCTGCAAAAAACAAGCCCACATATGGCTAAATTAACAGAAAAATAAAAAAGTTATGGCTCTTGCAATAAGGGAAGAAAAAAATGAAAGCGCATAAATCGAAAGGTCATGCAAGGGTTAAATACAAGATTCGTCTGGCAAAGCCCCTGGCCAGATTTTCCCATCGCTTCTGCAGGTTTTTAACAGATCACTTGTATATTGAGAAACCTATCAATCGCCTAGAACAGTGCTGGAAAAAGATGGGAGCGTTTCAGAGACAAATACACCTGGCTACAATTGTAAAGTCAGGATCTGATTCATGCTGCCTATGGTTCCCTTTACTTGGCTATATACTATTAATTTACTTACGTTTTGAGTAATATCTTTTTGTCTTTTTCATGCACAGATTTAGTAAAGAGAACAGAGAGACACGAGACCCCTACATCTTCCTACCCTTTGGAGCTGGACCACGGAACTGCATAGGGATGAGATTTGCCATGATCAATATGAAATCAGTCATCTCCCTGCTGCTGCAGAACTTCTCTTTCCGAACATGCAAAGACACTCCGGTAAGTAAACAGTACATATTTAAGATTTATTCTTACTTAACCTGTCATGTGTACCATAAAAAATAATAAATAATTGCACATTATGTAAAGGTAGGCCAAGGCTGTAGTCATGGCTGTGTATCTCGGGCTTCGCATACTCTGGCCTCTCTCTAAAGTAAAACAGTACCTCTCTCCTTGCAGGGTGCGATCAGTACTCACGGTGCTGTCAGCGTCTTCTTTGCTGCGCTGACCTGAAGCTGATCCTAGATCCCAATGTATAGAGACACAGTCCAGGGCAGCTCTTAACTGAACAAATTTATTCACTTCAGGACACAGCACTTCCAAGTAGTTTCCAACATATTCATCACGGTAAAGATGGCACATTACTTCATCTTTCCCTTCACTGTTCCTTACATCACTAAGTGTTTCTGCGGGTCAGGGTGTCCTAGATGGTCCCTCAGCATCCTTCCTGTAAAGCGTTACTACGGTGAAGCTTTCATCTGCCCGCTTCGCGCCGTACATCAGAGATACCCCTCACGTAGCTATACACCACATTCTGGAGTGACCTGCCCGTACACTTTTACGGTGACATTCGATCTTCCTCTACTTGCTTCTCTTGCTCTCTACTGTGGGTTCTGCTATATCTTGTTCTTTTCTATATATCCCCTTGGATGGCTGGGCATAAGCTTTAACGTTACGGGGAAAGTTAGGCAGCTAGGGCATATAGCCCACCCGAGCACCAACGGGTGAGGCCCCCGACTGACTACATCCAGGAAGTCCTGTTCGCTTACTCCCCAGCAAAACCCCACCTATAGTTAACTCTTTCCTGTCATGGATTACTACTATGTACATCCTAGTGGACTCTGTGCCCCCATATAGTGGCTTTAACACTATCTGCACTGTCCCTATACATTGTGCAACAAGAAGATACATGTATAAACACAAACACATATAGCAGCACACATTACAAATAAAGATATGTTTTAAGGGGTTAGGAGTGCAACATAGCATAGTCCTTGTAACCCCTTACAATTATACATGTGATCAGGCTGCAGTAAAGGCGCCGCCGCCGGCACCTGCCTGCAGAAAGGGATTTTTTTTCCAATTTATATATAACTAGATGGCAGCCCGATTCTAAAGAATCGGGAGTCTAGAATCCATATATACTTTATTTATTCAAATGTAAGAATAATACAATTAATAAATAATAGTAAGAAAGAACAAAAATAATAGGCAGTATATGGAGAAAACACCAAAAAAAAGTTCAAAATTGGTGTGAAAATGTCACTGAACCACTTCACAACTAAATATATATAGTTTTGGTAAATGGTATTATCATTTTTTTGACGAAATTCGGCAGGAGCTTGAAGAGCAACGTCACTGGGCCCGCCTCCACGCAGTAGAAACTTGCTGTGAGGTAAAAATTCAAAAATCACACCAAAATGGCGGGCGGAGTGTGTCACAGTACGGCACGTTTCTGATTGGTCGCTCGCAGCAGGCGGCAACCAATCAGACACTGGACACTGTTGACGTCACTTATCTCCAGACATTAGCTCCGGACATTAGCTCCGGACATTAGCTCCGGACATTATCTCCGCACATTAGCTCCGGACATGAGCTCCGGACAAAGGCACGGAAGTTGGCAGAAATTGCAGGAAGTAGTATTCTAGGCAATTAATCTCCGGACATTAGCTCCGGACATTAGCTCCGGACATTAGCTCCGGACAAAGCCACGGAAGTTGGCACAAATTGCAGGAAGTAGTATTCTAGGCAATTATATATTAGATAGTCACAATGTAAAATAGGGGGCAGGACACTGAGTGGATCAGTGACCTGTTATAAGCCATACTGGTGAATACCTAATCAGAGCACCACATGAAGACCCCCCCCCCCCCCACAGTCCGCACCGGAGCACGAGCATATCATTAACTCAAAACTGAAAATAAAGATTACACAACAACCACAAGATGGATTTCATCATCCAATGTATCAATGTAATCAGTATAACGGCACCAACCTGACACTGTCTGTAGGTTACTGTGCACAATCTTGCTGATAGGCTCCCTTTAATAGATGCAAACACTCAGGACAGCAATATACGTTCTGCAGATGGGTTTTTACTGACAACCAATTTCCTAGTGTGAATACAGAAAGTCCTATGAAAAGTATTATGACTGTTTGGGTTCTCACTCACTGGCAACAAACTGACATCTTGTAGATGGAGAGGAATAAGAACACAAAGCTTATAAGAAAGTTGCATAACTCCATTATTGAGCCATTAACATTTAGCACTTTAATTGGACCAAGTCGCAGGACTCGGTCAAGTGACCAAGTGGGTTTACTGAAGCCTTCTGATGAGAGCCCAGAGAACATGCTCTTTACTCATGACATCCGCCTCTCTATTTACAAATAAATGGCCTGGCATAATGTCATTGTTGCAGCACGATGCACATGTGACTTCACAACAAACCGGCTAATCAAAAGAGGAGCTGTGGATGCCATCAGGTGAGAGATGGTTTTCAGAGCTCGCGTTTGACGGCTGTAGATTACTGGTCCAAGGGCCAGGTCAGAACCAATGAAACAATTTGCACCGTCTCTAAGAATTAATAATTAGAGCCTGTTTAGTCAAGTCTTAATCTGGTAAATCTAATATTACAGATCCCTCTGGATATTGACACCCGAGGACACCTGAAGACAACAAAACCTGTTCTACTCAACCTTGTGCCTCGACAAGCCCCAAAGGATGAAAACTAGACCCTTAAGACCGCTTTTGAAGGGACCAAGATATCTGTAGTAATTCGAGTACAAATGAGTTGAAGAAGTACATTTTGCAAATATCAAAGAAAAATGATATATAGAGATGCCTGTAACATTGTATGACAAATCTAACTTTCTTCTACATCCTTGTCTTCTTTGCTGACACATATCAGACCCAGTCTTCAGTGTCTGGGCCGTCCCGTGGCTGTGTATGTATGGCACTAAAGAGAATGTGTTTCATTACCGCTGTCCAGAAATAGTGCCCCATACCTCAAGAGAAAATAGAATGCAATGTTGGGCATTATAAAATAAAAACTGATGTAAAGATCACGTACATTCAATTTTACCCACATTTTCAGGATATATAGTAAATCTGTATTATACACTTTCAATATCCTAATGGAAACTGGGCAGAGGCAGGAAACACATTATCTTCTACCATATAATGCAATATAAAAAAAAACCTTAAAGAAACTAATAAAGAAAAAGTCAAGGTGCTGAATGTGTAAAACATTTGCTTCTCAGTGACAGATGACTGAAATCCAGCAATCTAATCTTATGGTGACACATCAAATACTGCTAAGTGCGAATGGTGATGAACTGGGAGTTTCGAGAGATATATTTATATACCACTCTCTCATAGGAAGCTGCAGTATTTACCATATTGACCCAGTGTGAAATCCACGGGGGTCTTCTATTCATACATCTCATGGTGATAGCCTTGCAAGACTAAGGGTACCGTCACATTTAGCGACTTTAGAGCGATAACGATAGCGATCCGTGACGTTGCAGCGTCCTGGATAGCGATATCGTTGTGTTTGACACGCAGCAGCGATCAGGATCCTGCTGTGACATCGCTGGTCATTGCTAAAAGTCCAGAACTTTATTTCGTCGCTGGATCACCCGCTGACATCGCTGAATCGGCGTGTGTGATGCCGATCCAGTGATGTCTTCACTGGTAACGCAGGGCCGCGCTTAGTAACCCGATGTTTACCCTGGTTACCATTGTAAAAGTAAAAAAAAAACACTACATACTTACATTCCTGTCACGTTCCCCAATGTCAGCTTCCCTGCGTCCCCCACTGTCAGCGCCGGCCGGCCGTAAAGCAGAGCACAGCAGTGACGTCACCGCTCTGCTTTCTGGCCGGTGCTTACACAGTGCAGAGAAGCTGACGCTGGGGGACGTGACAGGAATGTGAGTATGTAGTGTTTTTTTTTTACTTTTACAATGGTAACCAGGGTGAAAATCGGGTTACTAAGCGTGGCCCTGCGCTTAGTAACCCGATGTTTACCCTGGCTACCCGGGGACTTCGGGATCATTGGTCGCTGGAGAGCTGTCTGCGTGACAGCTCTCCAGCGACCAAACAGCGACGCTGCAGCGATCGGCATCGTTGTCTATATCGCTGCAGCGTCGCTAAATGTGACGGTACCTTAACACAGAATATTAGCATATAAGCCCCATGGTGTGTCAAGTGGTGTGTAAACCATTAAAGATCTGGAGGGGCTAATTTAATCTATTTCCAGGAGGTCATGGCTGGTCCCCTGTGTAGGAACTAGGAGGAAAAATAAATAAAGTGATTATGGAAGGGAAAAACGTTATGCGGCAGGTCATCTCTACATTTATGCCAGAAACAGAAGTGAAGAAATTGAAGAACGGTTGAGGAGGCATGCACACAATAGCCAGACATGACCAAACCTGGGGACCCATCACCTGCCACCTGAGAATCAGAACCATGGCGACAAGTTCACACCAAGACACGTGAACGCTTTTTGTAATCTTGTCAACATAATATGTATTGGGAAATGTTCATGGTATTTAAGCTCATGTGATCAATGTGGCTAATTTCAATAAGAAAAAGAAAACAACAAGGTGTACCCTGTTTCTCATTAAAATAACTTACAATGGTTTCACTTCGGTCTCAAAGAAAATTCGAGGCTGACTGGCCACAAATTCCATATCAGAGTTTCCTTAGACCATCAGGTGCAGGCCTACCTCTCGACACAGCAAACAATATATTTTGCTCATACCATTCCTCACGACTCTTACAGGTTACCTGTTCTTTCCCAGGCTGGGAGCTGTAGTTGGCTAGATCCTAGCTTACTTAAAGAGCCCTAACAGCTCGTCACGCAGCCAAAACCACAGACTGTCCTAAATATATAATGGAGCATTCACTGCCCTGCCCTCTCCAGGCCCCTTCTCCATGGTTTTTCACACCAAAGAAAGAAAAGATACCTTTTTAACACTACACAGCCCAATAATTAAACTTGATATATGAATCTGCCTCCCAATAGCTACTCTGCTACATACCCCATTCCCATGATGAAATGAAAGCCATATGCCTAGTTATCTTATGCAAAAACTCAGGGTTATAACTGACAAATCTGTATTTTATCACCCCAACCTGTTTGCACCTTCATGGCCAGTCCAAATTTTACCATTCTGACCAGTGTTACTTTATGAGGTAATAACTCTGGAATGCTTCAACAGATTCCACTGATTCTGATTCTGTTTTTTATTCATGACATATTGTACTACATGTTAGTGGTAAAACTTCTTTGATATAACTCGTGTTTAATGAAACAAATGTTAACTTTGTGAAAATTGTAAAAATGTTGCAATTTTCAAACTTTTAATTTTTATGCCTTTTAAATCAGAGAAATCTGCCACACAAAATAGTTAATAAATAACATTTCCCACATGTCTACTTTACATCACCCCATTTTTTGAAATTGTTGTTGTTAGGAAGTAAATAGTTGACCAGCAATTTCTAATTTTTACAACAAAATTTACAAAACCATTTTTTTTAGGAACCTCATTACATTTGAAGTGACTTTGAGGGGTGCATATGGCAGAAAATACCCCAAAGTGACACCATTCTTAAAACTGAACCCCTCAAGGTACTCAAAACCTCATTCAAGAAGTGTATTAATCTTTCAAGTGCTTCACAGGAATATTCTGAAATGTGGAAAAAAAAGTAAACATTTCACAACAATGTTACTTTAGATCCAATTTTTTTATTTTCATGAGGGTAACAGCAAAAAATGGACCCCAAAATTTGTTGTGCAATTTCTCCTGAGCATGCTGATACACTATATGTGGGGGAAAACCACCGTTTGGGAATTCGGAAGTGCAGAATTACTGTTTAACTTTTTGATTGTAAAATTTGCTGGAATAATTAGCTGACGCCATATCGCATTTGAAGAGCACCTGATGTACCTAAACAGTGTAAACTGCCTACAAGTGACCCCATTTTGGAAATTAGACCCCTAAAAGAATGTATGTACATTTGTGGTGAGAACTTTCAACCCCTAAGAGCTTCATAGAAGTTTATAATGTTGAGCAGTGAAAATAGAAAAAAAAAATCTAATTTTCCCACAAAAACTTTTTATAGCCCCAAATGTTGCATTTTCACAAGGGTAACAGGAGAGATTGCAACATACAATTTGTTTGCAGTTTCTACTGAGTACGCCGATACAAAATATGTGGATGAAAACTACTGTTTGGATCCACAGCAAGGCTTGGAAGGACCGCCATTTGATTTTTTGAAAGCAAAATTTGCTGGAAGATATTGAGGATGCTATGTTGCGTTTGGAGAGCCCCTGATGTGCCTTAACAGTGGAAACCCCCACAAGTGACACCATTTTCAAAACTAGACCCCTCAGGGAACTTATCTAAATGTGTGATGAGCACCTTGAACCCTCAGGTGCTTCACAGAAGTTTATAACGTAGAGTTGTGAAAATATCGGCTTTTGTACTAAGCGTCTCCGTAAGATAAACAGATATGCTGTGGTCTATAAAGATGTGCCACATGTGCGTATACGCCGGTCTGCCACCTGCGTCTTTGAACCCATAGTGGAGATGGGATTTCAATCCAATCTGCAGCAAATAATGAACATGGAAACATACCCCAACAGCGGTATTTAATGCGCACTGACTTTAGGGCGTCATTCTATGTGTGCATCAGGGCGGCGATATATTGTCATGACAGGTGGGGGATCTGCTGAAAATCTCCGGGCTTGTCATCACGGATCTCATGTCAAAGCCAGCCTATAGCTATGCGTTCATAGGAAATGGTCATTTTTGCTATGCACAGCAGTACTGTAGCACTGCTATGTAAAGCACAAATGATCAGATGATCACAGGTTCAAGCATTGAATACAGTAAAAAGTGAATTTAAAAAAAAATCTGAAAAAAATAGTTCAAATTAGAGTTGAGCGACTTTTACTTTTTTAGGATCGAGTCGGGTTTCGCAAAACCCGACTTTCTCAAAAGTCGGGTCGGGTGAAATCGGCCGATTCTTGCGCAAAGTCGGGGGCCAACCAAAACACAAAACCCAATGCAAGTCAATGGGGAATCAAAGTCGGCAGTGAGTGGAGGACAGGAAAACACCTACAGTGCCCATTTTAATGCCAAAAACATCAATTCTTATTTCTTAAGCTTGTCAATCTTAATTTACTTTATAATAATAGTTAGGCATTGAAAACTGGGGGTCATTTGGCTAAAGTTGTGGGGGTATGGCTGGCTCAAGGTTTTCGTGGGCCTAGGAAACGCGAAATACATCACGGCGGTGGAGCAGGGAGAGGTAAGTATTTCAACTTTGCAAGTGCTGTGATCCTGAGCAAGCAGGGGGGCCCACTAGATGGCACTGGCACAGGGCCCCTCATAGTACGGCGGTGTGTTTGACGGCAGGCGGCGCCTCTCACTGCCAGAGACACTTTTGCTTACTATGAGGGGCCCTGTGCCAGTGCCAATGAGTATGCCCCCACCTGATGAAGGAACCTGCACTTTCATCTGCACCTTCCTCTTTGTCCCCGTGTAAGGTGGTATAGTATGCGGGAAGGGGAACCTGACTTTCAGCAGGATCAGATTCTGGCTGTGTAGCGTGCAAGGGGAATGTAGTGGTCTGGGTCAATGTACCAGCAGACTCATCTAGTAGTGGCTGGGCAATGGGCAGGATGAGGAGGATTCACAGATATAGGCCCAAATAATAAAGTAGGCTTAATGCAGTTCAAAATTGGTAACAGGACTAAACAGGCGGCATAGCTTTGTTCAGTGGAGGACAACTGTAACTAGTGGTGCAGACACAGTTAGTAGGCCCAAAATAAAAAAGTAGGCTAAATGCAGTTCAAAATTTGTAAGAGGACTAAACAGGCGGCATAGATTTGTCCAGCGGAGGAGGACAACTGTAATGAGAGGCTCACACAGCTACTAGGCCCAAGTAAGTAAGTAGGCTAAATGCAGTTCAAAATTGGTAAGAGGAGTACACAGGTGGCATAGCTTTGTTCAGCAGAGGAGGACAACTGTAATGGGAGGCTGACACAGTTAGTAGGCCCCAAAAAGTAAGTAGGCTAAATGCAGTTCATAATTGCTAACAGGACTAAACTGGCGGCATTGCTTTGTTCAGCGGAGGACAACTGTAATGAGGGGCAGACACAGTTAGTAGGCCCAAATAAGAAAGTAGGCTAAATGCAGTTCAAAATTGCTAACAGGACTAAACTGGCGGCATTGCTTTGTTCAGCGGAGGACAACTGTAATGAGGGGCAGACACAGTTAGTAGGCCCAAATAAAAAAGTAGGCTAAATGCAGTTCAAAATTGCTAACAGGACTAAACAGGCGGCATTGCTTTGTTCAGTGGAGGACAACTGTAATGAGAGGCTGACACAGTTAGTAGGCCCAAAAAAGTAAGTAGGCTAAATGTAGTTCAAAATTGCTGACAGGACTAAATTGGCGGCATTGCTTTGTCCAGGGGAGAAGAACTGTTATGAGAGGCTCACACAGTTACTAGGCCCAAGTAAGTAAACAGGCTAAATGCAGTTCAAAATTGGTAAGAGGAGTACACAGGTGGCATTGCTTTGTTCAGTGGAGGACAACTGTAATAAGTGGCTCACACAGACTTAGTAGGCCTAAAATAAAAAAGTAGGCTAAATGCAGTTCAAAATTGGTAACAGGAGTACACAGGCGGCATTGCTTTGTTCAGTGGAGGACAACTGTAATAAGTGACTCAGACAGACTTAGTAGACCTAAAATAAAAAAGTAGGCTAAATGTAGTTCAAAATTGGTAACAGGAGTAGACAGGCGGTATAGCTTTGTTCAGCGGAGGAGGACAACTGTTATGAGAGGCTCACACAGACTTAGTAGGCCTAAAATAAAAAAGTAGGCTAAATGCAGTTCAAAATTGGTAACAGGAGTACACAGGCGGCATTGCTTTGTTCAGTGGAGGACAACTGTAATAAGTGGCTCAGACAGACTTAGTAGGCCTAAAATAAAAAAGTAGGCTAAATGTAGTTCAAAATAGGTAAGTAGACAGTGGAAGTTGGCGCAAAGTATTAACTGGTCCAAATGGAGGCCAGGTCCCCTGTATATTTTTACTATCATCTATCATTTCAACAAATTTGTATTCGCAGTGCCATTGAAGGATTTAACAGCACAGACTACACAGTGGTGGAGCAGGGAAACGTAAGTTTTGCAAGTGGTAGAGCAATGTTCGAGCTGGGGGGGAACACTCTCTCGTGGGTGGCGGTACTGGCACAGGGCCCCTCATATCACGACGGTGTGTCTGACGTTGGTTGTGCATCACCACCATCAGAGACACTTCATTGTACTATGAGGGACTCTGTGCCAGTGCCGTCACCAAAGAGTGGGCACACCCACCTGTCCAGGCAAACGGCACTCGCACGGGTGCTTGCGCCAAGTGGAGTAAGCCCATTTAGGGAGGTATAAAAATGGCCTATGCTGGACATTCAGCAGCTGCAAATGGAGGAATTGGAGCAGTCAGTAAGAGGAGGCCAAAAGCAAGACAATTTTAAGGCAAGCTACGTGTCAGCAGGGGAAGGTGGGGCAAAATAATTTGAAATCCATGATTGGTTCATTTTAATGAAGGTTAGATCATCAACATTTCGGGTAGCCAGACGTGTCCTTTTTTCGGTCAGTATTGAACCAGCAGCACTGAAGAGTCTTTCTGATAGCACACTAGCAGCTGGGCAAGCGAGCTCCTGTAATGCATATTCTGCCAATTCAGGCCAGGTGTCTATTTTAGATGCCCAGTAATCAAAGGGGAATGACCTGTGAGGGAGAACATCGATAAGGGAGGAAAAATAGTTGGTAACCATACTGGACAAATGCTGTCTCTTGTCACTTTGAATTGATGCAGCAGTACCTGTCGTGTCTGCGGTCATTGCGAAATCACTCCACAACCTGGTCATAAAACCCCTCTGTCCAACGCCACTCCGGATTTGTGCACCTCTAACACCTCTGCCATGTTGCCCCCTACAGCTCGTGTGAGAACCATCACCACCTCTGTGTGCTGGGAATGCCTGAACCAAACGGTCTACAAGAGTTGCTTGTTTGGTAGCCAATATTTGCTCCAGGTTCTCATGTGGCATGATATTTTGTAATTTTCCTTTGTATCGTGGATCCAGGAGGCAGGCCAACCAGTAATCGTCATCGGTCATCATTTTGATAATGCGGGGGTCCCTTTTTAGGATACGCAAGGCATACTCTGCCATGTGGGCCAATGTTCCAGGTGTCAATTCACTGCTTGTGCTGGGTAGAGGAGCACTTTCTTGCAAATCAACATCACTTCTGGCCCGCAAAAACCTTATAACTGACCTTGCAATGCCACCAGTTTCTAATGCCCCCTGAGAAGCATCCTCCTCCCATAAATATTCATCCTCATCATCCTCCTCTTCCTCTTCGTCCGCCACCTCATCCAGGAGAGTTCCCTGACCAGACAATGGCTGACTGTCATCAAGGCTTCCCTCCTCCTCAGCTGCAGATGCCTGCTCTTCGATGTGCGTCAAACTTTGCATCAGCAGACGCATTAGTGGGATGCTCATGCTTATGATGGCGTCGTCTGCACTTACCAGCCGTGTGCATTCCTCAAAACACTGAAGGACTTGACAGAGGTCTTGGAGCTTCGACCACTGCACAACAGACAACTCCATGTCTGCCATCCAACTGCCTGCCCATGTATGTGTATCCTCCCACAAATAAATGACAGCACGCCTCTGTTCGCACAGCCTCTGAAGCATGTGCAGTGTGGAGTTCCACCTTGTTGCAACGTCGATTATTAGGCGGTGCTGAGGAAGATTCAGCGATCGCTGATGGTTCTGCATACGGCTGGAGTGTACGGGCGACCGGCGGATGTACGAGCACCTTCAGGAGCAGGGCTGGTAACTCCGGATAATTTTTCAGGAAGCACTGCACCACCAGGTTCAAGGTGTGGGCCAGGCAAGGAATGTGTTTCAGTTCTGAAAGGGCTATGGCAGCCATAAAATTCCTTCCGTTATCCCTGACTACCTTGCCTGCCTCAAGATGTACACTGCCCAGCCATGACTAAGTTTCTTGCTGCAAGTACTCGACCAGTACTTCCGCGGTGTGTCGGTTGTCGCCCAAACACTTCATTTGTAGCACAGCCTGCTGACGCTTACCACTAGCTGTTCCATAATGGGACACCTCGTGTGCAACACTGGCAGCTGCGGATGGAGTGGTTGTGCGACTGCGCTCTGTGGACGAGCTTTCACTTCTGGAGGAGGAGGAGGAGGAGGAGGGGTGGCGAACGCCTACAGCCAACTGTTTCCTAGACCATGGGCTAGGCAGAACTGTCCCACTATGGCTGTCCCCTGTGGACCCTGCATCCACCACATTATCCCAGTGCGCCGTGATGGACATGTAACATCCCTGGCCATGCCTACTGGTCCACGCATCTGTTGTGAGGTGCACCTTTCTACTGACTGATTGCCTCAGTGCATGGACAATGCGGTCTTTGACATGCTGGTGGAGGGCTGGGATGGCTTTTCTCGCAAAGAAGTGTTGACTGGGTAGGTCATAGCGTGGTACTGCGTAGGCCATCAGGGCTTTGAAAGCTTCGCTTGCAACCAACCAGTAGAGCATCATCTCTAATGAGATTAGTCTAGGAATGTGGGCGTTCAAACCCTGTGTACGCGGATGAGAGGAAGAGTACTTTCTTTTCCTATCGAGAGGCTCTTGTAGGGTGAGCTGGACTGGAGAGCTGCATATGGTGGAACTAGAAGGGGTGGTGGTGGACATGGCAGATTGAGAGAGGGTTGGTGATGGTATTCTTGATGTTGGCCTACCTACAGTGTTTCCTACCAAGAACTTTGAGATTCCCTGACTGCTTTGGCCTTGCGACGATACCTCCACATTTGCTGCTGGTGGTGTCCTAACCGGTGGGCTTACTGTGAGGGAATCAATGTAGCATTGCTGACTACCTTCATTCTGAGCAGGTGCACCAATGGTACTGGACGTTTGGTAGTTAGTCCAGGCTTGCAAGTGCATGCTGGTTAAATGTCTACGCATGCACGTTGTATTTAAATTTAGGAGATTTTTCCCTCTGCTAAAGGTCTTTGAACACTTCTTACAGATAACTTTGCACTGATCATTCGGATCTTGGTTAAAAATTGCCCACACTGCACTCTTCCTACTATGGTTTAACTTTTCAGGCATTGCACGCTGTGCTACTTTCACCGGATGGCCACGCTGTCCTAAAACTGTTTTTGGATTTGACAAACATTTTTGGCCAGATACGGGCCTGCCAGATGAAAGCTGTTGCGATGTAGATGGCTGCTGCGGATCATCCTCCTCTGCTTCTGAGCTACTGGCAGCGGCACCCTCTTCCCCCAATGACTGCCAATCTGGGTCAACAACTGGGTCATCTATCACCTCCTCTTCAATTTCATGTGCACCTTCCTCTGTGTCACCGTGTAAGGTGCTATAGCGTTCATGACATAGGGTATACGTGAGTTCCGTGACCTGGAAAAAATTACCCCAACCCCCTTAAACAGATCTCTTAACAATCTAAAGAATAAACTTCTAACGTACTCAAAACAGCAGACGGAGACATATGTTGGATTTAATTGGCCACAGCAGCCATTTTATTAAATAAAAGATAACAGAACTTTTATGACAACCCAGAATAGGAGGGGCGGTCCTCGAAGCCCCAAAGTTATAAAAAACTCAGTATCCCAAAAACTCCACAATGTTCAGCCCAGGATGAGTCTTACCCCCAGCCGTAAAGCACC
Source organism: Ranitomeya imitator (assembly GCF_032444005.1). Lineage (NCBI taxonomy): Eukaryota > Metazoa > Chordata > Amphibia > Anura > Dendrobatidae > Ranitomeya > Ranitomeya imitator. Next base: position 1,101,594,063 of record NC_091282.1, on the reverse strand, counting down.
AGCTCAGGGATAGATAACAACCAATCCTGGTCCACCGAACCCACCCCCATGCCAGGGGTCCATAAATCCACCTCACGCGGAATAACCGTACCGCGCCTTGTTAAATTCTCTCATGGGGTGTCCAGGACCTCTCAAGATCCCCACCCCATTGAACCACGATTTACCATTTCCACCGACTTCGAGGACCTCCACCCACGCCAACTGCCGTGACAATACCCTGACAGCATTCACATAACAAAATAAATACATTTAGACGCCTCTTAAAACAATACTCCAAAAGCCCACATATGCCGACTTCACCCCCCCCATTACCCTAACCAAAAAAGGGAGGGTGGGCGGGAGATTCCTCACTTGTCACGCAGGCACCTAAAATGGATGCCTGCGTGAGGAGCGTGCCCCTTTTTATGTGCCCCCTCCCCACAGTCCCCTAGTTCCACCCCTTATTTTCAAAAAATGCCCCTAAAGCCACCCCTCAAGTTCCCAGTTAACCCCTTACCACCGTATCCCTTCTAACTGCTCCAGCTCCCCAGGTCCCACGTAACCCCGTCATGGCGGCCTCCCTTTACGTGCCGTGGGCCCCCAGTACGGCCTTTCTTGACATAGGGTATACGTGAGTTCCGTGACCTGGAAAAAATTACCCCAACCCCCTTAAACAGATCTCTTAACAATCTAAAGAATAAACTTCTAACGTACTCAAAACAGCAGACGGAGACATATGTTGGATTTAATTGGCCACAGCAGCCATTTTATTAAATAAAAGATAACAGAACTTTTATGACAACCCAGAATAGGAGGGGCGGTCCTCGAAGCCCCAAAGTTATAAAAAACTCAGTATCCCAAAAACTCCACAATGTTCAGCCCAGGATGAGTCTTACCCCCAGCCGTAAAGCACCAGCTCAGGGATAGATAACAACCAATCCTGGTCCACCGAACCCACCCCCATGCCAGGGGTCCATAAATCCACCTCACGCGGAATAACCGTACCGCGCCTTGTTAAATTCTCTCATGGGGTGTCCAGGACCTCTCAAGATCCCCACCCCATTGAACCACGATTTACCATTTCCACCGACTTCGAGGACCTCCACCCCCGCCACGAACACGAATGGCCTGACACCTTAGCCATTCATGTCCCTCCACACCTTCAAGCTTAATTCAATGCCACTACGGATAGCCAAACACCACATATCATTACCCACCGCGTTCAGGTGCACGCCATCAGCTCTCCAGTAAGCTCCTTGACCCGATTCCAAGTCCACATGTCTCACGGCCAACGCACCATTCCTCACCATAAACCGAGATATGGCCCTGTTTATTTTAATCCGGGCCCTGTTCACCCCCTCGTGTGATCTAGCACCTCTCCATCTTTTACGGGGAATGATGTCGGACCACACCAACAACACTTTTGGAAACATGACCCAGAACCTCAGGATATCGAATTTGATATCCTTAATCAGCTCCCTACAAGACCGTTTAGCCAAATCATTCCCCCCTAAATGTATCACCACGATCTCCGGCACTCTATCCAGTCTAACAAAACGATGAAATTCAGGTAACCATTCCTTCCACACCATCCCCCTTTTACCGATCCATCGTAAAGTCACTGTCTCTCGATAAAGACCCAACTGACGACCGTCCGCACGAACCGCAGCACGCAACGCAGCCCATACAACATACGAATGCCCCATGATCCAGACGAGCATCGGATCAGGCCCTGCAACACAGAAAGAAAGGCAACAAACAATTAACTTAACACAGCTTCTAACTCACAATAGGTTTGGGCGAACATACGACTGGAATCTTGAAGATTCCCACCTCCCAATTCTCCGAACCACATCCTCACCAAGGCCCCACCTAGCGGCCTCAGTCGCTGCCCCGATCCTGAAGGAGTGACCACTATATTGTGTTGCAGGTAAGCCCGCTGCCGCCAAACATTTCCTAAAAACAGAAATGAACTGAAAACGGGACAAGAAAGACCCATTTTCGTGCACCAAGAATGGCTCGTCTAACACCCCGCCCTTTGCCATGTACTTCTTCACGGATGCCACCGGGCACACCGGGGATCCTTCAACATTGAACAACACCACTTTGCACCCTTTCCCATACACGTCCGTTTTGGAAGCCTTAATAAACACTACCACCTTATTCCCTTCGACATCCACGTTTTCTCTTAACAAAATACCTTTTTTACTAACGGACGGGCTAACCAACTCACCTAACCGAAATGCCCCAAAGAAGGCCAAAGAAAAGGCTGCACAGAACAGAACCACTTCCCATTCGGAAAAACACACCTCTTGCAACTTCCGCTCAATGGCTGAGAGCACCTCATAAGATACGGGTCGGCGACCGTCCGAAGCCTTCCAGCCTTTCTTCCAACCCCGAACAACTTGCCGAACCAAGAAGGATTTCGTTATATCCTTACCCCCCTCCATTTAAGGTTGAAGGCTAGCCCCGCCAGAAACTTATTCAAACGTGTCACAGACCAACCTGCCTCCCAATGATGACCTAAGAACAACAACAAACCATACTCCTCCTCCATATCCTGGTCCATACTTGACATCCAGGATTCCCACAAGCTCCAAGCCTGATTATAATGAGACCAAGATGAATCCGCGAGCGATTTGGTAAATAACTCTGTTACGGCCCTCGCGGCAGGTTCCACAACTCCACTGGAAAATCCCGGCCCGCGCTCTCCGCCTGTGGTGCCAAATCCCGGAAAAGCTGCCACTGAAATTGAGAAAGAGCAACAACTATTGGATCAGGCGCTGACAAGCTAACTTCAGATACAATCCATAAGTTAAACTTAAGACCCAGGAAAACCAAGTGCTGCAAGACCTTCACTACTGCAGGCGTAGCCGCTGACAACGAGTTTACCGCCGTCACCGTTCCAACATGCTCACAATGAAAAGAAATCTTCAAATTCCTCAATTTGTCACCCCACAGGGCCAACGCTTTAACTACCCTGGGGAGCAAATGCAACAGTAGCCGGTTGTTTGTTAACCCCTCCTCCTTCCATTCTTCCGGCCAAGCCGCTGCTGACCAGCTACCATGAAAGAAAAGACCAAAGCCACTCATTTCAACGACATGCACCAAAATGCCCAAGGAGGTAGCATCTGCCACCGGCTGAATCCACAGAGATCTGCCATTGTACTCGTCCAGAAAATCCGCCCACATCTTCAAATCGTCCCGAAACTCTTTCTTTATCCTGATGAAATGCAAAGGGGACTTTACCCCTACTGTTGCCAAGGATAGGCGGCGGCAGAACGCTCGACCCATCGGCATGATCCTACATGCAAAGTTCAGTTTCCCTAACAACGATTGCAAACTGCGCAAATTTATCTTCTTCAAACCAATCGTATTAACCACATCTTGGCGCAACGCGGTAACCTTGTCTGCAGGTAGCCTACATTCCATTGCTATCGTGTCGATTTCAATGCCTAGGAAGCTCAACACTGTCACCGGACCAACTGTTTTATCCTCCGCCAAAGGCACCCCGAAGTTTTTTGTCACACTCTCCATTGTATGCAACAAAATCGAACAATCTGCTGATTCCGCTGGCTCTATAAACAGAAAGTCATCCAGATAGTGCGAACATGAGCGTATCCCAGACACATCTTTCACCACCCATTCTGGGAACGTGCTGAAGGCCTCAAAGTAAGCACATGAAATCGAGCAACCCATGGGAAGACAACGATCAACAAAGAAGCCGCCATCCCAAAAACAACCCAATAAATGCAAACTGTCAGGATGAACTGGCAACAAACGAAAGGCCGCTTCGATGTCGGTCTTAGCCAGCTTAGCCCCCTTTCCACATGCTCTAACCCACTCCATCGCTGAATCGAATGATAAGTACGACACCGAACTCAACTCGGGATCAATACCATCATTAACCGAAGATCCCTTCGGAAATGACAGGTGATGGATTAACCTAAATTTATTAGGTTCTTTCTTAGGGACCACGCCAAGAGGTGACACCCTCAGATTTGCAATCGGAGGGGCGACAAACGGGCCTGCCATTCTTCCCAGAGCAACTTCCTTATTCAACTTCTCCGACACGACCTCCGGGAATTGTAACGCCGATTTCAAATTTTTTCTTTTTAAACTAACATCCTGCTCAACATAAGGGATTTTGAAACCCTCCTTAAAACCGTCGCGCAATAAAACTGCAGCTGACCTATCAGGGTATCTACTTAGAAAGGCCTCCATCACGACCCACTGCACCGGAGTCACCCCTTTTGTCAGCTGAATCTCCAACTTTTTGCCTGTTACCCCTGAAACATTTTGAAGCGCTATGCACCCCCCCGCAGGTTGAACACTCGTGCCTATATTTACACTTGCTCCCGAATCTGCATATGCCATCATTGAAGGCGAAACACAGTCCCTTCTGCAAAGCCGCCGAGTGTCCTGACTGCCCTGAACTCCCGGCGCCCCCGTGAAAAGGCTGGCTAGTCTGACCTAAACGGGACGAGACCATAACTCTCATCCACAACGCTATGTCCTTGTGATCCCACCTGATACTTGGCCTAAAAGCCTTACGCTGACGAAACTGTTCGTCATAGCGTAACCAACCCTGTCCCCCATAGGTCCTGTAAGCCTCCCCTATGGCATCTAAGTAACAAAATAATGCCGAGCAATTTTCTGGGGCCTTCTCCCCGATTACGCTAGCCATAATAGCGAAAGCTTGCAGCCAATTTGAAAATGATCTGGGAATCAGCCTATATCTCCGTTTCTCCTCATCTTCTTTTTTAGAGTCCTCCCTTCTAGGTCTATCCAAATTAAATCTCTCTAGGGGTAAAAGAGAAAATATTTCTATGTACTCCCCTTTCCAGATTTTTTCCCTAACCTCTTGTTTTAAATGTGCCCCTAACGGGCCCTCGAAGCAGACATAGACCTCCCCCCTAGCCGCATCGTCTAGTTGCGGTACATCCTCCTTTTCCTTATCCTGCAAAGCTCCGTCAACTGGTGCATCAATTCCTGACCCAGGCCCTGGTGCTGTTCCGTCCTTCTCCATTGATGAGCTCCCCGTGTCTGCCGCAGGACCCGCACTGCTGGATGTACCCGTAACTTCAGACAACTGTCTAGACCCCTCAAACGACCCCGTATTTCCCAACCAAGCAGCTGACGGCAAAGACCCCCTGCTAAGACCGGACCCCCACAAGCCCGCTAGCTCCCCTAAACCTCTAAGGATTAAACCCATACCCCCGCTAGCAACTCCCGAAGTAATGTCACTATTCCTAGCTTCAGGGGAAACTATGCCTGGCAAATTAAAGATAGGGAAAATGTTCTCACCTAGCTGCCTGGGTGCTGTGAGCCCAGCAGCCGAAGATCCAGCTCCCAGCCGAAGGTGTCCTGCATCCCGACCGGCTTGATCCGCGATGTTGCCCGCCGAACTCCTGGCGGCCGTATCCGTGTCCTGGCGACTCGGTGATGCCGTCGACTGCCCTGGTGCTGCGGAAAGGGAAAAGGCCGAGCCAGCATCCTGCCGCCCGATGGAAGATGTGCGGCTCCTTGCCACGGATACGTCCCCGGCACTGCGTACTGAAGCGACGGAATGTCGCCTGCCGGAATCCGGAAAATTTCCGCCACCACCAGCAGAGGACGCAGATCCAGGAAAGTTCCGGCCATCACCAGCAGAGGGCGCAGATCCAGGAAAATCCCGGCCATCACCAGCAGAGGGCGCAGCTGCAGGAAAATCCCGGCCAACACCAGCAGAGGGCGCAGAACTTGCAATATCCAGGCCACCACCAGCAGAGGGCGCTGCTGCGTTGAAGACTCCAGAGCTGTGCACTGCAGAAGGCCGCACGCTGATGCCAGGGCCAGCCGACTGCCGCCCGCATAATCCTCGGCGCTGAGGGGCCACCGCACCTGACCCCCGTCTCCTCGGCTGTCGCTGCCTCCCACGCTGAGCGGCGCCAGCGGGCATGCTGACGGCTGCCGTACCGGCTCCTGCTCCTGCCGCCCCACGTCGCCCGGACACTGAAGGAGGGGAGGAAGGATCCACCCCCCGTTGTAGGCCCCGCCGCACTGGAGGATTCCTCCCGGCGCCGCGCTGTGAGGTGGAGGGAACAGCGCTGCTTACCGGAGGGTCCGCAGAGGAGCTCCTATTTCGGCACCGGGCCCTGGGGATGATGTCCGGGCTTAGGCGCACCGGAGGCCTAGTCCTCCGCGGCCGGCGCCCGTCCTGCGGTGCCTGCGATGGTGCTCCCGATGTCCCCTGGAGAAGGCTGTTAACGGATGCATTCAGCCAATCTGTCCCCTGGGAGCTGGCTGCCGTCCGGAGACGCTGGAGGATCGCTTCCACGTCCATTCTGGTAAGTGTGACAGAGATTCCTCACTTGTCACGCAGGCACCTAAAATGGATGCCTGCGTGAGGAGCGTGCCCCTTTTTATGTGCCCCCTCCCCACAGTCCCCTAGTTCCACCCCTTATTTTCAAAAAATGCCCCTAAAGCCACCCCTCAAGTTCCCAGTTAACCCCTTACCACCGTATCCCTTCTAACTGCTCCAGCTCCCCAGGTCCCACGTAACCCCGTCATGGCGGCCTCCCTTTACGTGCCGTGGGCCCCCAGTACGGCCTTTCTTGACAGGGCACCATAATCTCATCAGGGTCAGATTCTGGCTCAGTACACTGCGAGGGCAATGTAGTGATCTGAGTCAATGGAACAGCATAATAATCTAGCTGTGGCTGTGCATCTGTGCACTCCATGTCCGATTCATCTTGTTATAGGCTTTTAACAATTTCCCTCTCTAACCCAAGCACGGTATGTGTAAAGAGCTCCATGGAGTAAACTGTAGTTTCGCCTGCCGCATCCTTCACTTTTGGTTTGGGTGAAGGACACAAGGAAGCGACTTGTTCCTGACCGGGAGCATCCACTGATGACTCGCTGCTTTTAGATTTCGTACCTTCTGAAGAGGAGGCGAAAGAACTAGAAGCTGAGTCAGCAAGGAAAGCCAAATTTTTTTCCTGCTGCTCCGGCTTTAAAACCTGTTTTCCTACTCCCAGATAAGGGAGCCTTCGAGGCCTTGTGTAGCCAGACGATGGTGCTGGCTCAACACCTCGAGCCTTTGGTGCTATTTTTCTTTTCCCACTACCACCAGATGCTCCACCACCAACAACACCACCATCAGTACCAGCTGGCAAGCCCGCCCACGGCCTCTTCCACCAGACTTCCTCAATTTTGGAAAAATCTAACCAAAATAACAACCGTTATATGGTACTGTGAAACAAAGTAGAAGGTGTATATAAACTTGTGTAGAATTTAAATCTCCCTTTTTTTGGGGGGGGGGAGACTGAAACAAAACTCAGGCGTAGTGTATTACACTACACAATGTAAGTGGCAGAACGTGGCTGGAAGATGTACGACAAACTAACAGAACTGTGACATAGATCCACTTAGTGCCAATTTAAATCTCCCTTTTTGGGGGGGAGACTGCAACAAAACTCAGGCCCAGTGTATTACACTACACAATGTAAGTGGCAGAACGTGGCTGGAAGATGTACGACAAACTAACAGAACTGTGACGTAGATCCACTTAGTGCCAATTTAAATCTCCCTTTTATTTGGGGGAGACTGCAACAAAACTCAGGCCCAGTGTATTACACTACATAATGTAAGTGGCAGAACGTGGCTGGAAGATGTACGACAAACTAACAGAACTGTGACATAGATCCACTTAGTGCCAATTTCAATCTCCCTTTTTTGGGGGGGAGACTGCAACAAAACTCAGGCCCAGTGTATTACACTACACAATGTACGTGGCAGAACGTGGCTGGAAGATGTACGACAAACTAACAGAACTGTGACGTAGATCCACTTAGTGCCAATTTATATCTCCCTTTTATTTGGGGGAGACTGCAACAAAACTCAGGCCCAGTGTATTACACTACACAATGTACGTAGCAGAACGTGGCTGGAAGATGTACGACAAGCTAACAGAACTGTGACATAGATCCACTTAGTGCCAATTTAAATCTCCCTTTTATTTGGGAGAGACTGCAACAAAACTCAGGCCCAGTGTATTACACTACACAATGTACGTGGCAGAACGTGGCTGGAAGATGTACGACAAACTAACAGAACTGTGACGTAGATCCACTTAGTGCCAATTTATATCTCCCTTTTATTTGGGGGAGACTGCAACAAAACTCAGGCCCAGTGTATTACACTACACAATGTACGTAGCAGAACGTGGCTGGAAGATGTACGACAAACTAACAGAACTGTGACATAGATCCACTTAGTGCCAATTTAAATCTCCCTTTTATTTGGGAGAGACTGCAACAAAACTCAGGCCCAGTGTATTACACTACACAATGTAAGTGGCAGAACGTGGCTGGAAGATGTACGACAAACTAACAGAACTGTGACGTAGATCCACTTAGTGCCAATTTCAATCTCCCTTTTTTGGGGGGAGACTGCAACAAAACTCAGGCCCAGTGTATTACACTACACAATGTAAGTGGCAGAACGTGGCTGGAAGATATGTAAAAAAATACAAGGGTTGTAGTACAATTTCAATCTCCCTACAATGATCTCAGAACAAGTATGGCAGCAATAAAAAGGACTGCTGCACACAAAAGTGTGGACAAAGAAACAAGAGAACTGTGCAGAAAGGAGCAACAGGAATTTTGCTTTTAAAAAAGCAGTTGGTTTTCACAGCGGCGTACAAACAGCAATGCAGCTATCAGGGAGCCTTACAGGGCAGCCTAATAAGCTACAGAGCTGATGCACAAAAAAATAAACTCCACTGTCCCTGCAAAGAAAAGGTGGTGTTGGACAGTGGAAATCGCTACAGCACAAGCAGTTTCGGGGTTAATCTTCCCTCCCTAACTATATCCCTTCTTCTGACGCAGCTGCAGCAACCTCTCCCTATGCTAAGATCGGCAGAAGCAAGATGGCGGTCGGTGTGCACGCCCCTTCATAGCCCCTGTGATGCCGCAGAAAGCAAGCCAATCACTGTAATGCCCTTCTCTAAGATGGTGGGGACCAAGACCTATGTCATCACGCTGCCCACACTCTGCGTCCTCCTTCATTGGATGAGAAATGGCGCTGAAAGCATCATAAGAAACGTGACTTTGGCGCGAAGATCGCCGACCTCATGGCCGATCCCACACTAGGATCGGGTCAGGTTTCACAAAACCCGACTTTGCCGAAAGTCGGCGATTTCTGAATTTGTCCGATCCGTTTCGCTCAACCCTAGTTCAAATCACTCCTGTTTTCCTCAATATAAAATTAAGAAATTAACAAAAATCCATATTTGGTACTGTTGCATTCGTAACAGTCTAATCAAAATATAAAATAAATTAATCTGATCAGTAAACAGTGTGATAAAAAATTAAATTAAGATGCCAGAATTATTTTTTTATCGGGTGCCGGAACGCTACAACATAAGGCCGGTTTCACACGTCAGTGGCTCCGGTACGTGTGGTGACAGTTTCCTCACGTACCGGAGACGCTGACACACATAGACACATTTAAATAAATGTGTCTCTGCAGATGTCAGCGTGTTTTCACCGACCGTGTGTCCGTGTGCAAAACACGTAAGACATGTCAGTGTTCGTGGGAACGTACGGATCACATGGACCCATTAAAGTAAATGGGTGCGTGTAAACACGTACCACACACGGATGCCGTCCGTGTGCTGTCCGTGTGCTGTCTGTGGGCTTTTTTTGAAGTCATAGGGTTAAAATTGAAACAAATTGTTTCAATACATGGACACGGACACATGGACAGCACACAGACAGCACAGGGACGATAAACACGGACACACGGATAGCACACGGATGACACACTGATGGCCTACGTGCACACACGGACACACAGGCACGGATAGCTCAGGGACCGTTTCTTCCCGTACCGGAAATATCTGGACGTGTGAGACTGGCCTAATGCAGTAGCAGCTGATCAAAATATCAATGCTATCATTGAAAACGTCTGCTCACTGCAAAAAATAAGTGATCCCAAAGCCCCATCGACCAAAGTTTGAAAACGTCACAAGACTTGAAAAATGTTGACACGATTGAAATTTCATTTTTCTTTTACTTACAAATTTCTGAATTTACTTTTACCACTTAAATAAAAAAGAAATATGCATGTTTGGTATCTGCATAATTGTACTGACATGAAGAATCATATTGCCAGGTCATTTTTACCATATCGTGAACGCGATAAATTAAAAAAAAACTTTCGCGGAATTGCACTTTTTTTTGCATTTTCAAGGCACTTTTTTCCCACATTTTAGTTCATCATATAATAAAATGAATGGGGTCATTAAAAAGTTCAACTCATCCTGCAAAAAACAAGCCTATGTGAATGGAAAAAAATAAAAAAGTTATGGCTCTTGGAAGAAGGGGAGGAAAAAACAAAAATGAAACAAAAAAAAGGAAATTGGCTGTGTCGAGAAGGGGGTTAAGTTTCTGCAATCTAGCAGGAGCAGGTTGGATACTTAGGTGCCAGAGACAGGGACAGATCCTAAGGAGAAGATAGAGGCATTTATTAACTTTGCAAAAATCTATTAAAAAACAGTCCAAAAGGCCACAAATTATTAAGAAAAAAATGCTAGACTAGTTAAGCACTCAAGTCTTTAAGGGGTTAAAAAGTGACCTTATCTGTAAAATAGCTTATTGTTCATGCTTAAGGTACCTTCACACTAAACGCCGCTGCAGCGATCCAGACAACGATCCGGATCGCTGCAGCGTCGCTGTTTGGTCGCTGGAGAGCTGTCACACAGACAGCTCTCCAGCGACCAACGATCCCGAGGTCCCCGGGTAACCAGGGTAAACATCGGGTTACTAAGCGCAGGGCCGCGCTTAGTAACCCGATGTTTACCCTGGATACCATCCAAAAAGTAAAAAAAAAAACAAACACTTCATACTTACCTTCCGCTGTCTGTCCCCGGCGCTCTGCTTCTCTGTACTGGCTGTGAACACAGCGGCCAGAAAGCACAGCGGTGACGTCACCGCTGTGCTTTCCGGCCGCTGTGCTCACAGTGAGTGCAGGAAAGCACAGCGCCGGAGGACAGACAGCGGAAGGTAAGTATGAAGTGTTTTTTTTTTTTTACTTTTAGGATGGTAACCAGGGTAAACATCGGGTTACTAAGCGCGGCCCTGCGCTTAGTAACCCGATGTTTACCCTGGTTACTAGCGAAGACATCGCTGAATCGGTGTCACACACACCGATTCAGCGATGTCAGCGGGAGAGCCAGCGACCAAAGAAAGTGCTGGCCCCCTAGCCCCGACCAACGACATCACAGCAGGATTCTGATCGCTGCTGCGTGTCAAACCGAACGATATCGCTAGCGAGGACGCTGCAACGTCACGGATCGCTAGCGATATTGTTTAGTGTGAAGGTACCTTTACACTGGTTTGTTTGGTTGTCCTTGGATAACCCTTCTGCAGAGCAGACTATTGACCCTGTCCTCATCGGAGCCTGCTCCCACACCCATTCTATGTTTGCATGCTTGAAGTACTGCCTTTGTTATGAATACATAATCCAGTTTGGTTTAACCCTATAAGTACTTCTTAGTTATCGGTCTACTTTTAGGACTGTGTTCTTCCTTTTTCTCATATTCCAAGAGCCATATATATTTCTTTTTTCTGTTGATACAGCTACAGGTGCTTCTCACAAAATTAGAATATCATCAAAAAGTTAATTTATTTCAGTTCTTCAATACAAAATGTGAAATTCATACATTATATAGAGTCATTACAAACAGAGTGATCTATTTCAAGTGTTTATTTCTGTTAATGTTGATGATTATGGCTTACAGCCAATGAAAACTCGAAAGACTTAGGGTATGTGCACACGTCAGGATTTTTTCCTGACCAAATCCTGAGATTTCTGCCAAAAATCCGCGTTTTTTTTGCGCGGATTTCTCGCGGAAATTGCACGTTTTTTGCGCGGATCGCGGCTCCATTGGCACCTGGTGAGCAGATACTCAAACGAAAGAGGAGACTACACAAGCTTGATGATCAATGGGAAGCGGAACCGTATACCATTCTGTCCTCCGATTTCCACAATATGAAGGTCTGTCTCATCAGTAAAGACGGAGGGGAGACCTCAACGGCCATATCCAGAGACCACCTGAAAAAATGCCCTGATAAGCTGAAAGATGGGGAAACAGATCCCAGGGCTTCTCCGCCCGTGGAAGAGGAGAAGATGATACATACTGTTCTTGGCGATTTTCCTCAGTCCTGGACTCAAATAAATCAGGCCATTGTGGTACCTGTCTTAACGTTTCGTCAACCGAGACCGCCAGAACTAAATGTGGTGCCAGGGCATCTGGACCCGCAAGCGCAGCCGACCCCACCAGAAGATGCAATGCCAATGGTCAAACCAGCGGGCCCTCCCTCTGCCATCGGTGAATCTGCCATGCCCACCACTAATAGTGGCAGCACTGAGAACTCCAGCATGTCAGTGATGCCCAGACTGACTAGAAGTGTAGCTAGAAGACAGTGCACTACACCAGCGATAGCAAGCGTAGCGGACCCGGTTAGGCCAATAGCCACCCCTGCGCTGCGAAGGTCTACGCGTAGCAGCCAGAATCAGACTCCACTTCGCTATAAAATGTGAAGATATTAACGATAGTTGCTATTTGGTTGAAAATGCTTGTGTAAATATCTGTGTTATAAGTTTAAAAATGGACAATGGTGTGATGGACAGTGAATCACTCCAAAACTTTCACAGGGGCCCCTTTCTTTACCCGGGAGTGCAGCGCCCCAGAGTCCTGGTCATTGCAGTAATGTCGCTCTGCCACTAAGGGGAGCGATGTTATGTCTGATTGCACTAAAGGAGTTCATCTGACCAGGTATCACAAGCACACATTACACTTCACACTCCGGCCACTAGGGGGAGCAAAAGGTTTTATTTATTAGGCCACTCCTCACACTGGTAAATCTGGGGGTTGGATAGGAAGTTAGGGAGAATGCAGCCTGGGAGAGCTCCAGGGAGGATCTGTCAGAACTGGGAATCTGGCAGGTACCTAGCAGAAAAGACAGATTGTTACGGGACCGCGCCTGCACTACCTTGCGGCGGTATCTCAAGAAAGGACACGAAGAGAAGGATATTGTGGAGAAGTGAGAAGTGTGATCATAGTACGAAGGAGATAGAACCAGAAGGAGTCGTGCCCCGAGATTGGCAACATCCTTCTGAGGTGCGTAGCCGGTGGCCAAAGCACCGATGAAGTAACAGACTCCATGCATTACTTCAAACAGTGGCAGGACAGTTAATTACAGGTTGGCTGTCTACCATATATCACCTAAGAAGACATAGGAGGCAATCGTGGGAGAGGGGCGTCTCTAGGGTCCCAGAATAACTCCAGGCCTACCTGTCATAATGGTGCGTCCTAGCCATAACAAACCTGGGGGACGGAGAGAGAAAGAGCTACAAAGAACGAGAACAGAAGTTGTGAGGACTATCCCGAATGCTCAGCAGGGAAGGACTACGACACACAGGCGCTAGAAGGTAGACACTGATTCCTACCTGCAAAGGGAACTCTGGATGTGCCCTCGGACCGGCCAGTCTCAGGCAGCCCCGTTAGCAGTGCTCTGGACTGCGGACCCCGAAGCCTTCAGTAAAAAGGTAAAGAGACTACAACCCTGTGTCCTCGTTATTCCTCGCACCTTGCACCACGCACCATCACCTTTTATTGGACGCCCCTTAGCAGGGTCACGGATCGGGTCTAGCCACCGTGACCACCCCGGGCCAAGTACCCCGCGGCCCTGCATCTGGGGGCGCTCCATAAGTATAATATAACCTCTTTTTCTCATCTTTCAGGATACATCGGGGGCTTATTTACAGACAGCATTCCAGAATGCTGTAGATAAGCCCCTGATGCTGGTGGGCTTAGCTCATCTTCAATTTTGGGATTGACAGGTTCCCTTTAAGTGGTGATAAAATAATTCACCTTTTAAATCTGCCCCAATCTGCATATATCACCCACTAAAGTATCACGCTCCAGGTATTATAGGCCTTCATTTGCCATTGGAACCATGCTAGTGTAGTTTCAGTGCTACTGGACAATTACGGTATATGCAATGCAGTGTCTCTCAGCTGGCTTACTGCCAGAATAGCTCTGCTTTGGGTTGTCTCAGGAACAAAGCTGCTCCAGTGAGGGTTGATGTTAAAGAAAGGTGATGAGTCTCCTTTATTACAGTGCAAAGCTCATATCAGGATATAGCAGTGTGGCGGTGTGCTGATAACTAAGAGGATCAATGTATTGCAGGATGGGTCTGTGTATAGAGGTGCTGAAAAGATTCAAATACCACAGTATGGAGATGAAAGATGTGATGCCCTACTGGATAGGGCTGTGTATAGAGGGGCTTAGATGATTGATATATTACAGGATGAGGCCGTATATAGTAATGTAAGGCTGTTCACCTGTCTTACACAAGTTAGTTTAGCAAAAAATAAAGTGTCATAGCAGGTCATAGTATCAGTGCCCTGTATACAATGATACAGGGTAACAGACAGTTAATTATCTGACATAATGCTATAGTGCTATGCATAATATGCGGTAACATAGATTAGCAGGAGTTATTTATCCCATCTGAAATGCCTCAATGCGTGTTTCCCCACAGGTGGTTATCAGGAGGCCCGAATAGTTGACATACAAATTGATCTGAAGATGGATAGAGGATCAGGGATGCTGTCATGTGCACTGTGTCTGTTCGATTTAAATATCCCACCAAAAATTAAAAGGAGGCTCATTTCTGGGACCTGATTAAGTGTTTGTGTTACTCATAACTGTGCCACATCCAATGTGTATGCATCAGACAGGATACTGTGGGATATGCAAGTTCAGGGCCGGTTTTAGACCAAGTGGGGCCCTGGGTAAAAGTTTAAAGTGGGGCTCTAAATGCTCACATATTGCACTATCACACAGAAAACTTTTGGCTGTATGAGCGTGATCGACAATAATTAAGTCGTTCAACGCTTGCTGAGGAAGAATGATGGACTCAGAACGATCACTGTTAGATCAATCTGTCCCCATACAGTATGATATTATCAACAGCATATCTGCAGTTTTCAACAGGCAATGTGCTGCTTAGAACAATGATTTCTGTTCCGGCATACACAATACAATCACTCGATGAATAGGCAGCATTTTGCTTGTTAGGTATAATATACCCCAAAGTCCTCCATATAGTAAAAAAGTGGACAAACCAATACTGCTACCAAAATATGAGTGCATAAAAGCGCTCACAGACCACTATAACGCACAAAATATAATAAAATCAATAAAGTTTATTGAAGAACAATTTTAAAACAATACAAAAAGTACCAAGTGAGGACGTCAAAAAGACTCAGACAAAGTTCCATATTCATGCAGCAAACAATGTACTTATGTATCTTTATGGAAAGCATATTAGTACCATGTCTGTATAAATTTTAATCAAGCAAAGAAGGCTTGTTATAAATATCCTTTAAGGTCCTAATCTCATGTATAAATACCTCCATATAGTATAATGTGCCCCATAGTCCTCCATATAGTGTAATATGCCGCATATCCCTACATATACTTTAATACACTCCTCATAGTCCTCCATATAGTTGTCACGGGTGTGTCAGATTCTATAGACAGTCGCTCTGCATCTGGCTGCAGAAGGTCTCTGCATTTGGCACTGCAGATGTCTTCTTAATCCTTCTAACTTTTGGACCCAGTGGCAACCTCCCTCTGGCTCTAAGTGACACACCTGGACCTGGGTGTTTATAGACTCCCAGTCTGCTTCAGGGAGCTGCTGGTGATATTCACTTGTGAAGGCTTACAACAATAGCAGTCGGCTAACTTCCTGTCTGGTGCTGTTGGAGAACATTTGATGTTATCTCTCTGAGTCTGCTCAAGATATGTTGCTTCCACCTTGTTTGTCTCCCTTCTTCTCTTTAGTGTACAGTGGGGACTGACCAGTGAGTGACACCCCCACCCTCTCTATTCAGGGTCTAGCTCTAGGAATATACAGGGCTTAGGTTCCTGCTCAGCAATTGTTGTGGATCCAATATATGAAGGGGGGCAGGGTGCTACTAGATCTGCTAGGGTTTTCCACTTCCCTTTCACTAGTGTTTGTGCTTCCTTCCCTTCTTCCTCTCATTGCACTTAGTCTTCCCACACTGTGCGTGACATTATCACCAGCCGTGCATATTTAGGAAAAAAATACTGAAATGTGGTTTTATTAGTGTCTGTTTTTTTTCCTTTGGGCGTGCTTTTTTACTTTTCTCCCTATGGATCTGTTTGCAGGGCTGGCAGAGCAGCTACGCTGTCTGTCTCTGGGGGTGAGTGACCTCCGCTATGAGGTTCAGCAGCAGCAAATGCGGCTGCAGGTGGTTGATGTTGATGTCTCTGCAGGTAGGAAATTCAGCTGGGACCCAAGGTTACCCTCCCGGACAGGTTTTCTGGAGGTAGAGACAAGTTTTTTGTGTTCAAGAAAGCTTGCCAACTGTATTTTAAACTCCGTTCTCACTCCTCCGTAAATGAGGAGCAACAAGTTGGTATTGTGTTCTCTCCGCTGCAAGGAGATCCTGAATCCTGGGCTTACTCATTGCTGCAGGATTCGGTTTATCTCCAGTCTGTGGAGGGATTTTTTTGGCTCTAGTTCCTATTAGGGTTGAGCGAAACGGGTCGTTCATTTTCAAAAGTCGCCGACTTTTGGCAAAGTCGGGTTTCATGAAACCCGATCCGACCCCTGTGCGGGGTCGGCCATGCGGTACGCGACTTTCGCGCCAAAGTCGCGTTTCAATGACGCGAAAAGCGCCATTTCTCAGCCAATGAAGGTAAACGCAGAGTGTGGGCAGCGTGATGACATAGGTCCTGGTCCCCACCATCTTAGAGAAGGGCATTGCAGTGATTGGCTTGCTGTCTGCAGCGTCACAGGGGCTATAAAGGGGCGTTCCCGCCGACCGCCATGTTACTGCTGCTGATCTGAGCTTAGGGAGAGGTTGCTGCCGCTTCGTCAGAAGCAGGGATAGCGTTAGGCAGGGTCCATTAACCACCAAACCGCTTGTGCTGTAGCGATTTCCACTGCCCAACACCACCTTCGGTGTGCAGGGACAGTGGAAGCTACATTTTTTTTTTTTCCCCCTCAGCGCTGTAGCTCATTGGGCTGCCCTAGAAGGCTCCCTGATAGCTGCATTGCTGTGTGTACGCCGCTGTGCAAACCAACTGCTTTTTTCAAAGCACAAATCCTCTTGTTCCTTCCTTTCTGCACAGCTATCTTTTTGGTTTGTACACACTTTTTATTTAATTTGTGCATCAGTCCACTCCTTATTGCTGCCTGCCATACCTGGCTGAGATTACTGCAGGGAGATAGTAATTGAAGGACACTCCCTGTTTTTTTTTTTTTGTGGGAGATTAAGATTGACATTTCTGCTAGAGTGCCATCCCTGTCTGTGTCATCTCGCACTCAGTGGGCCATAGAAAGCCTATTTATTTTTTTGCTTGATTTGGGTTATAAAATCTACCTGAAAAAATCACTACATCAATCAGTGGGAGAAAAATATTGGCCTCAGGGCTTGTGTGCCACTCTTGACTCCTGTGTGCATCATCACTCACTCAGTGGGCCATAGAAAGCCTATTTATTTTTTTGCTTGATTTTGGTTCTAAAATCTACCTGAAAAAATCACTACATCAATCAGTGGGAGAAAAATATTGGCCTCAGGGCTTGTGTGCCACTCCTGACTCCTGTGTGCATCATCACTCACTCAGTGGGCCATAGAAAGCCCATTTTTTTTTTTTTTTTGCTTTATTTGGGTTCTAAATTCTACCTGAAAAAATCAATAAATCATTCAGTGGGAGATTAATATAGGCCTTTGGGCTTGTGTGCCAGTCCTAAGCGTGCCATCTCTCTCTCTCAGATAGTGGGCCATAGAAAGCCTATTTATTTTTTTATTTTTTTTATTGGGTTTATAAATTTTCCCTGAAAAAAAAAAAAAAAGTGGGAGATTAATATTGGCCTCTGGGCTTGTGTGCCAGTCCTGAGCGTGCCATCTCTCTCACAAATAGTGGGCCATAGAAAGCCTATTTATTTTTTTTTTTTTGGTTTTATAAATTCTCCCTTAAAAAAAAAAGGGAGATTAATATTGGCCTTTGGGCTTGTGTGCCAGTCCTAAGCGTGCCATCTCTCTCTGTCTCTCAGATAGTGGGCCATAGAAAGCCTATTTATTATTTTTTTTATTGGGTTTATAAATTTTCCCTGGAACAAAAAAAAAAAAGTGGGAGATAAATATTGGCCTCTGGGCTTGTGTGCCACTCCTGACTCCTGTGTGCGTCATCTCTCACTCAGTGGGCCATAGAAAGCCTTTTTTTGTTTTATTTGTTTTCTAAATTCTCCCTGAATAAATCATTTTATTTTCTTTGGTTTCTAAATTCTTCCTGAAAAAATCATTTTATTCT
This sequence comes from Ranitomeya imitator, assembly GCF_032444005.1. Taxonomy (NCBI): domain Eukaryota; kingdom Metazoa; phylum Chordata; class Amphibia; order Anura; family Dendrobatidae; genus Ranitomeya; species Ranitomeya imitator. The sequence continues at coordinate 1,101,575,684 of NC_091282.1, read as the reverse complement.
ATTTTTTTTTTTCCTAAAGTCTCCCTGAAAAAAAAACAAAAAAAAAACAAATCAGTGGGAGATTAATATTGCCCTTTCTGCTTGTGTGCCAGTCTTGACTCCTGGGTGTGCCATCTCTCTCTCTCTCTCCAATTGTGGGCCATAGAAAGCCTATTATTTTTTTAGCTTGATTTGGGTTCCAAAATCTACCTGAAAAAATCACTACATCAATCAGTGGGAGATAAATATTGGCCTCTGGGCTTGTGTGCCACTCCTGACTCCTGTGTGCGTCATCTCTCACTCAGTGGGCCATAGAAAGCCTTTTTTTGTTTTATTTGTTTTCTAAATTCTCCCTGAAAAAATCATTTTATTTTATTTGGTTTCTAAATTCTTCCTGAAAAAATCATTTTATTCTATTTTTTTTTCCTAAAGTCTCCCTGAAAAAAAACAAAAAAAAACAAATCAGTGGGAGATTAATATTGCCCTTTCTGCTTGTGTGCCAGTCTTGACTCCTGGGTGTGCCATCTCTCTCTCTCTCTCCAATTGTGGGCCATAGAAAGCCTATTATTTTTTTTAGCTTGATTTGGGTTCCAAAATCTACCTGAAAAAATCACTACATCAATCAGTGGGAGATAAATATTGGCCTCTGGGCTTGTGTGCCACTCCTGACTCCTGTGTGCGTCATCTCTCACTCAGTGGGCCATAGAAAGCCTTTTTTTGTTTTATTTGTTTTCTAAATTCTCCCTGAAAAAATCATTTTATTTGGTTTCTAAATTCTTCCTGAAAAAATCGTTTTATTCTATTTTTTTTTTCCTAAAGTCTCCCTGAAAAAAAAAACAAAAAAACAAATCAGTGGGAGATTAATATTGCCCTTTCTGCTTGTGTGCCAGTCTTGACTCCTGGGTGTGCCATCTCTCTCTCTCTCTCCAATTGTGGGCCATAGAAAGCCTATTATTTTTTTTAGCTTGATTTGGGTTCCAAAATCTACCTGATAAAATCACTACATCAATCAGTGGGAGATAAATATTGGCCTCTGGGCTTGTGTGCCACTCCTGACTCCTGTGTGCGTTATCTCTCACTCAGTGGGTCATAGAAAGCCTTTTTTTGTTTTATTTGTTTTCTAAATTCTCCCTGAAAAAATCATTTTATTTTATTTGGTTTCTAAATTCTTCCTGAAAAAATCATTTTATTCTATTATTTTTTTTCCTAAAGTCTCCCTTAAAAAAAAAAAAAATCAAATCAGTGGGAGATTAATATTTACATTTGTGCTTCAGTGACAGTCCTGCGTGTGTGGCATCTCTCTCATTTGTTGCAACCAACAACAGAGTGTGTAACATTGTGCCTGATTTTCGTTGTGGTCTCACTCACCTGTAAAGGGGTAGCTAAATCATACTGAAGTTATAGCTCACCGTGTAATTTGTGTGACAGCAACAAATACCGTTAGTTTGTTTACGTTTTTAAAACAATGAGGAAGTATGGTGGAAGAGGTCGTGGCCGGGGGCGTTCATTGTCAGCTGGTAATGAGGGTAGTGGTAGTGGTGGAGCATCAGCTGGTCGTGGGAAAAAAAATATTGCACCTAAGTCTGGAGCTGTGGAGCCAGGTTCGTCGTCTGGCTACACAAGGCCTCGAACGCTCCCTTTTCTGGGAGTAGGAAATCCGCTTTTAAAGCCGGAGCAGCAAGAGCAAGTTTTGGCTTATCTTGCTGACTCAGCCTCTAGCTCTTTTGCCTCCTCTCGTGAAACTGGTAAATGTCAAAGCAGCGCGTCGTTAGTGGATGTTCACGGTCAGGGACAAGTCGCTTCCTTGTCCTCTTCAGCAAAAACAACAACAGAGAAGAATGCAGCAGGCGACACAACGGGTTACTCCATGGAGCTCTTTACACATACCGTCCCTGGCTTAGAAAGTGAAGCAGTTAACAGTCCATGCCCATTACAAGTTGAATCTGACATGGAGTGCACTGATGCACAGCCACAGCCAGACTACTATGCTGGTCCTTTGACTCAGACCACAACATTGCCCTCGCAGGGTGCTGATCAAGAATCAGACCCTGATGAGACTATGTTGCCCCATCACGAACGCTATACCACCGACCGACACGGTGACACAGACGAAGTTGCACACGAGCTACAAGAAGAGGTAATAGATGACCCAGTTCTTGACCCCGATTGGCAGCCATTGGGGGAACAGGGTGCAGGCGGCAGCAGTTCTGAAGCGGAGGAGGAGGGGCCGCAGCAGGCATCAACATCGCAACAGGTTCCATCTGCCGGGCCCGTATCTTGCCCAAAACGCGTGGCAAAGCCAAAACCTGTTGGAGGACAGCGTGGCCATCCGGTTAAAGCTCAGTCTGTAATGCCTGAAAAGGTATCCGATGCTAGAAAGAGTGCAGTCTGGCATTTTTTTAAACAACATCCAATTGATCAGCGCAAAGTCATCTGTCAAAAATGTTCAACTACCTTAAGCAGAGGACAGAATCTGAAAAGTCTCAATACAAGTTGCATGCATAGACATTTAACCACCATGCATTTGCAAGCCAGGACTAACTACCAAACGTCCCTTAAGGTTGTAGCACCCTCGGCCAATGAAGCTAGTCAGCAACGCAACATCCCTTCCGGCAGTGTAGGGCCACCATTTTCCGCACCACCTGCAGTATCTGTGCAGGTTTCTTTGCCAGGCCAAAGCAGTCAGGGTCAGGGAATCACCAGTTTCGTAGTAGGAAACACTGCATCTAGGGCACCGGTGGCAACAATACCATCTCCCACCGTCTCTCAGTCTGCCATGTCCACCGGCACCCCCGCTAGTTCCACGATCTCCAGCTCTCCAGTCCAGCTCACCCTACATGAGACTATGGTTAGAAAAAGGAAGTACTTAGCCTCGCATCCGCGTACACAGGGTTTGAACGCACACATAGCTAGACTAATCTCGTTAGAGATGATGCCCTACCGGTTAGTTGAAAGCGAAGCTTTCAAAGCCCTGATGGACTACGCTGTACCACGCTACGAGCTACCCAGTCGACACTTTTTTTCCAGAAAAGCCATCCCAGCCCTCCACCAGCATGTTAAAGAGCGCATCGTCCATGCACTCAGGCAATCTGTGAGCACAAAGGTGCACCTGACAACAGATGCATGGACCAGTAGGCATGGCCAGGGACGTTACGTGTCCATTACGGCAAACTGGGTAAATGTGGTGGATGCAGGGTCCACAGGTGACAGCAAGTTTGGGACAGTTCTGCCTAGCCCACGGTCTAGGAAACAATTGGCTGTAGCCGTTCGCACCCCCTCCTCCTCCTCTTCGTCCTCCTGCAGGAGCGAGAGCTCGTCCACAGACCGCAGTCGCACAACCACTCCATCCGCAGCTGCCACTGTTGCACACCAGGTCTCCCATTATGGGGCAGCTACTGGCAAACGTCAGCAGGCTGTATTGGCTATGAAGTGTTTGTGCGACAACAGACACACCGCGGAAGTTCTGTCCGAGTTCTTGCAGAAAGAAACGCAGTCGTGGCTGGGCACTGTAGATCTTGAGGCAGGCAAGGTAGTGAGTGATAACGGAAGGAATTTCATGGCTGCCATCTCCCTTTCCCAACTGAAACACATTCCTTGCCTGGCTCACACCTTAAACCTGGTGGTGCAGTGCTTCCTGAAAAGTTATCCGGGGTTATCCGACCTGCTCCTCAAAGTGCGTGGACTTTGCTCACATATCCGCCGTTCGCCCGTACACTCCAGCCGTATGCAGACCTATCAGTGTTCTTTGAACCTTCCCCAGCATCGCCTAATCATAGACGTTGCAACAAGGTGGAACTCAACACTGCACATGCTTCAGAGACTGTGTGAACAGAGGCGGGCTGTTATGTTTTTGTGGGAGGATACACATACACGGGCAGGCAGTAGGATGGCAGACATGGAGTTGTCAGGTGTGCAGTGGTCGAAGATTCAAGACATGTGTCAAGTCCTTCAGTGTTTTGAGGAATGCACACGGCTGGTTAGTGCAGACAACGCCATAATAAGCATGAGCATCCCCCTAATGCGTCTGCTGATGCAAAGTTTGACGCACATAAAGGATCAGGCGTCTGCAGCTGAGGAAGAGGAAAGCCTTGATGACAGTCAGCCATTGTCTGGCCAGGGCAGTGTACAGGACGAGGTAGCGGGCGAAGAGGAGGAGGAGGACGAGGAGGATGATGGGGATGATTATATTTTTAATGAGGAAGCTTTTCCGTGGCCACTGGAAATTGGTGGCGCGGCAAGGCCGGGTTCTGGTTTTTTGAGGGACACAAGTGACGTGGATTTGCCTGAAACTGCCCCTCAACCAAGCACAACCGCAGATTTGAGAACTGGAACTTTGGCCCACATGGCGGATTATGCCTTACGTATCCTCAAAAGGGACACACGCATAACTAAAATGATGAATGATGACGATTACTGGTTGGCCTGCCTCCTTGATCCTCGCTATAAAGGCAAATTGCAAAATATAATGCCACATGAGAACTTGGAACTAATATTAGCAACCAAACAATCAACTCTTGTTGACCGTTTGCTTCTGGCATTCCCTGCACACAGCGCCCGTGATCGTTCTCACACGAGCTGCAGGGGCCAGCAGACCAGAGGAGTTAGAGGGGCAGAAATCAGAAGTGGCGTTGGCCAGAGGGGTTTTCTGACCAGGTTGTGGAGTGATTTTGCTATGACCGCAGACAGGACAGGTACTGCAGCATCAATTCAAAGTGACAGGAGACAACATTTGTCCAGTATGGTTACAAACTATTTTTCATCCCTTATCGATGTTCTCCCTCAACCGTCATTCCCATTTGATTACTGGGCATCAAAATTAGACACCTGGCCAGAATTGGCAGAATATGCATTGCAGGAGCTTGCTTGCCCGGCAGCTAGTGTCCTATCAGAAAGAGTATTCAGTGCTGCAGGTTCAATACTAACAGAAAAAAGGACTCGTCTGGCTACCCAAAATGTAGATGATCTAACCTTCATTAAAATGAACCACAACTGGATTTCGAAATCTTTTGCCCCACCTTGCCCGGCTGACACCTAGCTTTCCAATGAAAAGGTCTTGCCTGTGGACTATTCTGAATGCCTTTTCCAATCTCGTAATTTTCTGCACCTGATTGTCCAGCATACGACATGTTTACACCTCACTAAATGGCCAAACTCCCCACACGGGGCCGTGGTATCGACACTTGGCGACAGCACCCGTGAGAGTGCAGTTTGTCTGAAGAGGTGGGTGAGCCCGCTTTTGGTCGACGGCACTGCCACTGGGTCCCTCCTAGTACAATAAAGTGTCTCTGGCGGTGGTGGTGCGCACCCAACGTCAGACACACCGTTGTAATATGAGGGGCCCTGGGCCTGTACCGCTGGCCACAAGACAGTTTCCCCCCACCCCAGCTCAAACAGTGCTCTACCACTTGCAAAATTATCTCACAGCTCCACCAATGTTTAGTCTATGCGCTGACATCCTTCAATGCCTGCCACTGACAATACCATTGTATTGACATTTTTGTTATGTTAGGCCTTCGATGCCTGTCTGTGGTCACTCCTTCCACTAGGCCTCCACTGACCACACCACTGCTGCCCGTGTACCCCTGTAACTAATTTAAAATTGCCTACAGCCATGTGTTATTATTTTAGGCCTTCGATGCCTGTCTGCGGTCACTCCTTCCACTAGGCCTCCACTGACCACACCACTGCTGCCCGTGTACCCCTGTAACCAATTTAAAATTGCCTACAGCCATGTGTTATTATTTTAGGCCTTCGATGCCTGTCTGCGGTGACTCCTTCCACTAGGCCTCCACTGACCACACCACTGCTGCCCGTGTACCCCTGGAACCAATTTAAAATTGCCTACAGCCATGTGTTATTATTTTAGGCCTTCGATGCCTGTCTGCGGTGACTCCTTCCACTAGGCCTCCACTGACCACACCACTGCTGCCCGTGTACCCCTGGAACCAATTTAAAATTGCCTACAGCCATGTGTTATTATTTTAGGCCTTCGATGCCTGTCTGCGGTCACTCCTTCCACTAGGCCTCCACTGACCACACCACTGCTGCCCGTGTACCCCTGTAACCAATTTAAAATTGCCTACAGCCATGTGTTATTATTTTAGGCCTTCGATGCCTGTCTGCGGTCACTCCTTCCACTAGGCCTCCACTGACCACACCACTGCTGCCCGTTTACCCCTGGAACCAATTTAAAATTGCCTACAGCCATGTGTTATTATTTTAGGCCTTCGATGCCTGTCTGCGGTCACTCCTTCCACTAGGCCTCCACTGACCACACCACTGCTGCCCGTGTACCCCTGGAACCAATTTAAAATTGCCTACAGCCATGTGTTATTATTTTAGGCCTTCGATGCCTGTCTGAGGTGACTCCTTCCACTAGGCCTCCACTGACCACACCACTGCTGCCCGTGTACCCCTGGAACCAATTTAAAATTGCCTACAGCCATGTGTTATTATTTTAGGCCTTCGATGCCTGTCTGCGGTGACTCCTTCCACTAGGCCTCCACTGACCACACCACTGCTGCCCGTGTACCCCTGGAACCAATTTAAAATTGCCTACAGCCATGTGTTATTATTTTAGGCCTTCGATGCCTGTCTGCGGTCACTCCTTCCACTAGGCCTCCACTGACCACACCACTGCTGCCCGTGTACCCCTGGAACCAATTTAAAATTGCCTACAGCCATGTGTTATTATTTTAGGCCTTCGATGCCTGTCTGCGGTCACTCCTTCCACTAGGCCTCCACTGACCACACCACTGCTGCCCGTGTACCCCTGGAACCAATTTAAAATTGCCTACAGCCATGTGTTATTATTTTAGGCCTTCGATGCCTGTCTGCGGTGACTCCTTCCACTAGGCCTCCACTGACCACACCACTGCTGCCCGTGTACCCCTGGAACCAATTTAAAATTGCCTACAGCCATGTGTTATTATTTTAGGCCTTCGATGCCTGTCTGCGGTCACTCCTTCCACTAGGCCTCCACTGACCACACCACTGCTGCCCGTGTACCCCTGGAACCAATTTAAAATTGCCTACAGCCATGTGTTATTATTTTAGGCCTTTGATGCCTGTCTGCGGTCACTCCTTCCACTAGGCCTCCACTGACCACACCACTGCTGCCCGTGTACCCCTGGAACCAATTTAAAATTGCCTACAGCCATGTGTTATTATTTTAGGCCTTCGATGCCTGTCTGCGGTGACTCCTTCCACTAGGCCTCCACTGACCACACCACTGCTGCCCGTGTACCCCTGGAACCAATTTAAAATTGCCTACAGCCATGTGTTATTATTTTAGGCCTTCGATGCCTGTCTGCGGTCACTCCTTCCACTAGGCCTCCACTGACCACACCACTGCTGCCCGTGTACCCCTGGAACCAATTTAAAATTGCCTACAGCCATGTGTTATTATTTTAGGCCTTCGATGCCTGTCTGCGGTCACTCCTTCCACTAGGCCTCCACTGACCACACCACTGCTGCCCGTGTACCCCTGGAACCAATTTAAAATTGCCTACAGCCATGTGTTATTATTTTAGGCCTTCGATGCCTGTCTGCGGTCACTCCTTCCACTAGGCCTCCACTGACCACACCACTGCTGCCCGTGTACCCCTGGAACCAATTTAAAATTGCCTACAGCCATGTGTTATTATTTTAGGCCTTCGATGCCTGTCTGCGGTGACTCCTTCCACTAGGCCTCCACTGACCACACCACTGCTGCCCGTGTACCCCTGGAACCAATTTAAAATTGCCTACAGCCATGTGTTATTATTTTAGGCCTTCGATGCCTGTCTGCGGTCACTCCTTCCACTAGGCCTCCACTGACCACACCACTGCTGCCCGTGTACCCCTGGAACCAATTTAAAATTGCCTACAGCCATGTGTTATTATTTTAGGCCTTTGATGCCTGTCTGCGGTCACTCCTTCCACTAGGCCTCCAATGACCACACCACTGCTGCCCGTGTACCCCTGGAACCAATTTAAAATTGCCTACAGCCATGTGTTATTATTTTAGGCCTTCGATGCCTGTCTGCGGTGACTCCTTCCACTAGGCCTCCACTGACCACACCACTGCTGCCCGTGTACCCCTGGAACCAATTTAAAATTGCCTACAGCCATGTGTTATTATTTTAGGCCTTCGATGCCTGTCTGCGGTCACTCCTTCCACTAGGCCTCCACTGACCACACCACTGCTGCCCGTGTACCCCTGGAACCAATTTAAAATTGCCTACAGCCATGTGTTATTATTTTAGGCCTTCGATGCCTGTCTGCGGTCACTCCTTCCACTAGGCCTCCACTGACCACACCACTGCTGCCCGTGTACCCCTGTAACCAATTTAAAATTGCCTACAGCCATGTGTTATTATTTTAGGCCTTCGATGCCTGTCTGCGGTCACTCCTTCCAGTAGGCCTCCACTGACCACACCACTGCTGCCCGTGTACCCCTGGAACCAATTTAAAATTGCCTACAGCAATGTGTTATTATTTTAGGCCTTCGATGCCTGTCTGCGGTCACTCCTTCCACTAGGCCTCCACTGACCACACCACTGCTGCCCGTGTACCCCTGGAACCAATTTAAAATTGCCTACAGCCATGTGTTATTATTTTAGGCCTTCGATGCCTGTCTGCGGTCACTCCTTCCACTAGGCCTCCACTGACCACACCACTGCTGCCCGTGTACCCCTGGAACCAATTTAAAATTGCCTACAGCCATGTGTTATTATTTTAGGCCTTTGATGCCTGTCTGCGGTGACTCCTTCCACTAGGCCTCCACTGACCACACCACTGCTGCCCGTGTACCCCTGGAACCAATTTAAAATTGCCTACAGCCATGTGTTATTATTTTAGGCCTTCGATGCCTGTCTGCGGTCACTCCTTCCACTAGGCCTCCACTGACCACACCACTGCTGCCCGTGTACCCCTGGAACCAATTTAAAATTGCCTACAGCCATGTGTTATTATTTTAGGCCTTCGATGCCTGTCTGCGGTCACTCCTTCCACTAGGCCTCCACTGACCACACCACTGCTGCCCGTGTACCCCTGGAACCAATTTAAAATTGCCTACAGCCATGTGTTATTATTTTAGGCCTTTGATGCCTGTCTGCGGTGACTCCTTCCACTAGGCCTCCACTGACCACACCACTGCTGCCCGTGTACCCCTGGAACCAACATCAGAAAATATAAAAATAAGTATGTTGCTTATAAAAAAGAAAATACTGGAGAGATATCAAATGCAGACATTTTAACATTAAAAACAAACACATACAACAAAAATCTGGTACAGTACTAAAAATGGCCACCAGCTACAATAACTTTCTCCTGCAAGTAGTTAACTGAAAGGTTTTTTCAATTTTAAACACAGATATGGCATCCACCGAGTGTTGTCCTGTCGCGTCTTCTTTATATTATTGCCAAGAAGATGCAAAACAATGAAAATAATAAAATCATTATTTACCAAAAAAATAGAGTAAGTCAAAACCACATTGCAAATAAACATTCATTACAAATAAAGAAGCAGGGCGCGTCCGAGGGTGAGTATATACCTAATAAGAATATAATCACCCTCGGACGCGCCCTGCTTCTTTCCGACAGCCTTCCTTCCTAAGAATCAGCCCTTCCGTGGTGTAGAGAGAGGGTTTGTTACACTCCAAGGTGTTCCCCAGGTTGCCTTTCCTGAGCTTCGATCTTCCGGCTCTCGTTTAGTAGTTGTTGGAAACTACGCTGCATTGGGCCTACAAATTGGGTATGGGGTGTAGAGAGATGGTGTGTTACACTCCAAGGTGTTCCCCAGGTTTCCTCTCCATTGCTTCGATCTTCCGGCTCTCGTTTAGTAGTTGTTGGAAACTACGCTGCATTAGGCCTACAAATTGGGTATGGGGTGTAGAGAGATGGTGTGTTCCACTGTAGAGAGATGGTGTGTTCCACTCCAAGGTGTTCCCCAGGTTTCCTCGCCAATGCTTCGATCATCATGCTCTCGTTTAGTAGTTGTTGGAAACTACGCTGCATTAAGCCTACAAATTGGGTATGGGGTGTAGAGAGATGGTGTGTTCCACTCCAAGGTGTTCCCCAGGTTTCCTCTCCATTGCTTCGATCTTCATGCTCTCGTTTAGTAGTTGTTGGAAACTACGCTGCATTAAGCCTACAAATTGGGTATGGGGTGTAGAGAGATGGTGTGTTACACTCCAAGGTGTTCCCCAGGTTTCCTCTCCATTGCTTCGATCTTCCGGCTCTCGTTTAGTAGTTGTTGGAAACTACGCTGCATTAGGCCTACAAATTGGGTATAGGGTGTAGAGAGATGGTGTGTTACACTCCAAGGTGTTCCCCAGGTTTCCTCTCCATTGCTTCGATCTTCCGGCTCTCGTTTAGTAGTTGTTGGAAACTACGCTGCATTAGGCCTACAAATTGGGTATGGGGTGTAGAGAGATGGTGTGTTACACTCCAAGGTGTTCCCCAGGTTTCCTCTCCATTGCTTCGATCTTCCGGCTCTCGTTTAGTAGTTGTTGGAAACTACGCTGCATTAGGCCTACAAATTGGGTATGGGGTGTAGAGAGATGGTGTGTTACACTCCAAGGTGTTCCCCAGGTTTCCTCTCCATTGCTTCGATCTTCCGGCTCTCGTTTAGTAGTTGTTGGAAACTACGCTGCATTAGGCCTACAAATTGGGTATGGGGTGTAGAGAGATGGTGTGTTCCACTGTAGAGAGATGGTGTGTTCCACTCCAAGGTGTTCCCCAGGTTTCCTCGCCAATGCTTCGATCATCATGCTCTCGTTTAGTAGTTGTTGGAAACTACGCTGCATTAGGCCTACAAATTGGGTATGGGGTGTAGAGAGATGGTGTGTTCCACTCCAAGGTGTTCCCCAGGTTTCCTCGCCAATGCTTCGATCATCATGCTCTCGTTTAGTAGTTGTTGGAAACTACGCTGCATTAGACCTACAAATTGGGTATGGGGTGTAGAGAGATGGTGTGTTCCACTCCAAGGTGTTCCCCAGGTTTCCTCTCCATTGCTTCGATCTTCATGCTCTCGTTTAGTAGTTGTTGGAAACTACGCTGCATTAGGCCTACAAATTGGGTATGGGGTGTAGAGAGATGGTGTGTTACACTCCAAGGTGTTCCCCAGGTTTCCTCTCCATTGCTTCGATCTTCATGCTCTCGTTTAGTAGTTGTTGGAAACTACGCTGCATTAGGCCTACAAATTGGGTATGGGGTGTAGAGAGATGGTGTGTTACACTCCAAGGTGTTCCCCAGGTTTCCTCTCCATTGCTTCGATCTTCCGGCTCTCGTTTAGTAGTTGTTGGAAACTACGCTGCATTAGGCCTACAAATTGGGTATGGGGTGTAGAGAGATGGTGTGTTACACTCCAAGGTGTTCCCCAGGTTTCCTCTCCATTGCTTCGATCTTCCGGCTCTCGTTTAGTAGTTGTTGGAAACTATGCTGCATTAGGCCTACAAATTGGGTATGGGGTGTAGAGAGATGGTGTGTTACACTCCAAGGTGTTCCCCAGGTTTCCTCTCCATTGCTTCGATCTTCCGGCTCTCGTTTAGTAGTTGTTGGAAACTACGCTGCATTAGGCCTACAAATTGGGTATGGGGTGTAGAGAGATGGTGTGTTACACTCCAAGGTGTTCCCCAGGTTTCCTCTCCATTGCTTCGATCTTCCGGCTCTCGTTTAGTAGTTGTTGGAAACTACGCTGCATTAGGCCTACAAATTGGGTATGGGGTGTAGAGAGATGGTGTGTTCCACTGTAGAGAGATGGTGTGTTCCACTCCAAGGTGTTCCCCAGGTTTCCTCGCCAATGCTTCGATCATCATGCTCTCGTTTAGTAGTTGTTGGAAACTACGCTGCATTAGGCCTACAAATTGGGTATGGGGTGTAGAGAGATGGTGTGTTCCACTCCAAGGTGTTCCCCAGGTTTCCTCGCCAATGCTTCGATCATCATGCTCTCGTTTAGTAGTTGTTGGAAACTACGCTGCATTAGACCTACAAATTGGGTATGGGGTGTAGAGAGATGGTGTGTTCCACTCCAAGGTGTTCCCCAGGTTTCCTCTCCATTGCTTCGATCTTCATGCTCTCGTTTAGTAGTTGTTGGAAACTACGCTGCATTAGGCCTACAAATTGGGTATGGGGTGTAGAGAGATGGTGTGTTACACTCCAAGGTGTTCCCCAGGTTTCCTCTCCATTGCTTCGATCTTCATGCTCTCGTTTAGTAGTTGTTGGAAACTACGCTGCATTAGGCCTACAAATTGGGTATGGGGTGTAGAGAGATGGTGTGTTACACTCCAAGGTGTTCCCCAGGTTTCCTCTCCATTGCTTCGATCTTCCGGCTCTCGTTTAGTAGTTGTTGGAAACTACGCTGCATTAGGCCTACAAATTGGGTATGGGGTGTAGAGAGATGGTGTGTTCCACTGTAGAGAGATGGTGTGTTCCACTCCAAGGTGTTCCCCAGGTTTCCTCGCCAATGCTTCGATCATCATGCTCTCGTTTAGTAGTTGTTGGAAACTACGCTGCATTAGGCCTACAAATTGGGTATGGGGTGTAGAGAGATGGTGTGTTCCACTCCAAGGTGTTCCCCAGGTTTCCTCGCCAATGCTTCGATCATCATGCTCTCGTTTAGTAGTTGTTGGAAACTACGCTGCATTAGACCTACAAATTGGGTATGGGGTGTAGAGAGATGGTGTGTTCCACTCCAAGGTGTTCCCCAGGTTTCCTCTCCATTGCTTCGATCTTCATGCTCTCGTTTAGTAGTTGTTGGAAACTACGCTGCATTAGGCCTACAAATTGGGTATGGGGTGTAGAGAGATGGTGTGTTACACTCCAAGGTGTTCCCCAGGTTTCCTCTCCATTGCTTCGATCTTCATGCTCTCGTTTAGTAGTTGTTGGAAACTACGCTGCATTAGGCCTACAAATTGGGTATGGGGTGTAGAGAGATGGTGTGTTACACTCCAAGGTGTTCCCCAGGTTTCCTCTCCATTGCTTCGATCTTCCGGCTCTCGTTTAGTAGTTGTTGGAAACTACGCTGCATTAGGCCTACAAATTGGGTATGGGGTGTAGAGAGATGGTGTGTTACACTCCAAGGTGTTCCCCAGGTTTCCTCTCCATTGCTTCGATCTTCCGGCTCTCGTTTAGTAGTTGTTGGAAACTACGCTGCATTAGGCCTACAAATTGGGTATGGGGTGTAGAGAGATGGTGTGTTCCACTGTAGAGAGATGGTGTGTTCCACTCCAAGGTGTTCCCCAGGTTTCCTCGCCAATGCTTCGATCTTCCAGCTCTCGTTTAGTAGTTGTTGGAAACTACGCTGCATTAGGCCTACAAATTGGGTATGGGGTGTAGAGAGATGGTGTGTTACACTCCAAGGTGTTCCCCAGGTTTCCTCTCCATTGCTTCGATCTTCCGGCTCTCGTTTAGTAGTTGTTGGAAACTACGCTGCATTAGGCCTACAAATTGGGTATGGGGTGTAGAGAGATGGTGTGTTCCACTGTAGAGAGATGGTGTGTTCCACTCCAAGGTGTTCCCCAGGTTTCCTCGCCAATGCTTCGATCATCATGCTCTCGTTTAGTAGTTGTTGGAAACTACGCTGCATTAGGCCTACAAATTGGGTATGGGGTGTAGAGAGATGGTGTGTTCCACTCCAAGGTGTTCCCCAGGTTTCCTCGCCAATGCTTCGATCATCATGCTCTCGTTTAGTAGTTGTTGGAAACTACGCTGCATTAGACCTACAAATTGGGTATGGGGTGTAGAGAGATGGTGTGTTCCACTCCAAGGTGTTCCCCAGGTTTCCTCTCCATTGCTTCGATCTTCATGCTCTCGTTTAGTAGTTGTTGGAAACTACGCTGCATTAGGCCTACAAATTGGGTATGGGGTGTAGAGAGATGGTGTGTTACACTCCAAGGTGTTCCCCAGGTTTCCTCTCCATTGCTTCGATCTTCATGCTCTCGTTTAGTAGTTGTTGGAAACTACGCTGCATTAGGCCTACAAATTGGGTATGGGGTGTAGAGAGATGGTGTGTTACACTCCAAGGTGTTCCCCAGGTTTCCTCTCCATTGCTTCGATCTTCCGGCTCTCGTTTAGTAGTTGTTGGAAACTACGCTGCATTAGGCCTACAAATTGGGTATGGGGTGTAGAGAGATGGTGTGTTACACTCCAAGGTGTTCCCCAGGTTTCCTCTCCATTGCTTCGATCTTCCGGCTCTCGTTTAGTAGTTGTTGGAAACTACGCTGCATTAGGCCTACAAATTGGGTATGGGGTGTAGAGAGATGGTGTGTTCCACTGTAGAGAGATGGTGTGTTCCACTCCAAGGTGTTCCCCAGGTTTCCTCGCCAATGCTTCGATCTTCCAGCTCTCGTTTAGTAGTTGTTGGAAACTACGCTGCATTAGGCCTACAAATTGGGTATGGGGTGTAGAGAGATGGTGTGTTACACTCCAAGGTGTTCCCCAGGTTTCCTCTCCATTGCTTCGATCTTCCGGCTCTCGTTTAGTAGTTGTTGGAAATTACGCTGCATTAGGCCTACAAATTGGGTATGGGGTGTAGAGAGATGGTGTGTTACACTCCAAGGTGTTCCCCAGGTTTCCTCTCCATTGCTTCGATCTTCCGGCTCTCGTTTAGTAGTTGTTGGAAACTACGCTGCATTAGGCCTACAAATTGGGTATGGGGTGTAGAGAGATGGTGTGTTACACTCCAAGGTGTTCCCCAGGTTTCCTCTCCATTGCTTCGATCTTCCGGCTCTCGTTTAGTAGTTGTTGGAAACTACGCTGCATTAGGCCTACAAATTGGGTATGGGGTGTAGAGAGATGGTGTGTTCCACTGTAGAGAGATGGTGTGTTCCACTCCAAGGTGTTCCCCAGGTTTCCTCGCCAATGCTTCGATCATCATGCTCTCGTTTAGTAGTTGTTGGAAACTACGCTGCATTAGGCCTACAAATTGGGTATGGGGTGTAGAGAGATGGTGTATTCCACTCCAAGGTGTTCCCCAGGTTTCCTCGCCAATGCTTCGATCATCATGCTCTCGTTTAGTAGTTGTTGTAAACTACGCTGCATTAGACCTACAAATTGGGTATGGGGTGTAGAGAGATGGTGTGTTCCACTCCAATGTGTTCTCCAGGTTGCCTTTCCTGAACTTCTATCTTCAGGCTCTCATTAAATTGTGGTTAAACGGAACAACTGCATTTGGCGTACTAGTTGGTTTGGGGCCTACTATCGGTGTCTGCCGCTCCTTGCTGTTCTCCTGGTTTCCTGTCCTGAAATTCCGTTTTCAGGCGCTCGTTAAGTAGTTGTTAATGTTAGACTGCATTTGGCCTACTAGTTGGGTTGGGGCCTACTATCGGTGTCTGCCACTCCTTGCTGTTCTCCTCCACTGAACAAAGCTGTGCCGCCTGTTTACTACTGTTGCCAATTTTGAACTGCATTTCGACTTACTGATTTGGGCCTACTCTCTGTGTCAGCCTCTCATTCCAGTTGTCCTCCACTGCAATGCCCCCTGATTAGTCCTGTGTTACCAATTTTGAACTGCATTTAGCCCACTTTATTCTTTGGGCCTATATCTGTGTTTCCTCCTCATCCTGCCCATTGCCCAGCCAGTGATAGATGAGTCTGCTGGTACATTGACCCATAACGCAACATTTCCCGTGCACGCTACACTGCAAGATTGTGACCCTGCTGAAAGTCAGGTCCCCCTTCCCGCATACCATACCACCTTACACGGGGACAAACAGGAAGGTGCAGATGAAAGTGCAGGTTCCTTCATCAGGAGGGGGGAGGAATACTAGTTGGCGACGTCACTGGCACAGGGCCTCTCATGATACGCAAAAGTGTTGCTGCCGGTGGGAGGCGCCCCCGCCGTGCAAACACACCGCTGTACTTTGAGGGGCCCTGTGCCAGTGCCAATGCCAACGAGTGGGCCCCCCCTGCTTGCTCAGGTTCACAGCACTTGCAAAGTTGAAATACTTACCTCTCCCTGCTCCGCTGCCGTGACGTGGTCCAGATTTCCTGGGCCCACTAATTACTTGAACCAGCCCTACCCACCACAACTTTAGCCAAATGACCCCCAATTTCAAATGCCTTCCAATTATTATAAGGTAAATTACGCTTGACAAGCTTCATTAAGAAGAATGGATGGTTTTGACATTAAAATGGGCACTCTAGGTGTTTTCCTGGCCCCCACTCACTGCCGACTATGCTGCCCCATTGACTTGCATTGGGTTTCGTGTTTCGGTCGATCCCGACTTTACGTCATAATCGGCCGATTTCACTCGACCCGACTTTTGAGATAGTCGGGTTTCGCGAAACCCGGCTCGACTCTAAAAAGGTCAAGGTCGCTCAACTCTAGTTCTTATCAATGATGACCCTGACCGAGTCTCCTTGACTGAGTCCAGGTTGCATTGCCTTCAGGGGGAGGGAAATCGGTCAGTGGAGACATATAGCTCCAAATTCTGCAGATGGGCAACTGATACAAAATGGAGTGACCCGGCTCTCAGAAGCCAATTTCTTCAGTGCTTTACTGAAAGGTTGAAGGATGTTTTGGCAGTGTTTGAAACCCCTGAGTTATTGGAGGCTGCTATGTCATTGGCTATTCGTGTTCATAGACGACTTTGGGATAGGTGGGTAAGACCACCTTTGCCGGAGCCTCTTTTTCTGGGTAATGCCCCTTTGCCAGGGGAGCAGTGTAGCAGTGAACCAGTTCTGGGGAAGGTGGAGGAACCCATGCAGTTAAGGGGTGCCTCTGCATCGTACATTTCCCAGGAGATTCACAAAAAATAAAGGAGTGTGATTTCTGTGGGAAAAAGGGACATTTTATTAGGGCCTCTAATTTGATGCCTAAGCAAAAGGAGATTTGATTAACCCTGGTCTGAAGTTGAATAAGCAAGGGGTGCATTTATCGTCAACCTGCAGTTCCTGGTTTGTCCTGACAACAGAGGTGGTGCTGGAGAGCAAAACCAAGGAGATTTCTGTGTTTGTTGACAGTGGAGCTTGAGTCAGCATGATTGATGCTGAGTTTCCTAGAACTCATGGGCTGGCTTGTTTTACTTTAGTTAAGCCCATTCCCATCTTCGTCTTCGACTCAGCACCACTTGCACAGAAAGATCTGACTTAGATTGCACATAATGTAAGACTGAGGGTGGAGTCGATTCATTGTAAGATAATTCCTTGCTACGTCCTGGATGGTCTTCTCACCCCAAACGTATTAGGTATTCCCTGGTTCGTGAAACATAATCCGTTGGTGGATTGGCAAGCCAGGGCGATCATTGAGTGGAGAGATTACTGCCATGCGAACTGTTTAAATATTTCTCTTTCTACAGTCTCTACAGTAACTGTACCTGCATTTTTGTCTGGTTTTGAGGACATTTTTTCTGAGATTGGGTGCCAGGATTTGCCTCTGCATTGTACATATGACTGTCCTATTAACATGACCCCTGGAGCTAAACTTCCAAAGTCCAGGCTGTATAATCTTTCTGGCCCGAGAGACAAGCCATGAAGGTGTTTTCCAAGTTAGATTTAAGGGGGCCTACAACTTGGTTAGAATCAGAGAAGGTGATGAATGGAAAATGGTGTTCAATACCCCTGAGGGCCATTTCAAGAGTCTGGTCATGCCTTTTGGTCTGACCAAAGCACCCGCAGTTTTCCAACATTTCATTAATGATATTTTCCATTATTTGGTGGGCAGGTTTGTGGTGGTCTCTCTGGACAATATTTTGGTCTACTCACCAGATTTTGAGACACATCAGGGGCATGTTAAACAGGTGTTGCAAATATTAAGGGATAACAAAGTACAAGCAAAACTAGAAAAATCTGCTTTCGCCGTCCAGGAAGTGCAGTTTGTGGGGTACCTGTTCTCATTTTCAGGTTTTCAGATAGATCCAGAGAAGGTCCATGCTGTCCTTAATTGGGACCGTCCCTAGAACTTGAAGTCTCTACAATGTTTTCTGGGCTTTACTAATTTTTATAGGAAATTCATCCAAAATTATTCTGTAGTTGTGAAACCCCTTATGGACATGACAAGGAAGGGGTCTGATTTTTGCAAATGGTTATATGCCGCCCTACAAGCTTTTTCCTTTCTAAAGAGCTGTTTTGTCACTGCCCCTATACTCAGTCAACCTGATGTTTTCCAACACTTTGTTGTGGAGGTTGATACATTGGAGGTGGAGTTAGGACTGTGTTGTCTCAGGATTTGTCCCCGGGTAAATGGCGTCCATACGCTTTCTTTTCTAAGAAATTGTCTTCGGCTAAGAGAAATTATGACATGAGCAATAGGGAACTTTTGGCGATTAAATTGGCATTTGAAGAATGGTGACATTGGTTGGAGGTGGCTGTCCATCCCATTACTGTTATTACTGACCATAAGTATCTCTCATATCTTCTATGTCAACCCTGGGCAAGCCAGATGGCCCCTGTTTTTCACTAGGTTCAATTTTGTTCACACTTTCCGTCCAGGGGTCAAAATGTCAAGGCTGATGCTTTGTCCCGGAGCTTCCTTTGTGGTAGTGACCGTGAGAACCCTGCCCCTATATTGCAGAAGGGGGTAGTCATTTCGGTCCGGCCTCCTTCCCTTCAGGAAGATTATTTGTACCATCCAACCTGCACCACAAAGTAATTAAGGAATATCACAAATCTATGCTTGCTGGCCATCCAGGTGGTAAGGCAACTGTGGACCTCATTTTTCGTCAATTTTGGTGAGCGGGGTTGCATTGGGATGTGGATGAACACATTTCTGCTTGTAGTATCTGTGCATGTTCTAAGGAATCGCATACCCATCCGTCTGGTACTCTTCTTCCACTACCTATTCCTAGCAGGCCATAAACGCACTTGTCCATGGATCTTATTACTGACCTACCGGTCAGTAATAAACCTGTAATAGATCTAGTAATAGATCTGCAGGCAAGACTGTGGTTTTGGTGGTTGTAGATAGGTTTAGTAAGATGGTTCATTTTGTTGCATTACTGGCACTTCCGAATGCCAAGACTCTGGCTCAGGTGTTTATAAATGAGATCGTGAAGTGTCACGGGATTCCCTCCGATGTGGTGTCAGATCAGGGGACCCAATTTGTTCTAAGTTCTGGAAGGCATTCTGTTCTTGACTAGGGTGCAACTGTCCTTTTCCTCTGCCTTCCATTCCCAGTCAAATGGACAGACTGAGCGCGTTAATCAGAATTTAGAGACTTACCTCTGGTGTTTTGTCTCTGAGAATCAGGTGGAGTGGGCATCCTACTTACTGCTGACAGAATTTGCTATTAATAATCATCATCAGGAGCCTACTGGCAGGTCACCGTTCTTTGGTGTGTACGGTTACCATCCACAGTTAGGTACTTATAGTGAGGGAGGGGCTTCGGGAATTCCTGATGAGAAACGCTTTGCTTCGTCGATTTCTTTGGTGTGGTAGGGGTTCTGAGTAATTTGAAGATCGTGGGAGACAGGTAAAAATGTATGGCTGACAGAAAACGCTTGCCAGGTCCAGACCTGAATGTGAATGACTTTGTGTTTGTCTACCAGGAATATCAAGTTGAGGGTTCCTTCCTGGAAGATGGGTCCTACATTTATTGGCCCCTATAAAATAACCGCCGTCATTAACCCAGCAGCATTTAGTTTTGAGCTACCCTAGTCCCCTTAGATCAACAATGTCTTTCACAGGTCTCTGCTCAAAAAATGTGTGGAACCTCTTGAGTCCTCATCCCTACTGCTGCCCCCAATAATGGTTGATGAAAATCTAGAGTTTCAGATTTCCTTGCCTCCAACTTCGTTCAATACAATACTTGGTGCACTGGAAGGGTTATGGCCCAGAGGAAATGATGTGGGTTTCAGCATCAGAGGTGAATGCCCTCAGGCTGGATTGTTCATTCCACACATCTTATCTTATGAGAAACCTGGTCTTGAGTGTCCGGAGGCCACTCGTAGAGGGGGGGGGGGGGTACTGTCATGGGTGTGTCAGATGCTACAGAGAGTCACTCTGCATCTGGCTGAAGAAGGTTTCTACCTTTGGCATTGCAGATGCCTTCTTAATCCTTCAGGCTTTTCGACCCAGACGAAACCTCCCTCCGGCTCTTTTTGACAAACCTAGACCTGGGTGTTTATAGACTCCCAGTCTGCTTCAGGGAGCTGTCAGTGATATTATTATTATTATTATTATTATTTATAGTTATAGCGCCATTTATTCCATGGCGCTTTACATGTAAGGAGGGTTATACATAATAAAAACAAGTACAATAATCTTAAACAATACAAATCATAACTGGTACAGGAGGAGAGAGGACCCTGCCAGCGAAGGCTCACAATCTACAAGGGATGGGTGAGAATACAGTAGGCGAGGGTAGAGCTGGTCATGCAGCGGTTTGGTCAATCGGTGGTTACTGCAGGTTATAGGCTTGTCGGAAGAGGTGGGTCTTCAGGCCCTTTTTGAAGGTTTCGATGGTAGTTGAGAGTCTGATATGTTGTGGTAGAGAGTTCCAGAGTAGGGGTGATGCGCGAGAGAAATCTTGTATGTGATTGTGGGAAGAGGAAATAAGAGGCGAATAGAGAAGGAGACCTTGTGAGGATCGTAGGTTGCGTGCAGGAAAGTACCGGGAGACGAGGTCACAGATGTATGGAGGAGACAGGTTGTGGATGGCTTTGTATGTCATGGTTAGGGTTTTGTATTGGAGTCTCTGGGAAATGCGGAGCCAGTGAAGGGATTGACAGAGAAGAGAAGCTGGGGAATAGCGGGGGGACAGGTGGATTAGTCGGGCAGCAGAGTTTAGAATAGATTGGAGGGGTGCAAGAGTGTTCGAGGGGAGGCCACAGAGCAGGAGGTAGCAGTAGTCAAGGTGAGAGATGATGAGGGCATGGACTAGGGTTTTTGCAGATTCTTGATTAAGGAATGAAAGGATTTGTGAAATATTTTCGAGTTGAAGTTGGGAGGAAGTGGAAAGGGCTTGGATATGTGGTTTGAAGGAGAGATCAGCGTCAAGGATTACTCCGAGGCAGCGAGCTTGTGGGACTGTGAAGAGTGGGTAGCCATTTACTGTAATGGATAGGTTCGTTGGGGGGGTCACGTGAGATGGGGGAAAGATGATGAACTTTGTTTTGTCCATGTTAAGTTTCAGAAATCTAGTGGAGAAGAAGGATGAAATAGTGGACAGACATTGAGGGATTCTGGTTAGTAGTGAGGTGATATCTCGTCCAGAGATGTAGATCTGTGTGTCATCAGCATAAAGATGATACTGAAAGCCATGAGATTATATGAGCTGTCCCAGGCCAAAGGTGTAATTGGAGAAGAGCAGGGGCCCTAGGACTGAACCTTGTGGGACTCCGACAGATAGGGGGCGAGGTGAGGAGGTGGTGTGTGAGTGGGAGACGCTGAATGTCCAGTCTGTTAGGTATGATGAGATCCAGGATAGGGCCAAGTCTGTGATGCCAAGGGATGAGAGGGTCTGTAATAATAGGGAATGGTCCACTGTGTCAAAGTCAGCTGACAGGTCCAGGAGGAGGAGGATAGTGTCGCTTGCTCTTGGCGGTTAAGAGGTCATTGGTGTCCTTAGTAAGGGCAGTTTCAGTAGAGTGGTGTGACCGGAAGCCAGTTTGTAAGCGGTCAAAGAGGGAGCAAGAAGAGAGATGGGAGGACAGTTCAAGGTAGGCATAGGGGAGAAGTGATATAGGGCTATAGCTAGATACAGAGGATGGGTCAAGAGAGGGCTTTTTGAGGATAGGTGTGATGGAGGCATGTTTAAAGCTAGTGATAGGTTGAAGAGATGGGTTAGGGTTGGGATGAAGACTGTGGTGAGGTTTTGGATGAAGTGGGATGGGATCGGGTCAAGTGCACAGGTGGTGAGATGTGATCTTGAGAGTAGAGTGGAGAGTCTATCTTCTGTAATGGTGGAGAAGTTGGAGGGCTGGGAAGTCAGGAGGAAGGGCTCTGGGGGTTGTTGACCAAAACTGTCTCTGATGTTATCAATCTTCTGCTTGAAAAATGAGGCAAAGTCTTCAGCTGAGATGAGTGGGGAGGGAGGAGGTGCTGGGGGGGACAGAGGAGAGAATTGAAGGTGTTGAATAACTGTTTAGGGTTGTGAGACAGGGAGGATATGAGAGATGAGAAGTAGGTTTGTTTAGCTGTGGCAAGTGTGATCTTGAAAGTAGTGAGGAACTGTTTGAATGCGATGAAGTGCTTGTTGGAGTGGGATCTTTTCCATCTGCGCGCAGCAGCTCTGGAAGCTCGCCTCAGTTCTTTGGTCAGGCTGGTGTGCTAGGTCTGTCTGTTGATTTTGCGAGCTTTGGTATGTGTAAGTGGGGCAGCAGATTCCAAAGCTGCAGCTATTGTGGTGTTATATAGAGCGGCAGCATTATCCGCATTGTGTAAGGAAATTATATCTGTGAGAGGGAGGAGGGATTCAGAGAATGAGTGTAGGTCAAGGTGTTTAAGATTTCTGCGAGGGTGTGAAAGTTTGTGGGGTGGGGATTGTAGACATGGAGTGGAGAGGGAAGAGAATGTGAGAAGGTTGTGGTCAGAGAGAGGAAGAGGTGAGTTAGAGAGGTTAGATAGGGAGCAGAGGCAGGTGAAGATGAGGTCCAGTGTGTGGCCATCTTTGTGGGTGGCTGTAGAAGACCATTGAGTGAGGCCGAAGGAGGAAGTGAGAGATAGAAGTTTAGTGGTAGCTGAGAGGGAAGTGTCAATAGGGATGTTGAAGTCGCCCATGATGATAGTAGGAATGTCCGCGGAAAGGAAATGAAGTAGCCAGGTGGTGAAGTGGTCAAAGAAGGTGGTGGCTGGCCCTGGGGGGCGGTAGATGACAGCCAGTTGGAGGTTGGAGGGGGACTAGATGCGCACAGAGTGCACCTCAAAGGAAGGGAGGGTAACAGAGGTTGGCAGTGGGATTGGGGTGAAGGAGCAGGTATCTGACAGGAGAAAATCAACTCCTCCGCCATGTTTGCTGCTGGGGCGGGGTGTGTGAGAAAGGTGGAAGCCACCATACGAAAGTGCAGCAGGAGAGGCTGTGACAGAAGGGGTGAGCCAGGTTTCGGTGATGGCGAGGAAGGGAAGTTTGGTAGTAACAAAAAGATCATGGATGTAGGAAAGCTTGTTGCAGACAGAGCGAGCGTTCCACAGAGCTCCTGTTAGTGTGACTGGGGAAGCAGGGGCTGGGTGAATGGGTATAAGGTTAGAGAGGTTACGGAAGGTTGTGATAGAGCGTGAATGGGAGGTAGAAATGACTGTGGGAATGTGGTGAGGAGGACCAGGATTTGGAGAGATATCACCAGCAGTGAGAAGGAGCAGAGAAAGAGTTAGCAGGTGGGAGCAGGAGATGGCATGAGGGGGCTGTCTGTGTTTGGAGACAGAGGATTGTATGTTAAGGAATAGTTTTGAGGAGGAGGTGAGGTGGATGGGGAGGATTGAAGAAGAGATGAACAGTTCTTTACTAGGAGTAGGGATTAGGGGAGTTTGCAGAAAGTGAAGAATTATAGGGGTGAAAGTGAAAACAAACAGAAACATTGTTTACAGTGACTGGCCAGTTACCTTCAGTTCCCTTCTGGTTCAATTCTGGTTTTAATTCTAAAATTAATCTTCACACTTCTAGGACACATTTTTAGGAATCACACAGCAGACTAAAGTCATTGCAGACTTTTGCTATGCAATATATGTACAACTAAGTGCATTCAGGTGTGAAGCAGAGAGGAGTGGTCTCTGCTCATCTTGGTCAGAGAATTAAGGGTGGACCAGATGCATACAATCAAGCATTGAGTATACAAGCACATAAATAACACAGGGTAAGCTGGGGTTAGCTGAAAGGCATACCATGTGAAAGCTAGGAGCAGAGGGAAGTCTATGTGCAAAGCTGGGTGATGTACTATGTGCACTTCATAGACAGACATTTTCCCTTGTGAAGGCCTGGAGCAATAGCAGACACTAACTTCCTCTATGGTGCTGTAGGAGGACATTTGGTGTTATCTCTCTGAGTCTGCTCAAGATTAGTTGCTTTCCTCTTCTTCTCTTTAATGTACAGTGGGGACTGACCAGCGCTCATACCCTCCCTTCTCTATAGCTCTAGGGATATACAGGGCTTAGGTTTCTGCTCAGCGATTGGGGTGGAACCAATATAGGGATGGTAGGGAAGGCAGGGTGCTATTAGATCTGATTAGGGATCTCCAATCCTTCTTTCCCTAGCGTTTGGGCTTCCTTCCCCTCTTCCCCTCGTGTAGCACTTAGACTTCCCCCACTGTGTGTGACAACAGTATAATACTCTCGCCATAGTTCTCCATATAGTATAATTCACTCCCCATAGCTAAAAACAATATCCTCCAAAAAGGACTTAACTTTTTCCCAACTACATCATATAATTGCTTCAACTGGGTTAAAGATATCAATCTCTTTGGGTGCAAGCTCAAATGGAAAAGGTTCTTTAAACAACATAGTAGAGAGGAATATCATAGATTGGGGATCACTAATGAGGAGATGGAGGGACTTTTACAAGAAAACTAAAGGGACAGGGGACAGGGACTGTTCAAGGACCTAAAAAGCAAGAGTAAAAAAATATCCCCACAAAATGATCTCACGAGTGTGGACATATTCATTAAATTAGTGGACAAAGATCTAAAAAAGATTCCACATGACAATCCCTTGCAAGGATCAAATTTATCTGATGAAGAGCAGCGTGCTATAGATGAATTATAGAAAATAAAACATCTAATTCTAATACCTTAAGATAAGGAGGAAAAGTTTTCTTAATATACCACTCTCAATACTCAGATGAGGATGCATATGAAGTAATTAGATGGGATCCTACGGATAGGTATATTAAGAAAAACTGAAAACTAGCCTATATGAAGCAAAAACAGATCTACTTTTATCAAATAATGAATATAACTATCTTCTCCCTATTTTCCCTGTGTTACCAATGTTCTACTTTCTTCCCCAGATTCACAAAGTCTAGGCATCAGGTAAATCGGCGAGAACAGTGGAGTCCATATTGATAACATTCTGCGGCCCTTTGTGACATCCCTGTTATACTTGAGGAATACGTCTGACCTGATGAAAAAGCTGGAGAGGGTAACTGTTGGTGATGGGATCATACTGGCTTTCATCGATATTGAGGTCTTATACAGCAGTATACCTCATAAACCAGGGAAAGGAGCAGTGAGGCACTTTCTAAAAAAAGGGTGCTTGAATATCGGAGACGTAACACATTTATGGAGAAACTTCTCCATTTCGGGTTTAATCATAAGTACTAGTGATGAGCGAATATACTCGTTACTCGAGATTTCCCAAATGACCTCCGAGTATTTTTTAGTGCTCGGAGATTTTTCATCGCCGCAGCTGAATGATTTACATCTGTTAGCCAGCATAAGTACATGTGGGGGTTGCTGTTATGTTTGCTAATGACAGGTGTTATGAAGGCAATCCAGAAACACAGTGTGCTTAGCGCACACAGTGATCTGACAAATACCCAAAAATACAAGAACGAGCTCTGAGACGTGGAAACTCTGTAGACTGCACACCTGATCCTATCCTAAACACAACTAAAAACGGCTGTGGATTGCGCCTAACAACTACCTAGGCAACTCGGCACAGCCTAAGAAACTAGCTAGCCTGAAGATAGAAAAATAGGCCTGACTTGCCCCAGAGAAATTCCCCAAAGGAAAAGGCAGCCCCCCACATATAATGACTGTGAGTAAGATGAAAAGACAAAACGTAGGGATGAAATAGATTCAGCAAAGTGGGGCCCGATATTCTAGGACAGAGCGAGGACAGTAAAGCGAACTTTGCAGTCTACAAAAAACCCTAAAGCAAAACCACGCAAAGGGGGCAAAAAAACCCCACCGTGCCGAACTAACGGCACGGCGGTACACCCTTTGCGTCTCAGAGCTTCCAGCAAAACAAAAGACAAGCTGGACAGAAAAAAAGCAACAAAAAAGCAAAAAGCACTTAGCTATACAGAGCAGCAGGTCACAGGAACAATCAGGAGAAGCTCAGATCCAACACTGAAACATTGACAAGGAGCAAGGATAGCAGCATCAGGCGGAGTTAAGTAATGAAGCAGTTAACGAGCTCACCAGAACACCTGAGGGAGGAAGCTCAGAAGCTGCAGTACCACTTGTGACCACAGGAGTGAATTCAGCCACAGAATTCACAACAGTACCCCCCCCTTGAGGAGGGGTCACCGAACCCTCACCAGAGCCCCCAGGCCGACCAGGATGAGCCGCATGAAAGGCACGAACAAGATCGGAAGCATGAACATCAGAGGCAAAAACCCAGGAATTATCTTCCTGAGCATAACCCTTCCATTTAACCAGATACTGGAGTTTCCGTCTAGAAACACGAGAATCCAAAATCTTCTCCACAATATACTCCAATTCCCCCTCCACCAAAACCGGGGCAGGAGGCTCAACAGATGGAACCATAGGTGCCACGTATCTCCGCAACAACGACCTATGGAATGCATTATGTATGGAAAAGGAGTCTGGGAGGGTCAAACGAAAAGACACAGGATTGAGAACCTCAGAAATCCTATACGGACCAATAAAACGAGGTTTAAATTTAGGAGAGGAAACCTTCATAGGAATATGACGAGAAGATAACCAAACCAGATCCCCAACACGAAGTCGGGGACCCACACGGCGTCTGCGATTAGCGAAAAGTTGAGCTTTCTCCTGGGACAAGATCAAATTGTCCACTACCTGAGTCCAGATCTGCTGCAACCTATCCACCACAGAATCCACACCAGGACAGTCCGAAGACTCAACCTGTCCTGAAGAGAAACGAGCATGGAACCCAGAATTGCAAAAAAATGGAGAAACCAAGGTAGCCGAGCTGGCCCGATTATTAAGGGCGAACTCAGCCAACGGCAAAAAGGACACCCAATCATCCTGGTCTGCAGAAACAAAACATCTCAGATATGTTTCCAAGGTCTGATTGGTTCATTCGGTCTGGCCATTAGTCTGAGGATGGAAAGCCGAGGAAAAGGATAGGTCAATGCCCATCCTACCACAAAAGGCTCGCCAAAACCTTGAAACAAACTGGGAACCTCTGTCAGAAACAATATTCTCAGGAATGCCATGCAACCGAACCACATGCTGAAAGAACAAAGGTACCAAATCAGAGGAGGAAGGCAATTTAGCCAAGGGCACCAGATGGACCATTTTAGAAAAGCGATCACAGACCACCCAAATGACTGACATCTTTTGAGAAACGGGAAGGTCAGAAATGAAATCCATCGAAATATGTGTCCAAGGCCTCTTTGGGACCGGCAAGGGCAAAAGCAACCCACTGGCACGAGAACAGCAGGGCTTAGCCCTAGCACAAATCCCACAGGACTGCACAAAAGTACGTACATCCCGTGACAGAGATGGCCACCAGAAGGATCTAGCCACTAACTCTCTGGTACCAAAGATTCCAGGATGACCAGCCAACACCGAACAATGAAGTTCAGAGATAAGTTTATTAGTCCACCTATCAGGGACGAACAGTTTCTCTGCTGGACAACGATCAGGTTTATTCGCCTGAAATTTTTGCAGCACCCGCCGCAAATCAGGGGAGATGGCAGACACAATGACTCCTTCCTTGAGGATACCCGCTGGCTCAGATAAACCCGGAGAGTCGGGCACAAAACTCCTAGACAGAGCATCCGCCTTCACATTTTTAGAGCCCGGAAGGTACAAAATCACAAAGTCGAAGCGGGCAAAAAATAACGACCAACGGGCCTGTCTAGGATTCAAGCGCTTGGCAGACTCGAGATAAGTCAAGTTCTTATGATCAGTCAATACCACCACGCGATGCTTAGCTCCTTCAAGCCAATGACGCCACTCCTCGAATGCCCACTTCATGGCCAGCAACTCTCGATTGACCACATCATAATTACGCTCAGCGGGCGAAAACTTCCTGGAAAAGAAAGCACATGGTTTCATCACTGAGCAATCAGAACCTCTCTGTGACAAAACCGCCCCTGCTCCAATCTCAGAAGCATCAACCTCGACCTGGAACGGAAGAGAAACATCTGGCTGACACAACACAGGGGCAGAACAAAAACGACGCTTCAACTCCTGAAAAGCTTCCACAGCAGCAGAAGACCAATTAACCAAATCAGCACCCTTCTTGGTCAAATCGGTCAATGGTTTGGCAATGCTAGAAAAATTACAGATGAAGCGACGATAAAAATTAGCAAAGCCCAGGAACTTTTGCAGACTTTTCAGAGATGTCGGCTGAATCCAATCCTGGATGGCTTGGACCTTAACTGGATCCATCTCGATAGTAGAAGGGGTAAAGATGAACCCCAAAAATGAAACTTTCTGCACACCGAAGAGACACTTTGATCCCTTCACAAACAAAGAGTTAGCACGCAGGACCTGAAAAACCATTCTGACCTGCTTCACATGAGACTCCCAATCATCTGAGAAGATCAAAATGTCATCCAAGTAAACAATCAGGAATTTATCCAGATACTCACGGAAGATGTCATGCATAAAAGACTGAAACACAGATGGAGCATTGGCAAGTCCGAACGGCATCACTAGATACTCAAAATGACCCTCGGGCGTATTGAATGCAGTTTTCCATTCATCTCCTTGCCTGATTCTCACCAGATTATACGCACCACGAAGATCTATCTTAGTGAACCAACTAGCCCCCTTAATCCGAGCAAACAAGTCAGATAACAATGGCAAGGGATACTGAAATTTAACAGTGATCTTATTAAGAAGGCGGTAATCAATACACGGTCTCAGCGAACCATCCTTCTTGGCTACAAAGAAGAACCCTGCTCCCAGTGGTGATGACGATGGGCGAATATGTCCCTTCTCCAGGGATTCCTTCACATAACTGCGCATAGCGGCGTGTTCGGGCACGGATAAATTAAATAATCGACCTTTAGGGAATTTACTACCAGGAATCAAATTGGTAGCACAATCACAATCCCTATGCGGAGGTAGAGCATCGGACTTGGGCTCTTCAAATACATCCTGATAATCAGACAAGAACTCTGGGACCTCAGAAGGGGTGGATGACGAAATCGACAAAAATGGAACATCACCATGTACCCCCTGACAACCCCAGCTGGATACCGACATGGAATTCCAATCCAATACTGGATTATGGGTTTGTAGCCATGGCAACCCCAACACGACCACATCATGCAGATTATGCAACACCAGAAAGCGAATAACTTCCTGATGTGCAGGAGCCATGCACATGGTCAGCTGGGCCCAGTATTGAGGTTTATTCTTGGCCAAAGGTGTAGCATCAATTCCTCTCAATGGAATAGGACACCGCAAAGGCTCCAAGAAAAACCCACAACGTTTAGCATAATCCAAATCCATCAGATTCAGGGCAGCGCCCGAATCCACAAACGCCATGACAGAAAACGACGACAAAGAGCATATCAAGGTAATGGACAGAAGGAATTTGGACTGTACAGTACCAATGACGGCAGACCTAGCGGACCGCTTAGTGCGCTTAGGACAATCAGAAATAGCATGAGTGGAATCACCACAGTAGAAACACAGACCATTCAGACGTCTGTATTCCTGCCGTTCAACTCTAGTCATAGTCCTATCGCACCGCATAGGCTCAGGTTTAACCTCAGGCAGTACCGCCAAATGGTGCACAGATTTACGCTCGCGCAAGCGTCTACCGATCTGAATGGCCAAAGACAAAGACTCATTCAAACTAGCAGGCATAGGAAATCCCACCATGACATCCTTAAGAGCCCCAGAGAGACCCTTTCTGAACAAAGCTGCCAGCGCAGATTCATTCCACTGAGTGAGTACTGACCATTTCCTAAATTTCTGACAATATACTTCTATATCATCCTGACCCTGGCACAAAGCCAGCAAATTTTTCTCAGCCTGATCCACTGAATTAGGCTCATCGTACAGCAATCCGAGCGCCAGGAAAAACGCATCGACACTACTCAATGCAGGGTCTCCTGGCGCAAGAGAAAATGCCCAGTCTTGAGGGTCGCCGCGCAAAAAAGAAATAATAATCAAAACCTGTTGAATAGGATTACCAGATGAATGAGGTTTCAAGGCCAGAAATAGCTTACAATTATTTTTGAAACTTAGAAACTTAGTTCTATCTCCAAAAAACAAATCAGGAATAGGAATTCTTTGTTCTAACATAGATTTCTGATCAATAGTATCTTGAATTTTTTGTACATTTATAACGAGATTATCCATTGAAGAGCACAGACCCTGAATATCCATGTCCACACCTGTGTCCAGAATCACCCAAATGTCTAGGGGAAAAAAAAAAAGTGAACACAGAGCAGAAAAAAAAAAAAAAATGATGTCAGAACTTTTTCTTTCCCTCTATTGAGAATCATTAGTTAGGCTCCTTGTACTGTTATGTTTGCTAATGACAGGTGTTATGAAGGCAATCCAGAAACACAGTGTGCTTAGCGATCAGAGCGCACACAGTGATCTGACAAATACCCAAAAATACAAGAACGAGCTCTGAGACGTGGAAACTCTGTAGACTGCACACCTGATCCTATCCTAAACACAACTAAAAGCGGCTGTGGATTGCGCCTAACAACTACCTAGGCAACTCGGCACAGCCTAAGAAACTAGCTAGCCTGAAGATAGAAAAATAGGCCTGACTTGCCCCAGAGAAATTCCCCAAAGGAAAAGGCAGCCCCCCACATATAATGACTGTGAGTAAGATGAAAAGACAAAACGTAGGGATGAAATAGATTCAGCAAAGTGGGGCCCGATATTCTAGGACAGAGCGAGGACAGTAAAGCGAACTTTGCAGTCTACAAAAAACCCTAAAGCAAAACCACGCAAAGGGGGCAAAAAAACCCCACCGTGCCGAACTAACGGCACGGCGGTACACCCTTTGCGTCTCAGAGCTTCCAGCAAAACAAAAGACAAGCTGGACAGAAAAAAAGCAACAAAAAAGCAAAAAGCACTTAGCTATACAGAGCAGCAGGTCACAGGAACAATCAGGAGAAGCTCAGATCCAACACTGAAACATTGACAAGGAGCAAGGATAGCAGCATCAGGCGGAGTTAAGTAATGAAGCAGTTAACGAGCTCACCAGAACACCTGAGGGAGGAAGCTCAGAAGCTGCAGTACCACTTGTGACCACAGGAGTGAATTCAGCCACAGAATTCACAACAGGTTGCCTGGTTGCTAGGGAATCCCCACATGTAATAAAGCTGGCTAACAGATGTAAATCATTCAGCTGAGGTGAGAAAAACTAAATCTCCGAGCACTAAAAAATACACGGAGGACACCCGAGCGTGCTCGGGAAATCTCGAGTAACGAGTATATTCGCTCATCACTAATAAGTACTTCATATTTGACGGAAAATACTTCAACGAGCTCAGGGGCACTGCGATGGGGAGCCCAGGTGCTCCCACATATGCCATTCTGTTCCTGGGCCGGTGAGAGCAAACTCATGTATTTGGGGATGACAATGAGTGGTGGTGTCCACACATAAGCCTCTGGACCAGATTTTGGGAGGATACCCCCCAGGCTCTTAGTGCATCATATTCGTATTCTCTAGAATAAGATAGAGAAAGGCTACTACAGAACACAAGAAATATAAAAGATAAAGAATACATGTGAATTATAAGCACAAATGACAATCAGGCTGATAGGGTTAATAATGTTATATTTTGATAGATTGGACTTTTATGACAGTGATACCAAATATTTTTACTTTTTAATATATTTTAAATAAGGAAATAAAGGGGCATTTCGAACTGTTTTATATTAATATTTTTTAAACTTTTTTTACTTTTTAGTAGCTGTCCTCTCACATTGTTGATCACCTGAGTAGTCTGGCAGCAGTTTTCTCATAGAGAACAGAGGAGCATTTGGCAGATCTGTGTTTTAAGCTAATGTTTTTATTGATATAATCTTGAAATGACTGAAAGTGTAATTTCTGATATTTCCATTTTTTTTTATATGGATCACTGGTGTTTCCCAGAGCCCAGCAAAGAGTTACAGTACTTGAGGAAAAGTTTCACATTAAATGCAGAGAAAAGTCATTTAGCCAAGACAAATAGAGAAATTGCTTGACAAAGTGTTTTCTGGAATAATGCTGAAATTAAAACAAAAATAGTATCCTTCCTCACTATCTGTTCAAGCATTTTTAATCAGAGCAGAGTAAAACTGCATCCCTGCCCCCATTTTGTAGGGCTTAGCCCCCCAAAAAGTGTAGGGTCTCTTCTGCAGTGTTTACCTTGTTGTTTGGCAGATGGGCTCACAAAATGTGGTTCAAAATGTGCGCTAAAAAATTTAAAGGTAACCTGACAACCGATACATTCTGCCCAATCCATGTTCAGCATGTATCAGACACTAGCCGCATTATTTTGGCCATATATGTTTCACTCTGAAATGCAACAGCATTTCAGTGGAAAAACACTTTCTATTAGCCACTGGGGACCAAGCAACACAGGAGACTTGTTGGGTCCCTGGTGATTTCTGCCCCGCCTGCTGCCCTGGAATGCCCAGATTGTGTCTCCCTGCAGCTTTTAAACTGTGTTTTTGTCACGATTCCGCCTGTCTGAGTGTCTGGATGAAGACAATTCAGCTCCAATATCAGAATGGGGCGTGCTGATCTATCAGTATAGTGATTTACAACTCAGCCATCCAATCGGAAGTGAGGGCGTGCTGAGCTGTCAGTGTTTGGAGTGACAGTTTAGCCATCCAATCAGGACCAGGATGTGCCAGGGCTTCATCCACGTGTCTCTTGCCCAAAGTAATTACCTGGCTACTTAACCATCTCTCTGCCTTTGATTGCTGCCAATTGTAGCTTTGCTCATGAGGTTTGTGTTTGCTCTGTGATCCTTGTCCGGTACTCTGATCTTTGCTGTTTGGCCTTGGATTTGTCTTGACAATCCATTTGCCTAGCCCTTTTGTTGTGATCCACTACCTTCTTGGAATATTGACCTAGGATTGTTTCTGGACTACTTTTGCCTCACCCCTCTGTCTATGACAGACTCTGGTAGCTTCTTACCTCAGACCTCTTGACTATCCAGCCTCACATCATGTCCGTGAGCAGTGACTAGCATCACAATTTTTCTCCAAAAAGCTGCATTGTTTTTCAGAGTCAAACATTTATGGCTGAAATCTTGGATTAGGCAGCATGTATCAGATGCCAGGTTCCCCATTCTTATATTTAATGCTAGCATATACTTCTGCATGCCGTTACATATCTTTGTGCTTCTTTCTTTCTGTACAGGCATACAGTGAGATTCAATACATTATTCATAAGCTACTTCTTCATTTTTAAATACCATACCTTTTTCTGTTCCTGTGGTAACATGCGAGGGGCATTCATTAACCCTGCTGTTTTGTTCGCATTTACTATACACTTGTAGTGTTCCGGGTCACTATGACACGGCTTATTAACCCCTTAGTGACAGAGCCAATTTGGTACATAATGACCGAGCCAATTTTTGCAATTCTGACCACTGTCACTTTATGAGGTTATAACTCTGGAACGCTTCAACGGATCCCGCTGATTCTGAGATTGTTTTTTCGTGACATATTGTACTTCATGTTAGTGGTAACATTTCTTTGATATTACTTGCGATTATTTATGAAAAAAATGGAAATATGGCGAAAATTTTTAAAATTTTGCAATTTTCAAACTTTGTATTTTTATGCCCTTAAAGAAGAGACATATGTCACAAAAAAATAGTTAATAAATAACATTTCCCACATGTCTACTTTACAACAGCACAAATTTGGAAACAAAATTGTTTTTTGTTAGGGAGTTATAAGGGTTAAAAGTTGACCAGCAATTTCTCATTTTTACAACACCATTTTTTTTAGGGACCACATCACATTTGAAGTCATTTTGAGGGGTCTATATGATATAAAATAATGAAGTGTGACACCATTCTAAAAACTACACCCCTCAAGGTTCTCAAAACCACATTCAAGAAGTTTATTAACCCTTTACGTGCTTCACAGGAACTGAAACAATGTGGAAGGAAAAAATGAACATTTAACTTTTTTTTGCAAACATCTTAATTCAGAACCATTTTTTTTATTTTCACAAGTGTAAAAACAGAAATGTAACCATAAATTTTGTTATGCAATTTCTCCTGAATACGACAATACCCCATATGTGGGGGTAAACCACTATTTGGGCGCACCGCAGAACTTAGAAGTGAAGGAGCGCCGTTTGACTTTTTCAATGCAGAATTGGCTGGAATTGAGATCGGACGCCATGTCGCGTTTGGAGAGCCCCTGATGTGCCTAAACAGTGGAAACTCCCCACAAGTGACACCATTTTGGAAACTAGACCCCTTAAGGAACTTATCTAGATGTGTGGTGAGCACTTTGAACCCCCAAGTGCTTCACAGAAGTTTATAACGTAGAGCCGTGAAAATAAAAAATCGCTTTTGTTTATACAAAAATGATCTTTTCACCCACAAATTCTTATTTTCACAAGGGTAACAGGAGAAATTAGACCACAAAAGTTGTTGTGCGATTTCTCCTGAATACGTCGATACCCCATATGTGAGGGTAAACCACTGTTTGGGCGCACCGCAGAGCTTGGAAGTGAAGGAGCGCTGTTTTACTTTTTCAATGTAGAATTGGCTGGAATTGAGATTGGACGCCATGTCGCATTTGGAGAGCCCCTGATGTGCCTAAACAGTGGAAACCCCCCACAAGTGACTGCATTTTGGAAACTAGACCCCTTAAGGAACTTATCTAGATGTGTGGTGAGCGCTTTGAAACCCCATGTGCTTCACAGAAGTTTATAATGTAGAGCCGTGAAAAAAAAAATTGCATTTTTTCTACAAAAATGATCTTTTTGCCCACAAATTTTTGTTTTCACAAGGGTAATAGGAGAAATTAGACCACAAAAGTTGTTGTGCAATTTCTCCTGAGTACGCTGATACCCAATATGTGGGGGTAAACCACTGTTAGGGCGCACCGCAGAGCTTGGAAGAGAAGGAGTGCCGTTTTACTTTTTCAATGTAGAATTGGCTGGAATTGAGATTGGACGCCATGTTGCGTTTGGAGAGCCCCTGATGTGCCTAACCATTGAAACCCCCCACAAGTGACACCATTTTGGAAACTAGACCCCTTAAGGAACTTATCTAGATGTGTGGTGAGCACTTTGAACCCCCATGTGCTTCACAGAAGTTTATAACGTAGAGCCGTGAAAAAAAAATCGCATTTTTTCTACAAAAATGATCTTTTTGCCCACAAATTTTTATTTTCACAAGGGTAACAGGAGAAATTAGACCACTAAAGTTGTTGTGCAATTTCTCCTGAGTATGTCGATACCCAATATGTGGGGGTAAACCACTGTTTGGGCGCACCGCAGAGCTTGGAAGAGAAAGAGTGCCGTTTTACTTTTTCAATGTAGAATTGGCTGGAATTGAGATCGGACGCCATGTCGCGTTTGGAGAGCCTCTGATGTGCCTAAACAGTAAAAATCCCACACAATTGACCACATTTTGGAAACTAGACCCCCCATGGAACTTATCTAGATGTGTGGTGAGAACTTTGAATGCCCAAGTGCTTCACAGAAGTTTATAATGCAGAGTCGTGAAAATCAAAAATATTTTTTTTTCCACCAAAAAGATATTTTAGCCCCCAAGTTTTTATTTTCACAAGGGTAACAAGAGAAATTGGACCCCAAAAGTTGTTGTCCAATTTGTCCTGAGTATGCTGGTACCCCATATGTGGGGGTAAACCACTGTTTGGGCGCACGGCAGAGCTCGGAAGGAAGGAGCGCCGTTTTGGAATGCAGACTTTGATAGAATGGTCTGCGGGCATTATGTTGCGATTGCAGAGCCCCTGATGTACCTAACCAGTAGAAACCCTCCACAAGTGACCCCATTTTGGAAACTAGACCCCCCAAGGAACTTATCTAGATGTGTGGTGAGAACTTTGAATGCCCAAGTGCTTCACAGAAGTTTAGAATGCAGAGTCGTGAAAATAAAAAATATTTTTTTTTCCACAAAAAAGATATTGTAGCCCCCAAGTCTTTATTTTCACAAGGGTAACAGGAGAAATTGGACTGCAGTAGTTGTCCAATTTATCCCGAGTACGCTGATGCGCCATATGTGGGGGTAAACCACTGTTTGGGCGCACGGCAGAGCTCGGAAGGGAAGGAGCGCCTTTTTGGAATGCAGACTTTGATAGAATGGTCTGTGGGCATTATGTTGCGATTGCAGAGCCCCTGATGTACCTAAACTGTAGTAACCCCCCACAAGTGACCCCATTTTGGAAACTAGACCCCCCAAGGAACTTATCTAGATGTGTGGTGAGAACTTTGAATGCCCAAGTGCTTCACAGAAGTTTAGAATGCAGAGTCGTGAAAATAAAAAATATTTTTTTTTTTCACAAAAATGATATTGTAGCCCCCAAGTGTTTATTTTCACAAGGGTAACAGGAGAAATTGGACCACTAAAGTTGTTGTCCAATTTATCCTGAGTATGCTGATGCCCCATATGTGGGGGTAAACCACTGTTTGGGCGCACGGCAGAGCTCGGAAGGGAAGGAGCGCAGTTTTGGAATGCAGACTTAGATAGAATGGTCTGTGGGCGTTATGTTGCGTTTGCAGAGCCCCTGATGTACCTAAACAGTAGTAACCCCCCACAAGTGACCCCGTTTTGGAAACTAGACCCCCCAAGGAACTTATATAGATGTGTGGTGAGAACTTTGAATGCCCAAGTGCTTCACAGAAGTTTATAATGCAGAGTCATAAAAAAAATATATATATTTTTCCACAAAAAGGATTTTGTAGCCCCCAAGTTTTTATTTTCACAAGGGTAACAAGAGAAATTGGACCCCAGAAGTTGTTGTCCAATTTATCCCGAGTATGCTGATGCCCCATATGTGGGGGTAACCCACTGTTTGGGAGCACGGCAGAGCTCAGAAGGGAGGGAGCACCATTTGACTTTTTGAGCGCAAAATTGGCTGTCGTGTTTGGAGACCCCCTGATGTACCTAAACAGTGGAAACCCCCCAAACCCCCCAATTCTAGCTCTAACCCTAACCCCAACACACCCCTAACCCTAATCCCAACCTGATCCATAATCCTAATCACTAACCCTAACCATAATCACAACCCTTACCCCAAAACAACCCTAATGTCAACCCTAACCATAACCCTAATCAAAACCCTAAATCCAACACACCCCTAATCCTAATCTCAACCCTAACCTCAAACCTAACCCTAATCCCAATACACCCCTAATCACAACCCTAACCTTAACCCTAATCCCAAACCTAACCCTAATCCCAAGCGTAACCCTAATGCCAACCCTAACCCTAATACCAACCCTAATCCAAACCCTAACCCTAATCCCAACTCTAACCCTAACTTTAGCCCCAACCCTAGCCCTAACTTTAGCCCCAACCCTAACCCTAGCCCTAAGGCTACTTTCACACTTGCGTCGTTTGGCATCCGTCGCTCTCCGTCATTTTGGACAAGAAACGGATCCTGCAAATGTGCCCGCAGGATGCGTTTTTTGCCCATAGACTTGTATTGCCGATGGATCGTGACGGATGGCCACACGTCGCGTCCGTCGTGCACTGGATCAGTGTTTTGGTGGACCGTCAGCACAAAAAAACGTTCAATGTAACGTTTTTTTGTACGTCGCATCCGCCATTTCTGACCGCGCATGCGTGGCCGTAACTCCGCCCCCTCCTCCCCAGGACATAGATTGGGCAGCGGATGCGTTGAAAAACTACATCCGCTGCCCACGTTGTGCACAACTTTCACAACGTGCGTCGGTATGTCGGGCCGACGCATTGCGACAGCCCCGTACCGACATAAGTGTGAAAGAAGCCTAACCTTAAATTTAGCGCCAACCCTAACTCTAAATTTAGCCCCAACCCTAACCCTAAATTCAGCCCCAACCCTAACCCTAAATTTAGCCCTAACCCTAACCCTAATCCTAGCCCTAACCCTACCCCTACCCCTAACCCTACCCCTAGCCCTAACCCTACCCCTAACCCTAGCCCTAACCCTAGCCCTAACCCTAGCCCTAACCCTACCCCTAACCCTACCCCTAACCCTACCCCTAACCCTAGCCCTAACCCTACCCCTAACCCTAACCCTACCCCTAACCCTAGCCCTAACCCTACCCCTAACCCTAGCCCTAACCCTACCCCTAACCCTAGCCCTAACCCTACTCCTAACCCTGCCCCTAACCCTACCCCTAACCCTACCCCTAACCCTAATTTTAGCCCCAACTGCTCTTCTCCTGCCGGCTGGCAGATGGAGAAAGATGGCGGGCGCACTGCGCATGCGCCCGCCATTTTCTTTTCCACAGAAGACGCCGGCGGCCAGGAGGAGTTGCAGGAGGACCCAGGGACACCGGTAAGTATGATAGGGTCCCCGAATCCCCCTATTTCTCTGTCCTCTGATGTGCGATCACATCAGAGGACAGAGAATTACACTTAGCTTTTTTTTTTTCTTTTTTTGCGGTCGCCGGTAAACAGTTAATTACCGGCGATCGCAAAACAGGGGTCGGTAAAACCGACCCCGATCATGCTCTTTGGGGTCTTGGCTACCCCCGGTAGCCGAGACCCCAAAGATTCTCCCGGGGCCGGCCGGCGGGCGCATGCGCATTTTGAAGATGGCGGAGCCCACTGGGAGCCACGAGGAGCATCGGGGGAGACAGGTGAGTATTGGGGGGCTACCTGGGACCCCTTTTCTCCCCTTTTCTCTGTCCTCTGATGTGCGATCACATCGGAAGACAGAGAAATTAAAAAGAGATCGCGTTGTTTTTTTTTTGCGATCGCCGGTAAACGGTTAATTACCGGCGATCGCAAAAGCGGGGTGGGTAAAAAAAACCCCGAATCATGTTCTCTGGGGTCTCGGCTACCCTCAGCAGCCGAGACCCCAGAGAAAATCCGACTCTGGGGGACGCTATTCACTTTTTCCACAGCGCCGTTAATTAACGGCGCTGTGGTTTACGTACCCTTAGCGGCCGCCGTTAAAAGGCGTATCGGCGGTCGCTAAGGGGTTAAACCTTGATTTTAGACACTCTAACTCCATTTTTTTATACTTTTTGCTTACTAGACTGTTTGTGAACATGTTTGGTAGTAAAAAAAAAAAGAAAAATGAACTCGAAATCTTTTTTTTTGTTTTTATTCTGAAAAAACAGATCCATCCAATGAGCAAAACGAAAATAGAAAACTACACATATTTTGTAAAAAATAAAAAAACAAAACAATCAAATGAAAAATTTTTAATAAAAAATTAAAGATAATAAACATTACAATGTGAATATATTTACATGATCATATAAATTTACGGATTCTTGCATGAAAGACAATACACATGATTTTTGCATAGAAATGTTTTACAGCCAGAACATGTTATACTCGTCTTGTTGTCACAAGTAGAAGGGCAATAGCTGCATCTTTTTCTTTTGATGCCGGAAGAGGCCATGGGGGTAGAAGCACACAGCTGCTCTCCAAAAAAACTGAAAGGTAACATGTCTGGGCTAGCATATGTGTACTGATAAGAGCAGAGAAGATAAGAACCCTTCTGAAAACAAGCAGATAAGCCAGGAAGACAGACTTACTTAGCAAAAAAAAAATATTTGCAAAACTTTACAGCTCAGCTTTACAAAAAAAAACAGCGCGTTCTGAGCAGTCCGTTCTGCGCATAATATACACGTGTAGTGCACACCTAGTGATCTCACCGGATGCACTCTACATTTTAGAATAGACTGCGCACCAAAAATAATCAATATAAAGCCATTTTTATGGTGCGCAGATCTCAATGCATACCCCCGGTAGAGCGCGTGTACGACCCCATTGAAATAATTTATGAAATAAATCAATTGATATACAATAGTAGATGCAATAAATAGACCCAACTGAGGTTATAACTCCTTTATTTCACTGAAAATATGGCCTCACAGCTGTAAAAAACGATGTCGGGTCACTATGACCCGAACACAACAAGTGTAACTTTTTGCGTGTAGCAAAAAGTAAACGAAAAAAAAAAAATACTCATAGGTAGGTCCCCCCAAATGAGGAAAAGTCAAGGAGTCTCAAGTTTTAGAGACGTACAGAAAAAAATCTACAGGGCCGCAAAAAGTCTGTTCGGGTCACTATGACCCGAACAGAACAGCAGGGTTAAAGATTTCCCCTGACCCACTTCTATTTATCACAGGATGCTGAAATTGCACATGGGTAATGATATAAGTCTCTATAGGTTATGTGCCAATTTGCAACTCAGAACGGATAACGGTCTTGATTTTACAGGTGCTGAAGTGGTGTGAGGTTCGATAATAAGCCAAGTGGAATACAGAGCAGTCATCTAGTTCCTTTACTTGAAAGGCCGCACCCCAAAGGAGACATTCGATGAGATGAAAAAGGTTTATGGTGATGATTCCCTATCATATGATGTAGTCAAAAACTGGCATTGTCAATTCAAATATGGTCGGACTTCAGTGCAAACAGCTCCATTTCCAGGGCGACCCCACTCTGCTATTGAAGATTACAAGTGGAGGTCTAGCCCAAAATGTCAAATTTAGTGTGTGGTCCGTGGAAAAAATCATCCAAGACCATCTTCACATGCATAAGGTATCCGCTCGCTGGGATCCCCAGCTGCTCACACCTTTTCAGAAGCAGTAACGAGTCGAATGCTCTCAGGCTCTGTTTACGATGTGCCATGGAAACCAGGAGGACTTTTTCAACAGACTGATCACACAGGATGAAAGCTGGGTCCATCACTATTATCCTGAGACTAAAGTCCAGTCGATGCAATGGAAGCATCATGACTCATTGCCTCCAAAGAAGGCACATGACCAAGCCTCGGCAGGCAAGGTCATGCTCACAGTATTTTGGGAACAGCACGGAGTAGTATTGATGGATTTCCTAGCAAGGGTACCATGATCACTGGGGCATACTATGATTCACTGCTGCAGAAATTGCGGGAGGCCATCAAAACCAAGAGACATTGCATGCTCACCAAAGGTGTCCACCTTCTGCAAGACAATGCACTAGTTCACAACTCACGTGTTGCCCAAATGGAAGCATGCTCCTGTAGCTTTGAAATTCTACCGTATCCCCCTTATTCACCCAATCTCGCAACATCGGACTTCCCTCTCTTTCCTACAATGAAGTTATTTTTGAAGGGCAAGTATTTTCCAGAGCGAGGTACTTACAGTTGCTTAACCCCTCTCTGACCTTGGATGTACTATCCTGTCGAGGTGACCTGGGCCTATCTGACCCTCGACAGGATAGTACGTCATAGCGATCGGCCGCACTCCCCCCGCGCTCCCCCCGTGACTATCGCAGCTGACATCCAGCACAATGTGCCAGGAGCGGTCACGGACCGCCCCCGGCACATTAACCCCCAGAACACCGCGATCAAACATCATCGCGGTGTGCCGGCGGTATAGGAAAGCATCGCGCAGGAAGGGGGCTCCCTGCAAGCTTCCCTGAGACCCCCACAGCAACGCGATGTGATCGCGTTGCTGCGAGGGTCTCTTACCTCCTCCTTCTCCTTGCAGGTCCGGATCCAAGATGGCCGTGGCATCCGGGTCCTGCAGGGAGGGAGGTGGCTTCACAGCGCCTGCTCAGAGCAGGCACTGTGAAGCCTGCAGCTGTGCATGTCAGATCGCTGATCTGACACACTGCACAGCAAAGTGTCAGATCAGTGATCTTACACTATAACATGATGCCCCCCCCCGGGGCAATGTTATAGTGTAAAAAAAAATATTCACATGTGTAAAAAAAATGTAAAAACATTCCCAAAAAAATATTGTTCCTATAAATACATTTCTTTATCTAAACAATAAAAGTACACATATTTAGTATCGCCACGTCCGTAGTGACCCCACCTATAAAACTCTCCCGCTAGTTAACCCCTTCAGTGAACGCGGTAAAAAAAAAAACAAGGCAAAAAACAACGCTTTATTATCATACCGCCAAACAAAAAGTGGAATAACACGCGATCAAAAAGACCGAAATAAATAACCATGGTACCGCTGAAAATGTCATCTTGTCCCACAAAAAACGAGCTGCCATACAGCATCATCAGCAAAAAAATAAAAAAGTTAGAGTCCTCAGAATAAAGCGATGCAAAAATAATTATTTTTTTATAAAATAGTTATTATCGTATAAAAGCGTCAAAACATAAAAGAAAAATATAAATGAGGTATCGCTGTAATCGTACTGACCCGAAGAATAAAACTGCTTCATCCGTTTTACCAAATGCGGAACGGTATAAACGCCTCCCCCAAAAGAAATTCATGAATAGCTGTTTTTTGGTCATTCTGTCTCACAAAAATCGGACTAAAAAGCGATCAAAAATTTTCACGTGCCCGAAAATGTTACCAATAAAAACATCAACTCGTCCCGCAAAAAACAGGACCTCACATGACTCTGTGGACCAAAATATGGA
The DNA here is from genome assembly GCF_032444005.1 of Ranitomeya imitator. Classification (NCBI taxonomy): domain Eukaryota; kingdom Metazoa; phylum Chordata; class Amphibia; order Anura; family Dendrobatidae; genus Ranitomeya; species Ranitomeya imitator. The sequence continues at coordinate 1,101,533,418 of NC_091282.1, read as the reverse complement.
AAAATTATAGCTCTCAAAATGTGGTAACGCAAAAAATATTTTTTGCAATAAAAAACATTTTTCAGTGTGTGACGGCTGTCAATCATAATAATCCGCTAAATAACCCGCTATACAAGTAAATCAAACCCCCCTTCATCACCCCCTTAGTTAGGGAAAAATTAAAAAAAAATTAAAAATCTATTTATTTCCATTTTCCCATTAGGGTTAGGGTTACGGCTATTGTTAGGGTTAGGGCTAGGGTTAGGGTTAGGGCTAGGGTTAGGGTTAGGGTTAGGTCTAGGGTTAGGGTTAGGGCTCGGGTTAGGGTTAGGGCTAGGGTTAGAGTTGGGGCTTAGCGTTAAGTCTACAGTTAGGGTTGGTGCTAAAGTTATGGTTAGGGTTGGGGCTAACATTAGGGTTAGGGTTGGGGCTAAAGTTAGGGTTAGGGTTTGGATTACATTTACGGTTGGGAATAGGGTTGGGATTAGGGTTAGGGGTGTGTTTAGGGTGACCGTTGAGATTAGGGTTAGGGGTGTGTTTGGTTTAGGGTTTCAGTTATAATTGGGGGGTTTCCACTGTTTAGGCAGATCAGGGGCTCTCCAAACGCGAAATGGTGTCCAATCTCAATTCCAGCTAATTCTGCGTTGAAAAAGTAAAACAGTGCTCCTTCCCTTCCGAGCTCTCCCGTGTGCCCATACAGGGGCTTACCCCAACATATGGGGTATCAGCGTACTCAGGACACATTGGACAACAACTTTTGTGGTCCAATTTCTCCTGTTACCCTTGGGAAAGTACAAAACTGGGGGCTAAAAAATAATTTTGGTGGGGAAAAAAAAGATTTTTTATTTTCACGGCTCTGTGTTATAAACTGTAGTGAAACACATGGGGGTTCAAAGTTCTCACAACACATCTAGATAAGTTCTTTGGGGGCTCTAGTTTCCAATATGGGGTCACTTGTGGGGGGTTTCTACTGTTTAGGTCCATTAGGGGCTCTGCAAACGCTATGTGACGCCTGTAGAACATTCCATCTAAGTCTGCATTCCAAATGGGGCTCCTTCCCTTCCGAGCTCTCCCATGCGCCCAAACAGTGGTTCCCCCCCACATATGGGGTAACAGTGTACTAAGGACAAATTGGACAACAACTTTTGGGGTCCTATTTCTCCTGTTACCCTTGGGAAAATACAAAACTGGGGGCTAAAAAATAATTTTTGTGGGAAAAAAAAAGATTTTTTATTTTCACGGCTCTGCGTTATAAACTGTAGTGAAACAATTGGGGGTTCAAAGCTCTCACAACACATCTAGATGAGTTCCTTAGGGGGTCTACTTTCCAAAATGGTGTCACTTGTGGGGGGTTTCAATGTTTAGGCACATCAGTGGCTCGCTAAATGCAACATGGCGTCCCATCTCAATTCCAGTCAATTTTGCATTGAAAAGTCAAATGGCGCTCCTTCCCTTCCGAGCTCTGCCATGCGCCCAAACAGTGGTTTACTCCCACATATAGGGTATCAGCGTACTCAGGACAAATTGTACAACAACTTTTGGGGTCCAATTTCTTCTCTTACCCTTGGGAAAATAAAAGATTGGGGGCGAAAAGATAATTTTTGTGAAAAAATATGATTTTTTATTTCTACGGCTCTGCATTATAAGCTTCTGTGAAGCACTTGATGGGTCAAAGTGCTCAACACACATCTAGATAAGTTCCTTAGGGGGTCTACTTTCCAAAATGGTGTCACTTGTGGGGGGTTTCAATGTTTAGGCACATCAGGGGCTCTCCAAACCCAACATGGCATCCCATCTCAATTCCAGTCAATTTTGCATTGAAAAGTCAAATGGCGCTCCTTCGCTTCCGAGCTCTGCCATGCACCCAAACAGTGGTTTACCCCACATGTGGGGTATCAACGTACTCAAGACAAATTGTACAACAACCTTTGGGGTCCATTTTCTCCTGTTACCCTTGGTAAAATAAAACAAATTGGAGCTGAATTAAATTTTTTGTGACAAAAAGTTAAATGTTCATTTTTATTTAAACATTTTAAAAATTCCTGTGAAACACCTGAAGGGTTAATAAACTTCTTGAATGTGGTTTTGAGCACCTTGAGGGGTGCAGTTTTTAGAATGGTGTCACACTTGGTTATTTTTTATCATGTAGACCCCTCAAAATGACTTCAAATGAGATGTGGTCCCTAAAAAAAAATGGTGTTGTAAAAATGAGAAATTGCTGGTCAAGTTTTAACCCTTATAACTCCATAACAAAAAAAAATTTTGGTTCCAAAATTGTGCTGATGTAAAGTAGACATGAGGGAAATGTTACTTATTAAGTATTTTGTGTGACATATCTCTGTGATTTAAATGCATAAAAATTCAAAGTTGGAAAATTGCAAAATTTTCAAAATTTTCGCCAAATTTCCGTTTTTTTCATAAATAAATGCAGGTAATATCAAATAAATTTTACCACTATCATGAAGTACAATATGTCACGAGAAAACTGTTCCAGAGTTATAACCTCATAAAGGAACAGTGGTCAGAATTGTAAAAATTGGCCTGGTCATTGACGTGCAACCACCCTTGGGGGTAAAGGGGTTAAAGAAATGGGAGAAATGTGTGTCCCTATGTGGCCCCTTTGTAGCGAAGGACTAATAATTGTGCCGAGTTTCATTGCTCTCAGTCCACAGGAAGTGGGTCAGGAAAAATCTTTAATGAACACCCCTCGTATATTAACTTGATGGAAGCCAAAAGGACATTTTTGGGCTTCTGTCAGCTTAAGGGCTCATACTCACTTGGGCGAAACTCGGATGATTCTCGCATGTTAATACCCGGCGCTGCTGCCGGCACTCAGATCGGAGCGTGCGGACGCATAGGAATACATGCAGCCACACCCTCCTCTCCTCTGTGCCAGGTGTAGTGCCGGGTATTGCCTTGCGAGACTAATCCGAGTTTCACGCAAGTGAGTATGAGCCCTTATGGAATAATACAGATACACCGAGGCCCTGATTCAATAAGACTGTTGTTTTGAACTCCGTGTTAATGAATGGAATTGCTGGAATAATGTGCACATGCTAATTATTTAATTAGGAACATTTTACAATTGCCAATTACTTCCAGCAGAAATGTTACTCCTGTTAGGGTATGTGCACACGTCAGGATTTTTTCCTGACATAATCCTGAGAATTCTGCCAGAAATCAGCGTGCTTTTTTCGCGCGGAATTTGCGCGTTTTTTGCGCGTATTTTTTGCGGATTTATTGCGTTGTTTTTTTTTCCGGAATGTCCTTTTTCATAGGAAATCCGCAGAAAATCTGGAAAAAGATAGAGCATGTCCGGATTTTTTGCGGTATGCGTTTTTTTGCGGAAAAAAACGCTAACATCTGCACAAAAAATGCGGAATGCATTCTAGATGATAGGATGCATAATGTTAGCGTTTTTTTACCGGATTTATAGCGTTTTTATGGCGAAATTCCGCAAAAAAAACGCTAAAAATCCTGACGTGTGCACATACCCTTAGAGACCAGAGTATATTTCAGGAAAAATGTGTGCAATTTAATTTGAGGAATTAGAAGAGCAGGCTTTTGCTATGCACCATCCCTTGCCCATTTTGGAAGAGCTGGCAAGACAGATGTGAAAAATACCAACTTTGAGTTGCGCAAAAAAATTGTGCGACTTTTGAAACTGCCTGAAAACTGGTAAACAATTTGATGAATTGAGTCTTTAGTGTGTTAAGAGTCAAGTTTCCTCTGCTGCACAGGGGGAATCTCGATCCGTGTCTGCTGCGGTCCCCCATTCTGCATCGGCCGCAGTGCAGCCTGCTCAGCGGAGACGTCGCTCCCAGCGTCTCACTGAGACTGATACTGTGCAAAGGGTTACTGCTGCCTCTCCAGGCTATGCTATTGTACCCTGCACTGATCTGCGGCAAGCAGGCTTTTCTGGGACTAAGTTTTGCTTTGCACACTGAGCATGCCCAGGGCAAGATCTCTCAGTGGAGATCTAGGGTCACATGCTCAGGTACTGCAGCAACTTCCATTGGTCCTTCTTGGAAGGTCCTTGTAGGTGCTAGGAATAAGTCCTGCTTTGCACTCTGAGCATGCCTAGGGCAAGATCTCTCAGTGGAGATTTAGGGTCACATGCTCAGGTACTGCAGCAACTCCATTGGTCCTTCTTTTAAGGCCCTGTACGTGCTGCAACTATTTAAAGCTCGCATGGCCGCACGGCCATGCGCTAGTGTCAAATGTGTTTTGGCTTATGCCAGTGGATACTATACCACTCCGTTCTTGTGGTGTGAAGCTGTAGCATTGGGACTGTACACTCAGGCAGGCAGCTAGCGTCAGTGGGGGCAATTATCCGTTGGCTTAGCATCTGGTTCCTTCATGTGTGCGGTTAGCACAGAATAGTTCCAGAGCAAGCACAACCCTAGTTAGGGTTTTAGTTTTGTGTACAGCGCGATTCTGTGAGGCAACAGAGTTCGCTATCAGTTCACACGGGGTGAAGCTTAACCCACGTGTGAGCTCAGAGTCCATCCGCCTTTACTTAGCAGCAGATATCTCTGCACGGTGGATCTCGGGCTGCGAACGCACCTTGTAGCTATCTACCTATTACTCGGTGCATTCCGCTAGCCCTAACATAGTGTATGTACCGTCCGTGAGCCTTTTCTGCCATGCACACTAAGTGTAGCACACTATGTGCAGCTCACTAACATGGTGTGAACAAGGCCTAATGCTGCTTTTAGATGAGTAAATAATTGAGTTTGCAGCCTTCAAGCCATCTAAACAGGCCAGAAAAAAACCCTTGTTTGTCAGGTGTTATTATGTTTTAGCCTGTTTACAAATGATAGTTTTTGGCTGCACATAGTCTTGTGCAAATGGGACATGAGCTGCGGGGAACAATGATATCCTATGTGCACAGAACAATCGTATTAGCGGTCATCGGCCAACTAACTTGCATGTAGCTGATCACCGCAGTCAAATCATGTAAACCCAACATAATAAAAAAAGTCTGGTCTTTTCTGTACATGCTAGAAAAATTACAGTCTATGGAGTAGAACTATGTTATCTCTGTGCACACAAGTCCCTGGTCCGTGGCCAACAGTGTTCTCATGTAATTGAACCCTCCTCCATTGAAGCATCACAGGGGAGGGAGCAGGATATTGAAAGCTGCCGGAGTAAGATAGCCAGAAGAGCAGGAAGACCACCAACAAGAAGGGGAAGACCTGGGATATAGCAAAGTGTGTAACATCGAAGAAAGGTTAAGCATGTACCTCATCCCAGATTTCTCCAAAGAAACCTGGATCCTGCTCATCTCACTGCTGGCCCTTCTCACTTAGTAAGTTTCCTATCCTTCATTCTCTCTTTATATGAAATGCTTTGTGTGTTGTTTTGATATAACAGGAGAAGGATGGTGACTTTATATCCATGATCCTGAATGTATGTGTTCCACATTAATAGATGGGATATATTTACTATAAACGTTCCTGCCGCCTCCTATTCCTGAGATCAGCAGTAGGTGCTGAGCCTAATATGTTACCACGTTACTGCACATCATGTTCTGTAAATGAAAACTTTTGTCTTCACCCTTCAATAAAGTATATAGTAGTAGGTGCAAGGGGAGATATGTAGACCCCTCTTCATCATTTCTCCACGTTTCTGCACCAATTTGCTCCTTTTCAATGAGTTTAATGTTTGCGCCGTATTCTCCATACGATTTGCTCCACATTTTTTTAGGTGTTTATCTTCTTTTACATTTTTTTTTTATTCTTCCAGAAGAACTTTTGCTTGTTTAGATGGTTTAAACAGACTTGTTTCATTTTATTTTGGAGTAAGGTTTCTGGGGGAGATTTAAATTGAATACATTTTTTGCAATTTTGTTTTAAATAGATTTTGGTGCTACAAAGTTGCATAAACTGGTGTAGGAAAAAACTTATCGTGGGAGTGTCGCCTTAGGCCTCATTCAGACATATTTTTTCGAATACGAGAAAATTGGACCGAGTTTCATCAGCAATTTTCATCAGAGTTTTATGAGATTTTCATCATTTCCATCCAAGTTTATTCCAAATTTTCACCAATTTTTCTCATATGTGGAAAAAAAAGTTTATCCACTTTTTATAAACCAGAGGGTAAAAAATGAACAGCACATGGATGGCATCCGAGTGCTGTCAGATTTTTTTTCACAGACCCATACACTTGCATTGCTGAGTTGATCCAACACTCGGATTAAGGCCACGTTCATACCTACAGTATTTGGTCAGTATTTTACCTCAGTATTTATAAGCCAAAACCAGGAGTGGGTGATAAATACAGAAGTGGTGACGTGTTTCTATTATAGTTTTCCTCTGATTGTTCCTCTCCTGGTTTTGTTTTACAAATACTGAGGTAAAATACTGACCAAATACTGAACGTGTGAACATGGCATAAGATCGGACATGTCTTTTCAAAAAAGACACAAACATGTGAAGAACGTCATAGACTATCATGGGTATGAGCGCTTTATATGAAAACCACAGATATCACTCGTAAGCAAAAAACTGATGTGTGAATGAGTCCTTCCTTATGCAACATTAGTATGTATAAGCAGCTTTCCTTCATTTGTAGACATTTTTACTTCTCTTATCGTCAGCTGGATGCTCCTTGATCCGTACACCACTGGGCTTTTTTATAATTACATACATTTTATATAATTCACAAGAATTTTCTGCATGTAAACTTCACAGAAATTTGACATTTGGCCTAATAGCATTTCTTTCTAGGAGTGAGCTGTTGTCCACCAGGACCAGTGCAAGGTATTTTGGTGCCCCAGATGAAGCTGATGGTGCCCCCCCACCCCACCGTCAACCCTCAGCCCCCAAGTGAAGGAATGAGTCTAGGGACTAAAGTAACAGGTCCACCACTTTCACTAAAATTATTATCTTTTTTCTCCCAAAAATTCCAGCAAAAGTAAAAAAAAGTGGTGTATTTAAGGGGTGAGGCTCAACAGTGGGTGTGTTTTCAAAGTTAGATATAGAATTATTCATTGTTTGCAGACCATTTACACAATACAATTGATAAATGATGATGTTCATCCCCGATGTCCTATATTTTAAAGTCATACCCAATGATGATCATGGAATCTAATATAGCTTAACTATAATGGGGGCTCTTTGAATTCAATTAAGGTGTCCAGTATTTGGCTGATATCATGATGAAAACTAAACAGACCCCATTATAGGTGATTGAAATTTCCAGGTTCACTTTTAGAGCCCTTTTTGAATATTGGCACCACATTTGCTATGCCCCAGTCCTGCGGAACAGACCCCGTCGCTATAGAGTCCCTAAAAATAAGAAATAATGGTTTATCTATTACATTACTTAGTTCTCTTAGTACTCGTGGGTGTATGCCATCCGGACCCAGAGATTTATCTATTTTAATCTTATTTAGCTGGTTTCGCACCTCTTCTTGGGTTAGATTGGTGACCCTTAATATAGGGTTTTCATTGTTTCTTGGGATTTCACCTAGCATTTCATTTTCCACCGTGAATACCTTGGAGAAGAAGGTGTTTAATATGTTAGCTTTTTCCTCGTCATCTACAACCATTCTTTCCTCACTATTTTTTAAGGGGCCTACATTTTTAGTTTTTATTCTTTTACTATTGATATAGTTGAAGAACAGTTTGGGATTAGTTTTACTCTCCTTAGCAATGTGCTTCTTTGTTTCCTTTTTGGCAGCTTTAATTAGTTTTTTAGATAAAGTATTTTTCTCCCTATAGTTTTTTAGAGCTTCAATGGTGCCATCCTGCTTTAGTAGTGCAAATGCTTTCTTTTTACTGTTAATTGCCTGTCTTACTTCTTTGTTTAGCCACATTGGGTTTTTCCTATTTCTAGTCCTTTTATTCCCACAAGGTATAAACCGCTTACACTGCCTATTTAGGATGTTCTTAAACATTTCCCATTTATTATCTGTATTCTTATTTCTGAGGATATTGTCCCAGTCTACCAGATTAAGGGCATCTCTAAGCTGGTCAAACTTTGCCTTCCTAAAGTTCAGTGTTTTTGTGACTCCCTGACAAGTCCCCCTAGTGAAAGACAGGTGAAACTGTACAATATTGTGGTCGCTATTTCCTAGATGCCCAACCACCTGCAGATTTGTTATTCTGTCAGGTCTATTAGATAGTATTAGGTCTGAAAGTGCTGCTCCTCTGGTTGGATTCTGCACCAATTGTGAAAGATAATTTTTCTTGGTTATTAGCAGAAACCTGTTGCCTTTATGGGTTTCACAGGTCTCTGTTTCCCAGTTAATATCTGGGTAGTTAAAGTCCCCCATAACAAGGACCTCATTATGGGTTGCAGCTTGATCTATCTGCTTTCGAAGTAGACTTTCCATTGTTTCTGTTATATTTGGGGGTTTGTAACAGACCCCAATGAGAATTTTGTTACCATTTTTCCCTCCATGAATTTCGACCCATATGGACTCGACATCCTCATTCCCTTCGCTAATATCCTCCCTTAAAGTGGACTTTAGACAAGACTTTACATAGAGACAAACCCCTCCTCCTCTCCGATTTTTACGATCCTTTCTAAACAGACTGTAACCCTGTAAGTTAACTGCCCAGTCATAGCTTTCATCTAACCATGTCTCGGTTATTCCCACTATGTCAAAGTTACCTGTACATATTTCTGCTTCTAGTTCTTCCATCTTGTTTGTCAGGCTTCTGGCGTTTGCGAGTATGCAGTTTAGAGGATTTTGTTTTGTTCCAATCTCCTCGCAGTGGATTGTTTTAGAAATGTTCTTACTTCCCTTCTGAGTATGTTTTCCTGGGTCTTCTTTGTTCGAGTCTAATGTTTTTCTTCCCGTCTCCTCTTCTTCTAGTTTAACGCCCTCCTGATGAGTGTAGCGAGTCTTCTGGCGAATGTGTGTTTCCCAGGTTTGTTGAGGTGTAGTCCGTCTCTGGACTACTTTACATCAGCACAATTTTGGAACCAAATTTTTTTTTTGTTAGGGAGTTATAAGGGTTAAAAGTTGACCAGCAATTTCTCATTTTTACAACACCATTTTTTTTAGGGACCACATCTCATTTGAAGTCATTTTGAGGGGTCTATATGATAGAAAATACCCAAGTGTGACACCATTCTAAAAACTGCACCCCTCAAGGTGCTCAAAACCACATTCAAGAAGTTTATTAACCCTTCAGGTGTTTCACAGGAATTTTTGGAATGTTCAAATAAAAATGAACATTTAACTTTTTTTCACAAAAAATTTACTTTAGCTCCAATTTGTTTTTGTTTTTTACCAAGGGTAACAGGAGAAAATGGACCCCAAAAGTTGTTGTACAATTTGTCCTGAGTACACCGATACCCTATATGTGGGCGTAAACCACTGTTTGGGCACATGACAGAGCTCGGAAGCGAAAGAGCGCCATTTGACTTTTCAATGCAAAATTGACAGGAATTGAGATGGGACGCCATGTTGCGTTTGGAGAGCCACTGATGTGCCTAAATATTGAAACCCCCCACAAGTGACACCATTTTGGAAAGTAGACCCCCTAAGGAACTTATATAGAGGTGTGGTGAGCACTTTGACCCAACAAGGGCTTCACAGAAGTTTATAAATGCAGAGCCGTAAAAATAAAACAAAAATTTTTTCCCACAAAAATTATTATTTAGCCCCCAGTGTTGTATTTTCCTGAGGGTAACAGGAGAAATTGGACCACAAAAGTTGTTGTCCAATTTGTCCTGAGTACGCTGATTCCCCATATGTGGGGGGGAACCACCATTTGGGCGCATGGCAGAGCTCGGAAGGGAAGGAGCGCCATTTGGAATGCAGACTTAGATGGATTGGTCTGCAGGCGTCACGTTGCATTTGCAGAGCCCCTGATGTACTTAAATAGTAGAAACCCCCCAAAGTGACCCCATATTGGAAACTAGACCCCCCAAGGAACTTATCTAGATGTGTTGTGAGAACTTTGAACCCCCTAGTGTTTCACTACAGTTTATCACGCAGAGCCGTGAAAATAAAAAATCTTTTTTTCCCACAAAAATTATTTTTTAGCCCCCAGTTTTGTATTTTCCCAAGGGTAACAGGAGAAATTGGACCCCAAAAGTTGTTGTCCAATTTGTTTTGAGTACGCTGATACCGCATATGTGAGGGGAAACCACCGTTTGGGCGCATGACAGAGCTCGGAAGGGAAGGAGCGCCATTTGGAATGCAGACTTAGATGGATTGGTCTGCAGGCGTCACGTTGCATTTGTAGAGCCTCTGATGTACTTAAACAGTAGAAACCCCCCACAGGTGACCCCATATTGGAAACTAGACCCCCCAAGGAACTTATCTACATGTGTTGTGAGAACTTTGAACCCCCAAGTGTTTCACTACAGTTTATCACGCAGAGCCGTGAAAATAAAAAATCTTTTTTTCCCACAAAAATTATTTTTTAGCCCCCAGTTTCGTATTTTCCCAAGGGTAACAGGAGAAATTGGACGCCAAAAGTTGTTGTCCAATTTGTTCTGAGTACGCTGATACCCCATATGTTGGGGTAAACCCCTGTTTGGGCACATAGGAGAGCTCGGAAGGGAAGGAGCACTTTTACTTTTTCAATGCAGAATTGGCTGGAATTGAGATCGGACGCCATGTCGCGTTTGGAGAGCCCCTGATGTGCCTAAACAGTGGAAAACCCCCAATTATAACTGAAACCCTAATCCAAACACACCCCTAACCCTAATCCCAACTGTAACCCTAACCACACCTCTAACCCAGACACATCCCTAACCCTAATCCCAACCCTATTCCCAACCGTAAATGTAATCCAAACCCTAACCCTAACTTTAGCCCCAACCCTAACTGTAGCCTTAACCCTAGCCCCAACCCTATCCCTAGCCCTAACCCTAACCCTAGCCCTAACCCTAACCCTAGCCCTAACCCTAACCCTAGCCCTAACCCTAACCCTAGCCCCAACCCTAGCCCCAACCCTAGCCCCAACCCCTAACCAACCCTAACCCTAACCCTAATGGGAAAATGGAAATAAATACATTTTTTAAATTTTTTTAATTTTTCCCTAACTAAGGGGGTGATGAAGGGGGGTTTGATTTACTTTTATAGCGGGTTTTTTAGCGGATTTTTATGATTGGCAGCCGTCACACACTGAAAGACGCTTTTTATTGCAAAAGAATATTTTATGCGTTACCACATTTTGAGAGCTATAATTTTTCCATATTTGAGTCCACAGAGTCATGTGAGGTCTTGTTTTTTGCGGGACGAGTTGACTTTTTTTTTGGTAAGATTTTCGGGCACGTAACATTTTTGATCGCTTTTTATTCTGATTTTTGTGAGGCAGAATAATCAAAAACCAGCTATTCATGAATTTCTTTTGGGGGAGGCGTTTATACCGTTCCGCGTTTGGTAAAATTGATAAAGCAGTTTTATTCTTTGTGTCAGTACGATTACAGCGATATCTCATTTATATCATTTTTTAATGTTTTGGCGCTTTTATACGATAAAAACTCTTTTATAGAAAAATAATTATTTTGGCATCGCTTTATTCTCAGGACTATAACTTTTTTATTTTTTTGCTGTATGGTGGCTCGTTTTTTGCGGGACAAGATGACATTTTCGGTGGTACCATGGTTATTTATATCTGTCTTTTTGATCGCGTGGTATTCCACTTTTTGTTCGGCGGTATGATAATAAAGCGTTTTTTGCCTCGTTTTTTTTCTTACGGTGTTTCCTGAAGGGGTTAACTAATGGGGCAGATTTATAGGTTGGGTCGTTACGGACGCGGCGATACTAAATATGTGTACTTTTATTGTTTGTTTTTTATTTAGATAAAGAAATGTATTTATGGGAATAATATATATATATTTTTCTTTATTTAGGAATTTATTTATTTATTTTTTTTACACATGTGGAATTTTTTTTTAACTTTTTTACTTTGTCCCAGGGGGGGACATCACAGATCGGTGACCTGACAGTTTGCACATCACTCTGTCAGATCAGCGATCTGAGTTAGAGCACTGCAGGCTTACCATGCGCCTGCTCTGAGCAGGCACTTCGTAAGCCACCTCCCTCCCTGCAGGACCCGGATGCCGCGGCCATTTTGGATCCGGGCCTGCAGCGAGGAAGGAGGTAGGAGACCCTTGGAGCAACGCGATCACATCGCGTTGCTGCGGGGGTCTCAGGGAAGCCCGCAGGGAGCCCCCTCCCTGCGCGATGCTTCCCTCTACCGCCGGCACACCGCGATCATGTTTGATCGCGGTGTGCCGGGGGTTAATGTGCCGGGGGCGGTCCGTGACTGCTCCTGGCACATAGTGCCGGATGTCAGCTGCGATAGGCAGCTGACACCTGGCCGCGATCTGCCGCGCTCCCCCCGTGAGCGCGGCCGATCGCGTATGACGTACTATCCCGTTGGTGGTCATAAGGGCCCACCCCACCTCGACGGGATAGTACGTCATATGTCAGAAAGGGGTTAAACATGAAATAAATAACATCATTTTTTTAAAAATTTCTTATCTTCTTTCCAGTTATAGCATCTGGCCATACAGAATATTCAAAAAATATGGAATCCCCGGTCCTAGACCCCTACCATTTATTGGAACTTTTCTTGAAAACAAAGATGTGAGTATAAAGACATATTATCTGATTCCATCCATTATATTAAAGTATTCTATTATGAATGTATATAGTAAATAAATCAAATAAAATACTAGACTTTCTCATTAGTTTTGTGGTTAGGCTAGTTTCACACTAGTGTTTCCCTGATGTGCGGCGGGCTGCGGACTTCCTCCGTGAAGCCCCGCCCTCAGCCGCACCTCCGCTGCTAGCTCCGCCTACATCTGCATGCGGCCCGCATGCGGCCTGCATACCTATATTTAACATTAGGTACGCAGGTCGTGCGGCTGTATGCGGATGGTGCCACATGCGTCGTTTTTGCGGAAAAAAAAATGCTACATGGCTGCGTCTCCGCTGGTCGCCGCATCGTCAAAACGACGCATGCGGCACCATCCGCATACAGCCGCACGACCTGTGTACCTAATGTTAAATATAGGTACGCAGGCCGCATGCGGGCCGCATGCAGATGTAGGCGGAGCTAGCAGCGGAGGTGCGGCCGAGGGCAGGGCTTCATGGAGGAAGTCCGCAGACCGCCGCACATCAGGGAAACGCTAGTGTGAAACTAGCCTTATAATTTATTTCAGTGAGCAGCAAATCTTTGTGAAACCATTCTTACTGTTACAGCTCCACATCATTCCTTAGTACAGTTTACGTTTGTTTCCCTGGTTGTGCAACTATAGCAAACAAGATGCGTGTCTGAACTGTATCAATATGAAAGACTAAAACCTTTCTGTTACTGGCCAAGATAGAGCTTCACTGACAAACAGTATTTGTGTAGAACAAATATTCTGGATGACTGTTAATCTCAACTGCCAAATCCTTAGACATTTTGGTTCTTCTTGCACCATAGGCAAAATAATGAGCTGCACAAATGTAATTGCTTGGTGGTGAACCAGAGTGGCACTCACATGTACCTTTTCCATCTTGGCACAGTATGTGACTGAACATAATAATAATCATGATGGGACCTTTACCCCGGCTACTTTTTCACATTAATCAGTGAAGGCTGGACTTTCCGAATATGAAAGATTGCAAGATACAGTTATAGTTATAAATGATTAACCTAAAATAAATATGCAAATTGCCTCTTCTGAGAAAAAGAGGACTTAACTCTATAGCGCCACCTGTTGGAAGTAGCGATCCTACAAGTCACAATCAACACTTTAACGAGTCGTGCAATATGGCTTAGGATAAAAGCCAAATCAGTATCTCAATTCGCAGACACGGTGTTTCAGGCTGTTGGCCCTCGTCAGTGCAAAGCATGAGAACTGATTTGGCTAGGTGAGAGGCTCTGGACCTTATAACCTAAAATAAGACATTACATTGCACCAGTCAGATAATTTTTTAGGAAAAAAAAAAATATTGGAGTCCGGCTCAACAGGACTGGATTTTTCTTTTCTTTTTATCTTTCAAGAGAAAATATAGTGCATACAAAAGAAAAATTTACATGGTTGAAATGACCCTAGTCAACGCCTTTCGACTGCACTAAGCAGTCTTGTATTACTCACAATATTTTCTTTTGAAAAATAAAAAGAAAAGAAAAATCCAGTCCCATTGAGCCGGACTCCAATTTTTTTTATTTTCCTTGATGTGAGGCCAGGGCGAGGTCGGTGTCTAAGCCCTAGGTGGATGAGCATAGAACTACTAGGTGAGCAGGAATCAAGTTTTTAGCAAATTTTTTAACTCAAAATATTCATCCATTGAAAGACTTTGCACAAGCATCTCCACTTAGCAAGCTCCAAGACCAGCATGGTATTTACCCTTTCACCACAATGTAAGGCTTTCACCTTTCCTGGATGGACCTCTGGGTAGTAGCTTCTGGCTAGTTGAGCAAGTTTAGGGGAAAACATTTAACATGCTGCCTCAGTAATGTATGCAGTGAGCCACAGAGGAGGCGACAGTTGTTGCAGCGGGTGCAGCTGGGACATGTAGTTCCGCTCGCACCAGATTTTAATGTCACGGTAGCTGAAGTGGATCTCTAAAACAGTTCCCTCCTGTCCACAACAATTGTCAATGGCGGTAGGTGGCACTTTTGGGGATAGCATAGTACGCCGGGGGCACTCCTGTGCACATGTTGGAGCACCTGTCATGTTAGTGTAATTACAAGTAGCCAGACACATGTAAATTTGGAAACGTAACACTTTACTAAAGTTGAAAACAGGGTACAGTCTCTCACTTAAAGGCAAAGTGGCGGTAGTTCACAGTATAGGTTGCACTGCGTACTGCGTATTTTGTGTATGAAATAAGGTGACTTCTCCTCATGAAACAAGGAAGTTTAGGGCCTCTCAGGGCGGCTGGAGCACAGTGTTTTTTACTATTCGAGGCGGAAAATATTTTGCACAGTCCAAGTAATGCTACAGTGATGGAGGGACCTTCACGTGTTGATTCCCGTGGCCACACAGTAATAGTGTGGGAAGAATCATGGTTTATGCCCTACCATTCCCTATTGCAGGGGGTAGGTCAGATAAAGTTTGTGGCTTGGCTGACACATGGATCTGGTTTCCAGCTTGAAGCACATAGGATAACCAGAAGACAGGAGAGCACTTGTTCAGCCTTATCTTTTCTGACTGTTTGAGGCTTCACTCCTTTGTGGAGGCAACTAGGTGGAGAATGATGTCTCCTCAGTGTTGACTGGAATAGATTCTGGGAGCAATGGAGCTTCCTTCCTCTGCCTTGACTAGACAGGGCTATAATAGACTAAACTGGTTTGTACCAGATCACAGGAAGTTTGTAAGAACGGAGCTGGGAGACTCCTCACAGCCGTTTCTATGGCATCGTGTTGTGAGGAAATTAATCACCTAACTTTCATGTGCACACTTTGGCCAATAGATGGCAGCACAGTACAATTTCCAATGCACATTTATGAGTCCACTGTGTACTCACATGAAACATATTACATTTCCTAAATCACAGTGCCCAAAGTACTTCTTTCACACTGGAACAAATCCACTGTCACAAAACAACTGTCTCACTCAGCAGCAGTGGTCCACAACAAGCGGCGGACACCGCGTCAGACCACACACCAGACTATTGCACCGTTATTAACACCCCCTGAATTCAAAGGAAACTAAGTCTTTGAAGCCTTTGAAACACATCCTAGGATATAAAGGAGACACAGTGTCTTGTTCCTCTTTACTAATACTCTGCCCCAAATAGCAGTCGGTACACTGATGAAGGTCATTGTTAGACCGAAACATCTGGACTTTATACTACAGTTTTTGACTGCATTAAATCCACTTCATTTCTTCAAAAGTTGAGTGCCAAGTTTCTTTTTCACAGCAATTGGTTTGGGACCCTATTTGAGCACCACCCCAGTTGTGCCACGTTCAGAGGCGTAGCGAAGGTTTTGGTTCAGGGGGGGGGGGGCGAAGCTTCTGAGTGGGCCCCTAACCAGGTAACCTTGATTACAACTTGGTGATGCGCCCTTATAGTGGAGGAGAACCTCAGCAGATGACCGCGCTGTTACTGAAGATAATCTCTATATAAAGATCAATATTGATATTACCGCCATATGGTAAGTGGTAGATAACAGCCATGCAGAACATGTAAAAGCTCACAGCACAATTACAGATAATGACTTACCGCTGACGTTCTTTCTGATGAAATTGTTCACTTTTCCCGTCTTTTCCATCTGGCCCAGACCGACATGACAGCTTCTTCCAGCTAGGACTCGGCTACAGAGAATACACCAAAGACACATTTCACTTCTCACATTTTCAGCATGTCACCATCTATTCCCAACCTGTGCAAACTCCTCATCCTTCTGGTATGCTGCTGCTGTATGTGTCCCGATTACTGCCCATGCTGTGTGGTTCTCTGTACCCTCTAAATTCTAAAGCAAGCCTCTAGAATATAGTAATGCAAAGTGCCCACATTTTGTCCCCTAAAAAGTAATAATGCCCTGTGTGCCCCTTTGACAGTCACAGTAACCTGAATTCCCCTATAACAATAAGTGCCCAGTTTACATTTAATACTGTCCCGAGTCTCCCCCTGTACAGCTCCCCTACACACAGTATGATGCTCTCTTATACACAGTACAATGCCTCCCTCACTGTATATATACTGACCCCTTAATATTCCCCAAACTGTTTAATGGCTCCAATTCTGTACGATGGCCCCCTCACTGTAATATCCAGAGTATAATGGCCCCCTAAAAAGCCTCCATATAGCATAATACACCACATAGTCCTCAATATAGTACAATGCACTACTCATAGGTTTCCACATACTATAATGCACTCCCCATGGGTCTCCATATTGTATAATGCACTCCCATAGGTCCACCGTCCCCATATAGTATAATGCACTCCCCATAGGCAGACTCTATATAGTATAATGCACTCCCCATAGGCCTTCCTATAGTATAATGCATGCCCCATAGGCCTCCTTATAGTATAACTAGATGGTGGCCCGACTCTAACGCATCGGGTATTCTAGAATATGCATGTCCACGTAGTATATTGCACAGCCCATGTAGTATATTGCCCAGCCAATGTAGTATATTGCCCAGTCACGTAGTATATTGCCCAGTTATGTAGTATATTGCCCAGTGACGTAGTATATTGCCCAGCCACGTAGTATATTGCCCAGTTACGTAGTATATTGCCCAGCTACGTAGTATATTGCCCAGTCACGTATGTCACAGGTTAAAAAAATAAAAAATAAACATTTACTCACCTTCCGAGGGCCCCTTGTAGTTCGGTGACATGACCGTGACGTCATGGCAGGTCCTTCTCGCGCAGGCACGCAGGGCCTGTGATGACGTCGCGATCACATGACCGTGACGTCATGGCAGGTCCTTCTCCCATACCATCCTTGGCACCGGATCTTGCCGCTTGCATGGAACGGTTACCGGAGCGTAGCGAGGAGCGGGAAAGGCGGCGGAAGGTGAGTATATAGGCAGCATCAATAGTAAAAACTTGGTCACACAGGGTTAATAGCGGCTGTAACGGAGTGAGTTACCCGCAGCATAACGCGCTCCGTTACCGCTGGCATTAACCATGTGTGAGCGGTGACTGCGGGGAGTATGGAGCGGGCACCGGGCGGTGACTGCAGGGGAGTAGGGAGGGACTAATTGGACTGTGGCCGTCGCTGATTGGTCGCGGCAGCCATGACAGGCAGCTGACGAGACCAATCAGCGACTTGGATTCCATGACAGACAGAGGCCGCGACCAATGAATATCCGTGACAAACAAAAAGACAGACAGACAGACGGAAGTGACCCTTAGACAATTATATAGTAGATGCATACCCCATAGGCCTCCATAGGCAGACTCTATATAAAGTATAATGCACTCCTCATAGGGCTCCATATAGTATAATGCACTCCCCATAGGTCTCCATATAGTATAATGCACTCCCCATGGTTCTTCATATAGTATAATGCACTACCCATAGGTCTCCATATAGTATAATGCACTCCACGTAGGCAGACTCTATACTGTATAATGCACTCCCAATAGGCAGACTCAATAGTATACTGAACTCCCCAAAGGCAGTCTCTGTAGTGTAATACACCCCTTTAGGCAGCCTCTATAGTGTAAGGCAGCCTCTGTAGTGTAATGCACCCCCATAGGCATCCTCTATAACAGCGGTTTTCAACCTGTTGGTCGCGACCCCGGCGGAGGTCGAATGACCAAAACACAGGGGTCACCTAAAGCCATCGGAAAATACATATTTCCGATGGCTTAAGCCGCTGAGAAGCCACGCTACCATCTGCAGCAGAGCTATTCAGCTGGAACACATGCCGTTATGGACGTGCGTTCCAAACTGAATGCCTGCGCGCATGCGCAGACGTGATTGCATCATCTGTCCGGGGCCTAAGGGGCAGGGGAAGCGGGGGGAACGCTCCACAGTCCATAGCAGCGCGCCTGCTCATCCATAGCAGTGCAGTACGTGTGTCTGGCGCTTGCTGACATCATCAGTGGGCGGACGCAGCAAGTGCCGGAGGACAGAAGCCTCGGAGGCGGAGAGCCAAGAGAGCCTGCAAGACAGCCTGCTGGTTTAAAAAAGGTTAATAATGTAAAAACAGTACACACTCCATACACACAATACTGTGTAAGGTGCTTTGTGTGTAATCGGTCTTATACTATAAGAGACCACTATAAGATATAGCTCACTTTGTTCCCCAATGTATAATTATCTCCTATATCTCCCTCTATTTTCCCATATTCTGAATGAGGAAATTGCTGAAATCAGCGATTTCCGCTATTGAATCCGCCTCCTATAGATTTCATTGTGAGTGCGGTGGATTTTGTGGAAGAGAGCTCCCGAGAATCTCTGGTTACCACACAATCCGCTGCAGCCTCCTATTTATTTCAATAAAAGGCGGAGAAATGACAGTTTCTGACACATTTCTTCCCCTCCAATTTAAGTCAATGGGAGGCCGCAGCACATTCCGCTCAAATATAGAGCATGTTGCTTCATTTTTTCCACGCTGGAACTTTTCCTAGAGCAGAAAAATTCCAAAGGGGGAATCCGCCACCCCCAATAGACTGAAAGATGTCTCACACTGAGGAATATGCTGTGCGAATTCTGCAGTGTAAAAGATCTGCCTCCTATAGAAGTCTTTTGGGGGTGGCGGATGTGAATACGGCCCCCTGGTCATAGTAACATGTGTGTAATAGAAAACAACACAGGGAATAGTAAATAATAGGAAACTTTAACAAACTATCTAGACGCGACCATCTTTTATTTTTTCTTTAGCAAACCGTCTCATGACAATGGACCGTGTAGACAAGAATATTAGGAAAAGAAAATGCACTGAGGATTTCTTGCAGTATGGTTTTACCTCAATAATTACAGCAGGAATTGAGAAACCACAATGTGTTATTTGTTGTGAAGTTCTCTCAGCTGAATCTATGAAGCCGAACAAACTAAAACGCCATTTTGATAGCAAGTATCCAAGCTTTGCTAGCAAGGATATCGACTATTTTAGAAGCAAAGCTGATGGACTCAAGAAATCTAGATTTGACACTGGTGGCCAGTACCACAAACACAACGTAGCAGCTGTTGAAGAGTCATATTTGGTGGCACTCAGAATCGCCAGAGCTATGAAACCTCACACCATTGCTGAGGATTTACTGTTGCCAGCTGCAAAAGACATAGTTCGAGTGATGATTGGAAATGAATATGTTCAGAAATTGAATGCAATTTCCTTATCTAACGACACTGTCCACAGAAGAATATAGGACATGTCTGCCGATATTCTTGATCAGGTTATCCAGGAAATTAAATCTGCACCACTACCAATATTCAGTATCCAGCTTGATGAATCTACAGACGTGGCAAATTGTGCACAGTTATTGGTTTACGCGAGGCATATTAATGATGGCGACTTTAAAGATGAGTTTCTTTTTTGCAAACCGCGTGAAACAACAACAACTGCACATGATGTTTTTGACGCAGTTGGTTCTTTTCTAAACGTGCCTAACATCTCCTGGGAAAAGGTTTACGGTGCTTGCACAGATGGTGCTCCTGCTACGCTAGGATTTCGCTCAGGATTTCAACGTTTGGTACAAAAGGAATCTCCAAAAGCAATCGGAACACAATGTATGATACATCGCCAAATATTAGCGACGAAGACACTGCCACAACATTTAAAAGAAGTAATGAAAAGCATCATAACGTGTCAATTTTGTTAAGTCGAGTGCCTTAAACAGTCGGCGGTTTTGGCAACTGTGCAACAAGCTAGATGCGCCAAACAATGCTCTGTTATTTCACACTGAAGATGGTTGTCAAGAGGAAAAGTTTTAAAATGTGTCTTTGAGCTTCATGATGAACTGAAAGCTTTTTTAATCAGAAAGCAAGACCGCAATTCGAAGCACTTTTTAGCGATAAAACTGAGCTGCAGAAAATATCTTACTTGGTGGACATCTTTGTCATCTTGAATGACTTAAATTTATCACTGCAAGGACCAAATGCAACGTGCCTCGATTTGTCCGAAAAAATTAGATGATTACAAATGAAACTTCAGCTTTGGAAAAATAAATTGGATAAAAATAAAATTTACATGTTTCCTACATTACTTGCCTTCTTTGAGGAACATGACATTGAGCCAGACAAAAAAATTATGATGATAACTTCTGTGATAGAACATTTGCACAAGCTTGCAGACGAAATTTCATCATACTTTCCTTATCTACCTGACACCCTATTTTCACTTGCCAGAAGTCCATTCACAGTGAAAGTTGAAGAAGTTCCGGAGACTGCGCAAGAAGAGTTCATTGCCCTAATTAACAATGATGCAGCGAGAACAGATTTCTCTATGATGCCTCTGACAAAATTCAAAAGTGTTTACAGCTATATCCTATTCTGTCTGAGACTGTGCTGCGCCTTCTTCTTCCTTTTCCAACAACATATCTTTGCGAAACAGGGTTTTCCAGCTTGCTGGTAATCAAGTCTAAATACCGAAGTAGACTTGTTGTGGAAAATGATCTTCGCTGTGCTCTTGCAAAGACTGCCCCAAGAATTTCTGAATGGCAGGCACGGTACTAAATAAGATGCGCGCCTCTGACTGGGGAGCACACATAGAGAGCAGCACGAAAAGGATGTCAGTGCCAGTTGCCCCCTAGCATCACTCCCCCTTTGTGATGCACTAATTAGGAGACCCCCAGCCGGCCAGTGGTCGCTAGAGGGGAGGGGTCCTACGGCCACTCCTACAGAGGTTAAATCCAGGTGTCCGGCTGGGAACTTCCTCTTTTCCTCCCGGCGGACACCTGGAAGCATTTGTCCCACCCTTCCTCCCTCCCTTTTAAGAACTAATAGTGATACTAACCTGTGGGATAATGTAAATTTTTTAAATTCTATTGTGATATATAAAAAAAAAGAGTATATACATATGTTGATATACCTAACCTTAGTAATCTTTATTAAGTCACAGCAGAAGAAGCGGAGGAGGGCAAAGGTCGTAACCGCTCGTTGGGCCAATTCCCCTGTCGATCACGGACAGGAGCTCGGTGCGTGCCGCCCGTTACGATATGTAATTGTCTTTCTCTGCTTATTTAATTCATAAACTGTGACCAACCTGTTCAACCCACCTAGGACTGTGTGTGTTTCATTACGGGAGTGATGGGAGGGGGGAAGGCACTGGTTACGACACCCAGGTCTCCACAGTCTTGGTAAGCAAGAAGCAACCACAACCATCTCACTGAATTTGGCAGCACACTGATGCAAAATATTGCACTGTTGTTTACTGTTATATTACTGTTGTTATATTTAAACCCATGCTACGCCATGGTGAAATGTTATTTATTTGGAATTGTTGTTATATTTAAATGCATGCTATACCATGGTGAAATGTTATTTATTTGGAATTGTTGTTATATTTAAATGCATGCTATACCATGGTGAAATGTTATTTATTTGGAATTGTTGTTATATTTAAATGCATGCTATACCATGGTGAAATGTTATTTATTGGAATTAGTAATAAATATTTCTCAACATATGCTGTAATTAAATATTGTTTTTGTGATTAATCACTATGTTTAAATTATGTTTGATTTGTCGCAATGAGAATACATAATGCATATCAGGTATTTACATTCTGAATCATAACTGTAGCAAAATTACAGTTATGAAGTAGCCACCAAATTTAGTTTCTGGTTTGGGGTCACCGCAACATGAGGAACTGTATTGCGGGGTCACAGCATTAGAAAGGTTGTAAACCACTGCTCTATAATGTAATGCACTCCCATAGGCAGACTCTGTAGTGTAATGCACCCCCATAGCCACCCTCCGTAGTGTAATGCACATCCATAGGCAGCCTCTATAATGTAATGCACCCCCATAGGCCGCCTCTGTAGTGTAATGCACCCCCATAGCCACGCTCTGTAGTATAATGCACCCCCATAGGCAACCTCTAAAATGTAATGCACCCCCATAGGCAGCCTCTGTAGTATAATGCACCCCTATAGAGACCCTCTGTAGTATAATGCACCCCATATGCATCCTCTATAATGTAATGCACCGCCATAGGCACCCTCTGTCATGTAACATACCCAGATAGCCACCCTCTGTAGTGTAATGTAGCCCCATAAACTAAATACTCACCTATCTTCCTCCTGGCTCCTTCGTTGCTCCCTGCTCCCGCTCATCCCCGACTGCAGGCACTGAGTACTGAAATCATCATGCCCGCTGTCATTGTCGGCGTCAGTGACGTCAGACGTGATAGGGGGATGATGGGAGAGGGAGTGTAAAGCTCCTTCTCTCATCCCTGCGGTCAGCTGTATCGGCATCCAGCCTATACAGCTGACCCTGCGATGATGATTCTCCCTGCTCTGCCACAGAATGTAACTGTATCGGCACGATGTGCATGCCAATACAGTTATAGCAGTGTAACTCCGGGTGGGCCCCCTCAGAGTGCGGGGCCCTGGGCAACCACCCCCTCTGCACCCCCGGTTGCTACGCTACTGGCCATGTCACGTCACTGCTCACTCAGCAGCAGTAGGCCTGGTACTGGACGGGATACCACATGTATATACAGGTACAAGGACCAAATGGAAGCCATAAGTATAGACAAGTAGCCAGATCGAAGTTCCAGAGGTAGCAACGTTGGATGAAGAGAGTAATCAGGCAGGCTAAGCCTCATTCAAATGTCACATATGAAAATCACAGACCAATTTCCATTTGTTTTTTGAATGCGAGTTTTACCAGTGTTTGGTCAGTTTTTCCCATCAGTGTCTCATCGCTGATTTTTTTGTATGAAAAAAATAAATAAATTACAAAGCCTCTACTATACATTACAATGAATCCAATATTCAAAAAGCACATTATTGGTCTATTAAGGCTAGGAACTAGCTCACATGCAGTAAGGTTCCCGCCTAATAAATAAAGAGTGCAAGTGTGGAGTGCTCCAAATAGCACCAAACAGAAGATACTTTATTATATTGATTCAAACTGGGTGTCTTTTTACCCTATCTAATGTTACGGTCTGCCCCTCCATTTTGGTTGTTCCTCCTTGCTATCTGCATGACCTCTATAACATATGTACTTGACTTTTATGATGATGTACACTACTATTCAAAATTTTAGGATCACTTAGAAATTTCCTTATTTTTGAAAGAAAAACGCAGTTTTTCCAATGAAGCTAGCATTAAATGATTCAGAAATACACTTTATGTATTGTTAATGTGGTAAATGGCTATTATAGCTGCAAATGTCTGGTTTGTAATCTAATATCTTCATAGGTGTATAGAGGCCAATTTCCAACAACCATCACTCCAGTGTTCTTATGGTACTTTGTGTTTGCTAACTGTGTAAGAGGGCTAATGGATGGTTAGAATACCCTTGAAAACCCTCGTGAAAGTATGTTAGCACAGCTGAAAACAATTTGGCTGATTAGAGAAGCTATAAACCTGACCTTCCTTTGCGCTAGTTGAGAATCTGGAGCATTACATTTGTTGGTTCCATTAAACTCTCAAAATGGCCAGGAAAAAAGAACTTTCATGTGAAACTCGACAGTCTATTCTTTTCTTGTTTTTAGAAATGAAGGCTATTCCAATGTGAGAAATTTCCAAGAAACTGAAAATTTCCTACAATGATGTGTACTACTCCCTTCAGAGGAGAGCACAAACAGGCTTTAACCAGAGTAGAAAGAGAAGTGGGAGGCCCCACTGCACAACTGAGCAACAAGACAAGTACATTAGAGTCTGTAGTTTGGGAAATTGACGCCTCGCAGGTCCTCAACTGGCAGCTTTATTAAATAGTACACGCATAACGCCAGTGTAAACGTCTACAGTGAAGAGGCAACTCCAGAATGCTTCCTTCAGGGCAGAGTGGCAAAGGAAAAACCATATCTGAGACTGGCTAATCAAAGAAAAAGATTAATATGGGCAAAAGAACACAGACATCGGACAGAGGAAGATTGGAAAAATGTGTTATGGACAGATGAATTCAAGTTTGAGGTGTTTGGATCACACAGAAGAACATTTGTGAGACGCAGAACTGAAAATATGCTGGAAGAATGTCTGACGCCATCTGTCAAGCATGGTGGAGGTAATGTGATGGTCTGGGGTTGCTTTGGTGCTGGGAAAGTGGGAGATTTGTACAAGGTAAAAGGGATATTGAATAAGGAAGGCTATCACTCCATTTTGCAACGCCATGCCATACCCTGTGGACAGTGCTTGATTGGAGCCAATTTCATCCTACAACAGGACAGTGACCCAAAGCACACCTCCAAATTATGCAAGAACTAGTTAGGGAAGAAGCAGGCAGCTGGTATTCTATCTGTAATGGAGTGGCCAGCGCAGTCACCAGATCTCAACCCCATTGAACAGTTGTAGGAGCAGCTTGATAAATTTTTGAACGGTAGTGTATAAATAAAAAAATTTCTGTTGTTATTCTATTTTATGGTTTATGGTTACTCTGTTCTTTTCTTCTATGCATTACAATGTTTATATCATTGTGCGCTGTCCATGATTTTTCACAGACTCAAAGACATTTATAGGTAATTTTGATCCATGTCAAAAATGGATGTCTCTGTGATTTTTTTTAGGACACACGGTCTGCAAAAAAATCACAGACATGTGAACAGCCCCATAGAATATAATGGCTATGTGTTCTATCCAGAAAAAACAAACAAATAGAACACGTACGTAAAAAATGGAGGTTTGGATGAGGCCTGTGAAAGAAGTGGTTAATTTCTGTTCTGAATAAAATAGAAGAAAATAGTAAGTTATCATCTGTCTACATGCCAATATTCTTATGGCTAATGGTCAGTACCTACGATTCCCAGAAATTGTCAAAGACATGTTGTTTTTTTCAATATGGTCTGTGATCACCCAAAAATTCTATTTCTTCAACCAGATTCTCTTGAGAACTTCAATTTTTGATCTAGAACACACTGACGTAAGGGAGGTGCCCCCACATTCTCTTATGTAATTTATCTCATATCATAGGATGTGTTTGACAACCCATTCTATAACTCAAATTTCTGCCAGATTATTGTGTAATGCCTCATTTCCCTTTGATCTTGTACTATTAAAGAACACCCAAACCCCCCCATTAAAGAGACATTATTTGGAAAGACAACGAGCAGTGTTTCTCGCTGATTATTGCTTCATCGCTTAGGTACCTAAGACACAGAACACCTGAGTAGGTTATAAATCCCTTCTCTGACAACTTGGAGGCCCAAGCGAGATATAATATTCCCCTTCGAATTTCATCTCAGACTGAACAATTGACTGCCTCCCTCCTGAACAGAAAAACAGATCCCGGGTAAGTGAGTAGATTTATTACTCACAGTTTTCTCTCCGGGAAAGTAGGCTTTCAAGAGTCAGTCATTGGGGATTTCTAACGGGAAAACCCTCAGGTAAAAGAAAAAAAGTATCTGTTATTTGTTAGTGTCAAATACAAGAGGGCATCCAGGGGTTAAACAGGAGAATAAACAGGAACAAAGAAGGGTTTAAAAATTGTCAATTCAATAAACAGCAGTATGTCTAGTACAGAGACGTGATAACTGGCAATAACTCAAGCCTAGTAGTGATTAAATAAAGTATCCAAGCCACAAAGCCCATGCCAATTAGTCCGCTGACCCACTATAGTGTTTAGTCAGCCAGCAGAGCCATTGCCAAATCTATCCGTAGTTATGGCATTGGAGGAGTGCAGACTGTCAGTGTTCCTGTTCTCCTGGCTGGCCGATGCAAATACTTGCAGCATGAGATTGGATACTTCCCCATCAATGCTGCCACCTGGAACAGAGCATTGGCATCTGACAGTAGGGACTAACTGTTGTGAATTCTGTGGTCAAGCTCCCTCCTGCTGTCATGAGTGGTACTTCGGCTGGTTCTGTCTATGAGCTTCCTCTGGTGGATGTGAGTGGGGCTGCGGCTTCTGAGTTCCCTTCCTCAGGTGACGAGGTTAAGTCATTAGGTGCTGCTCTATTTAACTCCACCTAGTTCTTTGTTCCTGGCCTCCAGTCAATGTTCCAGTATTGATCTTGCTCTCTCCTGGATCGTCTTGTAGCCTGTCTGCCCTGCATAAGCTAAGTTCTGCTTGTGTTACTTTTGTTTCCTATTTTTTCTGTCCAGCTTGCTATATTGGTTTGTCTTGCTTGCTGGAAGCTCTGGGACGCAGAGGGAGCACCTCCGTACCGTTAGTCGGTGCGGAGGGTCTTTTGTGCCCTCTGCGTGGTTGTTTGTAGGTTTTTGTGCTGACCGCAAAGCTATCTTTACTATCCTCGGTCTATTCAGTAAGTCGGGCCTCACTTTGCTAAAATCTATTTCATCTCTGTGTTTGTATTTTCATCTTTACTCACAGTCATTATATGTGGGGGGCTGCCTTTTCCTTTGGGGAATTTCTCTGAGGCAAGGTAGGCTTATTTTTCTATCTTCAGGGCTAGCTAGTTTCTCAGGCTGTGCCCGAGGCGCCTAGGTCTGGTCAGGAGCGTTCCACGGCTACCTCTAGTGTGGTGTGATAGGATTAGGGATTGCGGTCAGCAGAGTTCCCACGTCTCAGAGCTCGTCCTATGTTATTAGTAACTATCAGGTCACTTTGTGTGCTCTTAACCACCAGGTCCATTGTGTTTCTGAACCACCAGATCATAACAACTAACATGGGATCGGGAGTGGATAAGATTCTTAAAAAATTCAGCAGGTTCATCCAATATTGAGAAGTTGAGGTAAATTGGAGAATTATTGCAATGATATTGTGTAGTAATTGTAGTGCAAATTTCCACACAATGAATTAAAAAAACAACTTGAAGACATTTGACCACCTCGCTGTAAACTGAGCTGTATATTTCTTCCCATTTTCTCCTTCCTTTCAAATGTTCTCCTCAAAGTAGTTCTTCAGGACATTGCTGTTTCCTTATGATAAGAGGTAACATTCCTAAATGTTATAGTCCGAAGGACCTTAAGGCTTGTAGAGGAGCCATCCACAGGCCTACATAGGCCTTTTCACAGCAAAGTAACATCAGGCCCTGTCTTCCTCACAAAGTCTAACAAACATGGAGCGTGGACCATGGGACCTCCAGCCTAGTGAGCCTTTGTTTCTTTGGTGTTGATGCTGGACCTGCACGGATGTTTAAAAGTATCTTTCTATGAGTTTGTAGCATAAAATTATGTCTATGCACACATCACATTTATAGACATATCCATAGGAGCCGAGCACATGTGGACAGATTACTCGAATGCAGCAGCACAGATAATAATCATGCAGAAGTTGTCATCTCAACTAAAGCTGTTCATTCTTCTACCATAGAATGAAAATGTGACTATTTCAACAAATAGTTATTCGGGTATAGGGTAACAAGTCATAGAATCTTAGCAATAATAATATTAATCACAACAGTAATAATATCTTGTGATGGATCAACGCTTTTCTGTCTCTCATCAACAGGCGTCAGTCCTAATGATAGGCCCGTCACTGTAATTATGCTGTTCACGCACTTCTGATTATTATACTAGCAGTAACTGGGCTCGCCAGTATTTCCTGCTAGGCTGAAAATCCTTTTAATAAGTGAACCACTTAGTACCTTGTTTGTGTTCGTTAATCTGGCCACCGTCAGTCCCTTCTGGACTGCAGCACCGGCCCACATCCTGTAGTACCCAGTTTGTGTTCATCAATCTTGCCACCCTCAGTCCGTTCTGGAATGCAGCAGCGGCCCACACCCTGTACTGTACATCTATACTGGATGCAAGGTTCACTCGAGTCTCCTTGTCACCATGGCAGGTGTCCAGTCTTCTACAATGATTAGCATCCGACCTTCAGTGCTTGACTTGCTGCGTCTTAATATCAAGTTTTGGCTTGTGAAGGCTAGACTTTGGGTCTTCACCAATGGAGTCTGGGCCTTCGGTGTTGACAGGTGAAGTCTGGGCTTCGGTGCTTGACCAACGATGTCTCGCCTGCCTCGGTCCTCAGCCACCCTTCAGTCTCTCTGCCTCGGTGTCCAACCGCTCACACATCCTCTGTCTCGCTTGTTGGCGTCATCTTAAAACTCTGGCCTTTTATAATTGATAGCTATGCCAAAGCTACTACCTGACCCAGCGTCCCATTCAAGTCCATTGCTTCATAATTGCTTCCTCTATTTTTTAGTACCTCCCTACTTTTTGCTCATCGGATAGTGACATTTGGTTGTGACTAGTACTATAGAGCATTGATGAACCACATCTTCTGCTCTCCACTCCCTTACACGGACACACAAACACATAACTCTTTAAAGGGGGATCCTCTAGAGCAGGGGTGCATAAACTGCAGACCGTGGGACACTTGCCATTCTGTGCAACTCCCACAACCATATGGGCAGCAAAATGCTTGACTGACAGGTTAACTGTATGTGAGCAGCCACACATAGAAGAGTAGTGGCAGCAGCTGAGGAACAGGGACAGGCAAGTACTAATGGCACCTTGTGTGGACATCTCAGGGTGGTGCCTCATAAATAAGGAGAATTGGGTCACTAAACCTATTTGGCAGTTCAGAAAATCGTATCTGACTTAGACAGGTGGCTTGCGTGACTGTGGCTCTCTTCACTAAAATATATTGGAGTTCTGAATCATTGGGCAGTAAACAAAAACCCATTATCTATTATAAAGAGCTGTGTGCACGACCTCTTCTTCTTCTGGGCTTATTCAAACAGTTTTTTTACTAGGATTTAGAAAAGGATTTTGATGCAAGTCCACATAAAAAATGCTTCAAATACTCTTCGGATAAGCTTCCTATTAGTTTTATTGCGAAATGTTCAAAATAACGTGCAAAACTTCACTGTGTACCCTAACGGAGCTTTATCTTTTGAAGTAAATCGGGAACCTATTCAAAGAGTATTTGATACAGTTTTGATGTGGATTTAGGAACAGAATCTATTTCTAAATCCTCTTAAAAAAAACTCAATGCGATATAGCATATGAGATTTTATAACAGAAGCATAAATGTCATTAACCACCAGAGACACTTAGAGCAATGTCCCAATTTCAAGGTGAATAATATTTATGTTTTATGAGGGCTTGTTACATCTATCTGTAATAACTGACTGTACAAGCCAGTTACTCTATCTACATCTAACAATGTTCTTAACTTAGGTTATATATTATCTCTTTTTTATTACTTATTAGAAAAGCAAATACTTTTTTTTGTCTTTAGGGAGTTTTTGAATTTGACCTGGAATGTTCCAAAAAATATGGAAAAATATGGGGGTAAGTAAAAATCATAAAGGAGAATTTAACACTCTATGCTGTGAAATTGGTATATCAAATTTTGTGAAAAGGGAGCAGTGCTTAGAGGAGGAGCGTGACCTAGCACAGCCCAACAGATTTTGTAATAATTTCTGCCAGAATTTGGCTTGAATTATAGCAAAAATGTACTGTGACTCATGACTGGAGTACATTTCTGACCCTGGTGCGTGGGCAGGCTGAAAAATGAGCCAAACTAATTAAAAGTCTTATTACTCCAGCAGTCTTTTAATCAGGACTTGCTGAATTATCTACTGGGTAAATAAAGTCCACCTTTTCCACTTACCGTACTTCTATGGAGTGCTGTTTCCAATATATAATATAATTAAACAAATATATATACAGTATATATATATATATATATACATACATAATATTTTATTGCAATTTGACAGCATTTCAGCCTGTTTCCTGTAATTATCCATAGCTTTGAATATTATACGCAGTTATTTGCATCCCTCTGTTGACCTTGCTGAAATTATCATCGGTATACAAGATTATATAACAGCACTTTCCAACAACGGTATTTTGCATCAGCATTTGCAAATGAAAACATGACTAATGCTCAATATCCTCACATGACTGATGGACCCAGATTCAAAAAAACAATATGTTAATATGCTTTGTTCACATCTAAATTGTGACTTCAATTTATAATGGAAACTTCAATGTAATGCCAGGGATCCATCATATGACAACAGCACCTGATGGATCCAAATGATGTATAATGAGGTCTATTGGTTCGCATCATTTTAATAGACAATACTGTGCTGCAGGCAGTTTTTTATTTTTTTTTATATAATTTCATCATTTCTAATGTTGAAGTTTCAACTATAACCCAATATGTTAACAGATGATATGAAAAAGAACACTGCCTTAATTGGAAAATAGGTTCTAGCAGTGACTAATGGATAGAAACCTAGACCAATGCAACCAAAGCACACCTAGATAGTTTCAAGATTCTATACTTTTTAAGGGACCTATCAAGGTTAAGTTAATTTGTGATTTCTTCTTTCTAAAAAGACTCAGTCTGGCTAAAAAAAATGGAATCATTACTCATCTGTATTGATGCCCAGCAGGTACCACTCCGGAGCTCACCTAGACCACTGGTTGTATCCTCAACACACTGAAAGTGGCCTGAAAAGCTCACTCCGCCAATCATAAGTGGAGTTAGGTCACCGTGACTGACTGTGTTTGTTTTTCATGGAAATTCCCAGTATGTCAAGTTCAGGATCAGGAATCATAGACCATCTGGAACTGGGTGAGTGCTCACAGGTACCTGCTGGAGATCGTGTGGGTTAGTATTGATTCTTCGCTAAACCTGAGTTTCTGACTATACTCCAGACTGAATGGGTTAAGTCTGTTTATTCATCTATTGAGCCATTTAGAACCAGGTACTCCTCTCTGGCTGAGTGTGATGGTCCTGTTTTAAAAGTTTCAACCACTGTAAAAGACTTTGAGTTTTACAGATTGTTTGGTACCACTGCATAATATAGCGGTTCTTGTCTCCAGCGTTATATTTATTTATTTTTTTTAGAATTGTGCACATTTTCTACAGTTGTGATATTCTGTCAATACATTTATATGATCTAAAGATCTGTGCATTATAGTCATTGTAGACATAAACCTGACCTGACAGCTGATTTGTGCTGCCCAAACCACAGGTAGAATGAGTCAGACATTGGTTCTGTCATTTCAGTAAGGTGCAGCATTTCAGCGAAAACATGCACTGAAAAGTTGGCTGGGGACAATGCTATATTTGAGTCTGGTCCAATAAGTCTGTCCCCTTCATGTTTCCCTGCCGTCACTCTTCCTGAGTGACAGCTTCTCCTTATACACACACGTAGGAGGGGAGCGAGTAGAGAAAAGCCACTAGGGACTGGCTTTTTGTACCAGTTACCCAAGCGGTATGGTCCTGGCCAGACTTTAAATGTGTTTTAATGTGTTTTCTCTGAAAAGCTGCGTTTAAAAGGAAAAACATACATGACTGAATTGAAAAAGCCGGACTCTACAGTCAGGATAAAAGATAGAATATATTAGTCTTTAGAATATTTACCTTGCTGAAATATGTGTGACCACAATTTCTGTAGATAAAGGTTTTTTTTTTTTTTACCAAGATTGACAATTATACCTCATCCAAAACAAAAGCTAGAGTATAGCTTACTAATTACTGGGACCCTCATTTACCCAGACAATGGGGCTCAGCAGAGGCCTGTCTGAATGGAGTCGAGGTCGGACATACACATTGGCTATTGGCACTCCATTCATTGTGTAACACCAATTGCCGGCCCCCCCTCATGAGGTTCCCCTTCTACCTCCATGCATAGACGCTGACATACACACTACCCCGACCGCGGCAGCATCCTTGTGTTCCTCTGCCTCCTTCTCCTGTGCACGCTGCACAGGCTTCCAGCGGCGCACCTAATGCGCACACTCCCCTGTTCTTAAAGAGGCAGCACATGCATCTGCAAAGATGCCACAACCAATAGCTGTGAGACATCTTGTATAAAAGGCACCCTTCACAATAGAGAGTTGCCTGAGCAACCTCTATAGTTTCCTTAGTGGTAATGTGTGGTCAGCTGTATGTTGTCAGGTCCTCCGTCCTCAGTCTATTATAATTATTTCCTTATTCAGTATCTTCCCTATAATTTTGTGTAGTTTATATGTGACCCAAAAGCCACTGCTGCAGTACTAGAACAGTTTCCAGAGACCTGTGCAAACACACAGTACCTATCCTCGAATTTCATGTTGTTCGGACTGTCTATCAGTCTCCAAATACTACCTTTCAGTGACTCTGGGCCCGTGTCCACGTTCTGCAAACCCAACCTTGGGATCAGCAGCTGCCGTGCTGGTGACTGCCTAGGATTGTTACCTGGTGGCTACCCGCAGTTCAAGGCTGACTCCACCATCAGGAGCTCTTGTGAAGACAAGGTAGCCGCTTTGCTACTACCCTCCTAGGAAAGCCCGACCCGGAGGCACAGTAGGTCCACAAACTACGTGTGCCACCTGCGAGCATGACACATTTTCTATGGGACTGCTGGAGAAAGCTGAGTACAGTGCTCGTCTATTTCTGCCATAGACTATAAATGAGTAGAAGTGCATACACTTGACCTCTTCTGCATTTAAAATTATATAGAGCCCCATTCCCTGAATCAGTGGGGTCCAGTGGTTGACTCCAGCTCTGTACGTTATGCCATATCTTATGAATAATCGATAACTCTGGTAAAATCCCTTTGTCTACAGAAATCTACACTGCCCCATAGTATAACATTTTTATTAGATTGTACTCGTCCAATATATTTTCTTGTGTGAGTGAGCCCTATATCTGAACACATCTGCTTTCCTTACCAGGTTCTTTGATGGGAGACAGCCGGTGCTGGCAGTAATGGACCCCGCAATCATTAAGTCCATCCTAATTAAGGAATGCTATACGATATTTACCAACAGAAGGGTAAGTGCACAAACCATATCTTGGTATGATATTATATATTTCTGGTAATTTTTGTTTTCTATATTAAATAACAATTGCTTATTTTTAGAATTTTGGTCTTAACGGCCCTCTTGAATCGGCAGTGTCAATTGCCGCTGATGATCAATGGAAAAGGATACGGACAGTGTTGTCACCAACCTTCACCAGCGGTAAACTTAAGCAGGTAAAATATAAAGGCACATTATATATATATATATATATATATATATATATATACATATATATATGTGTGAATGTGTATATGTATATAATATTTATATATATGTATGTATGTATATACAGTGGGTACGGAAAGTACAGAGTCTATTACATTTTTTCACTCTGTGTTTCATTGCAGCTATTTGGTAAATACAAAAATGTTTTTTTTTCTCATTAATGTACACTCAGCACCCCATCTTGACGGAAAAAAACAGAAATGTAGAAATGTTTGCATATTTATTAAAAAATAAAAACTGAAATATCACATGGTCATAAGTATTCAGACCCTTTTCTCAGTATTGAGTAGAAGCACCTTTTGAGCTACTACAGCCATGAGTCTTCTTAGGATTGATGCAACAAGTTTTTCACACCTGGATTTGGGGATCCTCTGCTATCCATCCTTGCAGATCCTCTCCGGTTCCATCAGGTTGGATGGTGAACTTTGGTGGACAGCCATTTTCAGGTATTTCCAGTGACGCTCAATTGGGTTTAGGTCAGGGCTCTGGCTGGGCCAATCAAGAATAGTCACAGAGTTGTTCTGAAGCCTCTCCTTTGTTATTTTAGCTGTGTGCTAAGGGTCATTGTCTTGTTGGAAGGTGAATATATATACACTGTGTATGTATATATATATATATATATATATATATATATATATATATATATATATATATATATATATACAGTCATGGCCAAAAGTATTAACACCCCTGCAATTCTGTCAGATAATACTCAGTTTGTTCCTGAAAATGATTGCAATCACAAATTCTTTGGTATTATTATCTTCATTTAATTTGTCTTGAATGAAAAAAACACAAAAAGAATTGTCCTAAAGCCAAATTGGATATAATTCCACACAAAACATAAAAAAGGGGGTGGACAAAAGTATTGACACCGTTCGAAAAATCATGTGATGCTTCCCTAATTTGTGTAATTAACAGCACCTGTAACTTACCTGTGGCACCTAACAGGTGTTGGCAATAACTAAATCACACTTGCAGCCAGTTGACATGGATTAAAGTTGACTCAACCTCTGTCCTATGTCCTTGTGTGTACCACATAGAGCATGGAGAAAAGAAAGAAGACCAAAGAACTGTCTTAGGACTTGAGAAACCAAATTGTGAGGAAGCATGAACAATCTCAAGGCTACAAGTCCATCTCCAAAGACCTGAATGCTCCTGTGTCTACCGTGCGCAGTGTCATCAAGAAGTTTAAAGCCCATGGCACTGTGGTTAACCTCCCTAGATGTGGACGGAAAAGAAGAATTGACAAGAGATTTCAACGCAAGATTGTGCGGATGTTGGATAAAGAACCTAGACTAACATCCAAACAAGTTCAAGCTGCCCTGCAGTCCGAGGGTGCAACAGTGTCAACCCGTACTATCCGTCGGCGTCTGAATGAAAAGGGACTGTATGGTAGGAGACCCAGAAAGACCCCACTTCTTACCCCGAGACATAAAAAAGCCTGGCTGGAGTTTGCCAAAACTAACCTGAAAAAGCCTAAAACGTTTTGGAGAATGTTTTCTGGTCAGATGAGACAAAAGTAGAGCTTTTTGGGCAAAGGCATCAACATGGAGTTTACAGGAGAAAAAAGAGGCATTCAAAGAAAAGAACACGGTCCCTACAGTCAAACATGGCGGAGGTTCCCAGATATTTTGGGGTTGCTTTGCTGCCTCTGGCACTGGACTGCTTGACCGTGTGCATGGCATTATGAAGTCTGAAGACTACCAACAAATTTTGCAGCATAATGTAGGGCCCAGTGTGAGAAAGCTGGGTCTCCATCAGAGGTCATGGGTCTTCCAGCAGGACAATGACCCAAAACACACTTCAAAAAGCACTAGAAAATGGTTTGAGAGAAAGCACTGGAGACTTCTAAGGTGGCGAGCAATGAGTTCAGACCTGAATCCCATAAAACACCTGTGGAGAGATCTAAAAATGGCAGTTTGGAGAAGGCACCCTTCAAATATCAGGGACCTGGAGTAGTTTGCCAAAGAAGAATGGTCTAAAATTCCAGCAGAGCATTTTAAGAAACTCATTGATGGTTACCGGAAGCGGTTGGCCGCAGTTATTTTGGCTAAAGGTTGTGCAATACTTTTGGCCATGACTGTATATATATACAGTATGTGTATACATATATGTATATGTACATATATATACAGTCATGGCCAAAAGTATTCACACCCCTGCAATTCTGTCAGATAATACTCAGTTTCTTCCCGAAAATGATTGCAAACACAAATTCTTTGGTATTATTATCTTCGTTTAATTTGTCTTAAATGAAAAAACACAAACGAGAATGAAGCAAAAAGCAAAACATTGATCATTTCACACAAAACTCTAAAAAATGGGCCAGACAAAAGTATTGGCACCCTCAGCCTAATACTTGGTTGCACAACCTTTAGCCAAAATAACTGCGACCAACCGCTTCCAGTAACCATCAATGAGTTTCTTACAATG
This sequence comes from Ranitomeya imitator, assembly GCF_032444005.1. NCBI lineage: Eukaryota > Metazoa > Chordata > Amphibia > Anura > Dendrobatidae > Ranitomeya > Ranitomeya imitator. The sequence continues at coordinate 1,101,497,574 of NC_091282.1, read as the reverse complement.
CTCTGCTGGAATTTTAGACCATTCTTCTTTGGCAAACTGCTCGAGGTCCCTGATATTTGAAGGGTGCCTTCTCCAAACTGCCATTTTTAGATCTCTCCACAGGTGTTCTATGGGATTCAGGTCTGGACTCATTGCTGGCCACCTTAGAAGTCTCCAGTGCTTTCTCTCAAACCATTTTCTGGTGCTTTTTGAAGTGTGTTTTGGGTCATTGTCCTGCTGGAAGACCCATGACCTCTGAGGGAGACCCAGCTTTCTCACACTGGGCCCTACATTATGCTTTAAAATTTGTTGGTAGTCTTCAGATTTCATAATGCTATGCACACGGTCAAGCAGTCCAGTGCCAGACGAAGCAAAGCAACCCCAAAACATCAGGGAACCTCCGCCATGTTTGACTGTAGGGACCGTGTTCTTTTCTTTAAAAGCCTCTCTATATCTCCTGTAAACTCTATGTTGATGCCTTTGCCCAAAAAGCTCTACTTTTGTCTCATCTGACCAGAGAACATTCTTCCAAAACATTTTAGGCCTTTTCAGGTAAGTTTTGGCAAACTCCAGCCAGGCTTTTTTATGTCTCGGGGTAAGAAGTGGGCTCTTCCTGAGTCTCCTACCTTACAGTCCCTTTTCATTCAGATGCCGACGGATAAAACGGGTTGACACTGTTGTACCCTTGGACTGCAGGGCAGCTTGAACTTCTTTGGATGTTAGTCGGGGTTCTTTATTCAACATCCGCACAATCTTGCGTTGAAATCTCTTGTCAATTTTTCTTTTCCATTCACATCTAGGGAGGTTAGCCACAGTACCATGGGCTTTAATCTTCTTGATGACACTGCGCATGGTAGACACAGGAACATTCAGGTCTTTGGAGATGGACTTGTAGCCTTAAGATTGCTCATGCTTCCTCACAATTTGGTTTCTCAAGTCCTCAGACAGTTCTTTGGTCTTCTTTCTTTTCTCCATGCTCAATGTGGTACACACAAGGACACAGGACTGAGGTTGAGTCAACTTTAATCCATGTCAACTGGCTGCAAGTGAGATTTAGTTATTGCCAACACCTGTTAGGTGCCACAGGTAAGTTACAGGTGCTGTTAATTACACAAATTAGAGAAGCATCACATGATTTTTCAAACAGTGTGAATACTTTTGTCCACCCCCTTTTTTATATTGGTGTGGAATTATATCCAATTTGGCTCTAGGACAATTCTTTTTGTGTTTTTTCACTTAAGACAAATTAAATGAAGATAATAATACCAAATGATTTGTGTTTGCAATCATTTTCAGGAAAAAAACTGAGTATTATCTGACAGAATTGCAGGGGGGTGTGAATACTTTTGGCCATGACTGTATATATATATATATATATATATATATATATATATATATATACACAGTGGAGGAAATAGGTATTTGATCCCGTGCTGATTTTGTAAGTTTGCCCACTGAAAAGACATGGACAGTCAATAATTTTAAGGGTAGGTTAATTTTAACATTGAGAGATAGAATATAAAAAATAAAATCCAGAAAATCACATTGTACAAATTATATAAATGTATTTGCATTGAGAAATAAGTATTTGATCCCTCTGGCAAACAAGACTTAATACTTGGTGGCAAAACCCTTGTTGGCATGCACAGCAGTCAGGTATTTTTTGTAGTTGATGATGAGGTTTGCGTACATGTCAGGAGGAATTTGGGTCCAGTCCTCTTTGCAGATCATCTATAAATCATTAAGATATTGAAACTGTCGCTTGGCAACTCGGCGCTACAACTCCCTAAGTTTTCTATGGGATTAAGGTCTGGAGACTTGCTAGGCCACTCAATGACCTTAATGTGCTTTTTTTGCGCTACTCCTTTACTGCCTTGGCTGTATCTTTTGGGCTATTGTCTTTCTGAAAGACCCAGCCACGGACCATTTTTAATGTCTTGGCTGAGGAAAGGAGGTTGTCACTCAGTAATTTACGATACATGGCTCCATTCATTCTCCCATTGATGCAGTGAAGTACCCCTGTGCCCTTAGCAGAGAAACACAACCAAAAGATAATGTTTCTACCTCCTTGCTTGACAGTGGGGACAGTGTTCTTTGGGTCATATGCAGCATTTCTACTTCTCCAAAAACCTCAATTTGTATCTCATCTGACCAAAGCACCTTCTCCCAACCACTCACAGAATCATCAAAATGTTCATTGGCAAACTTCAGATGGGTCTGCTCATGTGCCTTCTTGAGCAGGGGGACCTTGAGGGCACTGCAGGATTTTAAATCTTTATGGCATAATGTGTTACCAATGGTTTTCTTGGTGACTATGGTCCCAGCTGCCTTGAAATCATTAACAAGTTCCTCCCCCATGTAGTTGTAATGGAAAAAGATAGATAAAAATAAGAAAAAAAATATAAAATCATGATATTCTCACCTTCCGGCGTCAACGGCAGTCTTCCCACTCCTTGCGATGCTCAGGTCCCAATAATGCTTTGCGGCAATGACCGCTACATCATCACAGGTCATTTTCACCATGCATTATTGGGAACGGAAGAATCGCGAGGAGCGGGAAGACTGCCGGGGACGCCGGAAGGTGAGAATATCATGATTTTTACTTTAATTATTTTTTTTTTAACAATTATATGGTTCCCAGGGCCTGAAGGAGAGTCTCCTCTCCTCCACCCTGGGTATCAACCGCACATGATCCGATTACTTCCCGCATGGTAGGGAATAGCCAGATGTGGGAAATAAGCGGATCAATGCATTCCTATGTGTGCAGAATCCCCACGATTCCGCACAAAGAATGAACATGCTGCGTTTTTTTCCGGAATGCGATTCCACCGCGGAAAAAAATGCAACATGTGCACAAAAATTGCGGAATGCATTCTAATAATAGGATGCTTAATGTATGTGGGTTTTTTTGCTGTTTTATCGCGTTTTTATAGCGAAAAACCGCGAAAAATATTGAACGTGTGCACACAGCCTAAAACTTATGAATTGCTGCCTCAGTTTCATCAGTGGGGAGAGGGGATTTTAGTGAATTAATGTGGTCAGAACTTAAATTATTAATATTAGAAAGCGATAACTCTTGACCTTATTTTCTGTAGTTTATCTTTGGCCATGGGTTTACTCATTCTAAGAATATTAGTGATTAAGTTTAGCTGTATTCATTAATTTGGCATAGTCATCCATCAACAACAATTTTAGTTCAGCTCTCAATCTAAGAATTATGAGATGAGTTTCATTTGTTAATTTTTTTTCTTGTTTGTTTTGCTGTTTTATCTCCTCATCATTCATTTTTGGGAACAATGGATTGGATAATTTCCTTAGATTTCTTTTTAGGTCATGAATTTAGTTGAATGAGAACCACTTTAATTACAGCCTTATGGGTATTCCAAACAAACATTTTTTATTTTTTTTTAAATATAATTTTATGGCATTATCAATTTATTTGTGTAACCTAGGTGATGGAGTAAGAAGGAATTACATCTCCATAGTCTATTGTTATATCCCTGCGATGTAGAGTTGAAGGGAAAAAGTAGTAGGAGCATGGTCCGACCATATAATGTTGCCAATTTGTATATTCTTAAAGTTTTGCTAAGTATAAATATTAGTCAAGACCAAGTCGATTCTTGAGTTAGATTAATGCTTGTCAGAATAATAAGTATGTTCTCTTGATGAGGAGTTCAATCATCTAAATACATCAAATAGTTGTTCCTTGATTATCCAATTTATCAAGGTAAACATTACATTCCTGGAAGAAGACGAAGTGTCCATACCTTGTTCGGGGATTATATTGAAGACGGCAAATAAGATTAGACTTACTTTTTGGTGTTTGGAGGTCTTTTTCATCAATTTGTTAAGAGAGGAAATTTGTCCTCTATTAGGGCATAAATATTTACTAAAGTATAGGTATGATTACACATATAAGGATATAGAAATGCCCATTATTATCTATAATTTCCTCCAAGAATTGGAAAAGCAGTGTCACCTATAGATGTAAATACACCGGTCTTCTTCTTTTGCAAAGAAAATCTGAAAGTATGAAAATTTGGAGGATTGTTTTGGCACTTTTGGCTTCCCTCCAAGCTTATCTCTTAAAAGGACTGTCCTGTCCTTTGACTTTTGTGAGAGTATTTTTTAACTCCATATTTAATTATGAAATAATTATGAGAAGAATTCGAAAAGACCAACCTATGATAGAGCAAATATCATAATATACAAGCCTAAAAGAAAAAAACTGTTAAAGCAGCAAATCAAACCCTACCCCCCAAAATACTGCCTGATTCCTCTCAGATGACATGCAGATAGAGGTTGAGAACAGAGTAGAGCAATTAGAGCAATTTCTCGGATATTTCATCTTAAGAAAAAGGGAGAAAAAGTTCAGCAAGCTCTGCCCTTAAGTTCTGAAATAAGCTTAAAATTACACATAGGCAAACATTAGAAGACCAAAATAATAGCATCTGAAAACAACTAGAAAAAGAGAAAGATTGAATATCTATAATCTTATTCTGGGGGTGCTTCTCTTCTGTCTCGAGAAGAATGGTTTAAATTCTCGGAGATGTTTTGCAAGATTAGAAAGTTCCGACCTTCTTCTGGATCTTGTTGTGATGATTTCACTAGGGACTTCTCTAGGTAGGAGCTTTGACTTCGGTAGATTATGTGATCTATCAATTGTCAGCTCTAGGTTAGAAAACACAGGTAGGGTTTTGTGTAATAAGTCCTTTATATAGGAGTCAAGATCAAGGTAGGACTCTCTCAGGGATCCCTCTAAATTTGAGGTTGTTTTGACTGTTGCAATATTCAAGATCCGTGAGTTTTTACTTAATTTTTCAGTAACTTGTGATCTTTTTCAAAGACATTTTGCTTAGTGGAAACAGATTGCACTTTCTCATCAGTTACTTTAAGCCTCTTATTTATTTCTTGTAAAGTATTTTGAATATAATAAAATCTTTGTGTTATTTATCAAGCTGTTGGATTGTGGACTTAACACAATTTGAGATATTTCTATGTGAGCGATTTAAGTTTCCTGGTTGCCAATCAATAGAGAGAGCATGTGTTCTTCAGAAATTTTGGAATCAGATGTAATAGTAGGATGAGAAGCAGGACGACTCATTGTGTCCAATCTTGGGCACTACTTGTATGGAGAGAAATTTGTAGAGATATCCTGAGAGACCTCATCAGTCTTTGATGGCTGCATTTCCATTAGATTTTTATTATCTTTATTATTGCTAGCCAATTTCTTTTTTTTTCAGGGGAGGGATTCTTCTGATGAAAATGAAATATTGTTATCAATGGCTTTAGTTGGATGTTTAGAGCCTTTTTAGTATTGTTCCTAGGCTATATGTCTCTTATACTGTCTCTGACAGAGGGGTCTTTCTGAGCCTGAACCCAAGAATCAGCTGGCTGAGCTGTAATATGAATTGTGCGTGCTTGCGACAAGCTGCTATTTTTCTCCTTAGGGGATTTCCCAGAGTACAGGGACTCCTCTGAGCTTCTATAAGAGAGCTTTTTAATACTAACACCAGAGTTACCTGCCGGGGTCCTTACGTGGCACTCCATATCACTACTGCTGCTGAAAAGTCATGTGCTTTGGTGGAGAAGAGGAGTTATGCTCACCGCAGCAGCATCTTCTGCTTCTGCGCAGAAACTTGTTCAGCAATTTCGGGTAATTTTTCTTCTCACTACCGTAGGTGGTCCCATGAGGTTTTCAGGGGGAGTTACCATGGTCCCTTAATGGTCGAGCAACGCAATCAAGGAAGCGCTGAAGTGTGATGGGAAATTTCTCTCACATACTTATAGGCTTGCAGCTGTAGAGCTGAAAATTCCTCACATAAATCTTCTTTCTTGAATAATTCAGCCATTATAAGCTCTACAGAGTCCAGGGAGATCTAAAAATGATCAAGGAATATCCAGGAAGATTGTAGTCGAGTGTGTTAGGTTCCCAGTCTTCAATTTAGTCCTTAAATTTACATTTCAGTTGCCCAGACATGAGCCTCCGAAACATGCAACAATTCCAGTGAGCCTTCAGGCCATGCCCTCAGTATTGATATATGAGCCATATTGTCTTCTCCATCCCTACATGTATTTATTATATATCCAATAAGAGCATGAATCATTGCACGCTGCTTGTGACAAATTTTATGTAAAAAAAGTCACATTATTATCACATCTGTGTTCAAGACTTTATTAGGCGTCTCTGTTGCAAATTGCAGTAAAAGCTTTTTGGTAAAATATACACTATGAAACAAACCCTTTGTTGTCATCCTGACAGATGTTCCCGATAATAAAACAGTATGGAGACCTTTTAGTTAAGAATATTCAGAAGAAAGTTGATAACAAAGAATGTATAGACATGAAGGAGTAAGTACACAGATTTATTTGTTTCCATACTCTACCACACAGTTGATACCAGATTACTGCACATAAGGGCAGACTAGCCGGACACTAACTGACTAGAGGGACCTGCCATAATTAATTATAATTATAATATTTTTTTTTATTTATATAGCGCCAACATATTCCGCAGCCCTTTACAATTAAGCGGGGACAAGTACAGACAATTAATTCAATACAAGTTAAGACAATTTAAACAGTGACAATAGGAGTGAGGGCCCTGCTTGCAAGCTTACAATCTACAAGGAAATGGGCGGACACAATAGGTGAAAAGTGCTTGTTATTTCAGGTCTGGCAATTATAATAAATAGGGATTTTCATATAAAGCTGCATGATCCGGTCATCAGCCCGTGTGTTTAAGTGCAATAGTCAAGTATCAAGTGCAGTTATCGTGTGCATGGAGGGTGTGGAGACAGATGAATAGTAGGGTGCAGATTCAGAATAATATTTGGAAGGCGGGAACAGGGCAAAGTTAGTTTCCGGAGTAGTTGATGTGGTAGGCTTGTTTGAAGAGATGGGTTTTCAAAGCGCGCTTGAGTAGGTCGAGGCTAGGTATCAGTCTGATCGTCTGGGGAAGTGCATTCCCGAGAGCTGGCACAGCACGAGAGAAGTCTTGGAGACGGAGGTGTGAGGTTCGGATTACGGGGGATGTTAGTCTTAGGTCATTTGTAGAACGGAGGGCACGTGTAGGGCGATAGACAGAGATGAGAGAGGAGATATAAGGCGGTGCAGAGCTGTGGAGAGCTTTGTGGGTGAGAGAGATGAGTTTATACTGGGCTCTGTAGCGAATGGGTAGCCAGTGTAATGACTGGAACAAGATGGAGGCATCAGTGAAGCGGCTGGACAGAAATATGACCCTGGCTGCTGCATTCAAGATGGATTGGAGAGGGGAAAGTTTGGTAAGAGGGAGGCCAATCAGAAGAGAGGTGCAGTAGTCCAGACGGGAATGAATGAGCGACAGTAAGAGTCTTAGCAGTTTCAAAGGTGAGAAAAGGTCGGATTCTGGAGATGTTTTTAAGATGCAGGTGACCGGAGCGAGTGAGTGATCTGATATAGGGAGTAAAGGAAAGTTTGGTGTCGAATATGGCCCCAAGACAGCGGGCATGCTGCTTGGGAGTTATGGTTGAACCCTCCAGAGTAATTTCAATGTTAGGTAGAGTGAGGTTAGTAGAGGGGAGAAACACAAGAAGTTCAGTTATGGAGAGATTTAGTTTCAGATAGAGGGAGGACATGATGTTAGAGACAGCAGACAGACAATCCTTGGTATTTTGTATTAGAGTAGGGGTGATGTCAGGGGAAGAAGTGTATAATTGGGTGTCGTCAGCATAGAGAAGGTACTGGAACCCAAATCTGCTGATTGTTTGTCCAATAGGGGCAGTGTATAGAGAGAAGAGGAGGGGGCCCAGGACAGAGCCCTGCGGAACCCCGATAGTAAGGAGACGAGGAGAGGAAGAGGAGCCGGCAAAAGATACAGTGAAGGAGCGGTCAGAGAGGTAGGAGGAGAACCAGGAGAGGGCTGTGCCCTTGAGGCCTATGGAGCGGAGCATAGTGAGAAGGAGCTGGTGATCCACAGTGTCAAATGCGGCAGAGAGATCCAGGAGAATCAGCAGAGAGCAATGACCTTTGGATTTAGCTGTTATTAGATCATTAGAGACTTTAGTGAGGGCAGTTTAAGTGGAGTGTAAAGAGCGGAAACCAGATTGTAAGGGGTCGAGAAGAGAGTTATCCAAGAGATAGCGGATTAGACGGGAGTGGACCAAGGGTTCCAGGAGTTTAGAGATGAAGGAAAGGTTAGAGACAGGTCTGTAGTTAGCAGTGCAGTTCTGGTCCAGGGATGGCTTTTTAAGTAAAGGGGTTATAATGGCATGTTTAAATGAGGAGGGAAAGATACCTGAAGAAAGAGAGATGATAAATATTTTAGTCAGGTGAGTGGTGACCACTGGTGAGAGAAACTGCAGGAGATGTGAAGGAATGGGGTCACTGTTGCAGGTTGTAGGCCGAGCGGAAGCAAGGAGCTTGGAAACTTCTTCTACTGAAACAGACTCAAAGATGTCTAGTGAGCTTGAGGTGCGGCAGGGAAGGGGATCCCGGCACTGAGGAGATTGGGTTGAGATATCCTGATGGATGGGGTTGATTTTTCAAGGAAATAAGTGGCCAGATCCTCACCACTGAGATTGGTGATGGGGGCCTGTACTTTAGGTTTCAGGAGGGAGTTTAAGGTTTCAAAAAGTATTTTTGGCCAGACATATTTATTCACAAATACACAGATGCAACTGACAATGTAAGAAATATTACCGTATGTATCTTTATATCTTGCACCACCAGTATTTGTTTTTTGTTGAAGTGCGGATACCCAGTGGTTGTATTCACCTATATTCTTTGTCATAGTGGCACTCTTTATTCTGCCTCCTTCAGATAAACCCAGATGAGTAATGGTCATTAAATGACTGCTAAAATAAGGAAATTGCAGTGTCTTAGGCCGGGGTCAGACCAAATGTATAAAAATACGGTCTGTTTTTTACGGCCGAGATACGCAGAAAAGTTCCTGAACAGTGATCCGTATTCAATGCGAAGATGCGATTTTTTTCTCCAAAAAGTATCCATGTGTCATCTGTATGGCATCAGCATGGCATCTCGCTGGCTTGCAAAATGGACAAATAATGGATCCATGGGCTCAAATATTCGTGAAAACATATATACAGTCTATATATATATATATATATATATATATATATATATATATAGATAAGAAAAAATAAGAGCAGCACAATGCTCACCGGTGGGTGCCAAGCCTCCTGGATAAGGCCATCCACATGTCCAACCACATAATATGCCAAGCAGAAAAAGAAGGCAGCACTCCAACAATTTGTAAAGGTGAAAAAAAGCTGTGAAGTTTATTTCAGACCCACATCTCGCGACGTTTCGGCTCACACTGAGCCTTTCTCTTGAGAAAGGCTCAGTGTGAGCCGAAACGTCGGAGATGTGGGTCTGAAATAAACTTCACAGCTTTTTTTCACCTTTACAAATTGTTGGAGTGCTGCCTTCTTTTTCTGCTTGGTATATATATATATATATATATACAGTTAGGTCCATATATATTTGGACAGAGACAACATTTTATTAATTTTTGTTATAGATATTACCACAATGAATTTTAAGCAAAACAATTCAGATGCAGTTGAAGTTCAGACTTTCAGCTTTCATTTGAGGGTATCCACATTAAAATTGGATGAAGGGTTTAGGAGTTTCAGCTTCTTAACATGTGCCACCCTGTTTTTAAAGGGACCAAAAGTAATTGGACAGATTAAATAATTTTAAATAAAATGTTCATTTCTAGTACTTGGTTGAAAACCCTTTGTTGGCAATGACTACCTGAAGTCTTGAACTCATGGACATCACCAGACACAGTGTTTCCTCCTTTTTGATGCTCTGCCAGGCCTCCACTGCGGTGGTTTTCAGTTGCTGTTTATTTGTGGGCCTTTCTGTCTGAAGTTTAGTCTTTAACAAGTGAAATGCATGCTCAATTGGGTTGAGATCAGGTGACTGACTTGGCCATTCAAGAATATTCCACTTCTTTGCTTTAATAAACTCCTGGGTTGCTTTGTCTTTATGTTTTGGGTCATTGTCCATCTGTAGTATGAAACGACGACCAATCAGTTTGGCTGCATTTGGCTGGATCTGAGCACACAGTATGGCTCTGAATACCTCAGAATTCATTTGGCTGCTTCTGTCCTGTGTCACATCATCAATAAACACTAGTGACCCAGTGCCACTGGCAGCCATGCATGCCCAAGCCATCACACTGCCTCCGCCGTGTTTTACAGATGATGTAGTATGCTTTGGATCATGAGCTGTACCACGCCTTCGCCATACTTTTCTCTTTCCATCATTCTGGTAGAGGTTGTTCTTGGTTTCATCTGTCCAAAGAATGTTCTTCCAGAACTGTGCTGGCTTTTTTAGATGGTTTTTAGCAAAGTCCAGTTGAGCCTTTTTATTCTTGATGCTTATGAGTGGCTTGCACCGTGCAGTGAACCCTCTGTATTTACTTTTCTGCAGTCTTCTCTTTATGGTAGATTTGGATATTGGTACGCCGACCTCCTGGAGAGTGTTGTTCACTTGGTTGGCTGTTGTGAAGGGGTTTCTCTTCACCATGGAGATTATTCTGCGATCATCCACCTCTGTTGTATTCCGTGGGCGCCCAGGTCTTTTTGCATTGATGAGTTCACCAGTGCTTTCTTTCTTTCTCAGGATGTACCAAACTGTAGATTTTGCCACTCTTAATATTGTAGCAATTTCTCGGATGGGTTTTTTCTGTTTTCGCAGCTTAAGGATGGCTTGTTTCACCTGCATGGAGAGCTCCTTTAACCGCATGTTTACTTCACAGCAAAACCTTCCAAATGCAAGCACCACACCTCAAATCAACTCCAGGCCTTTTATCTGCTTAATTGAGAATGACATAATGAAGGGATTGCCCACACCTGTCCATAAAATAGCCCTGGAGTCAATTGTCCAATTACTTTTGGTCTCTTTAAAAACAGGGTGGCACATGTTAAGGAGTTGAAACTCCTAAACCCTTCATCCAATTTTAATGTAGATACCCTCAAATGAAAGCTGAAAGTCTGAACTTCAACTGCATCTGAATTGTTTTGTTTAAAATTCATTGTGGTAATGTCTGTAACCAAAATTAGAAAAATGTTGTCTCTGTCCAAATATATATGGACCTAACTGTATATATATATATATATATATATATATATATATATATATACGGAAAAAATTGGAACAGCATCCAGTACAAACTCACATGTTGTGCAAAGCTCTCCCAACCAGCAATCCAATGGTTTCCAAGTGTAACATAAAAAAAAGAGAAAGCAGCACAAGCACAGGCTTGAGAAAGGATATTACATCCGAAACGTCGCCATGCCGTTCAGGCATTAAAGTCCACTTTTTTCTATGTTCTTGTGCTGCTTTCTCTTTTTTACCTTATATATATATATACAGTTATATGACAAAGTTTTGGCACCCCTATTAATCTTAAGGTTAATGTTTTATAAAAATTGATTTTTTTGCAACAGCTATTTCAGTTTCATATATCTAATAACTGTTGGACACAGTAATGTTTCTGCCTTGAAATGAGGTTTATTGTACTAATAGAAAATGTGCAATCTGCATTCAAACAAAATTTGACAGGTGCATAAGTATGGGCACCCCACCAGAAAAGTGACATTAATATTTAGTAGATCCTCCTTTTGCAAAAATAACAGCCTCTAGTCGCTTCCTGTAGCTTTCAATGAGTTCCTGGATCCTGGATGAAGGTATTTTTGACCATTCCTCTTTACAAAACAATTCCAGTTCAGTTAAGTTTGATGGGTGCCGAGCATGGACAGCCCTCTTCAAATGATCCCACAGATGTTCAATGATATTCAGCTCTGGGGACTGTGATGGCCATTCCAGAACAGTGTAATTGTTCCTCTGCTTGAATGCCTGAGTAGATTTGGAGCGGTGTTTTGGATCATTGTCTTGCTGAAAGATCCATCCCCTGCGTAACTTCAACTTTGTCACTGATTCATGAACATTATTGTCAAGAATCTGCTGATACTGAGAGGAATCCATGTGTCCCTCAACTTTAACAAGATTCCCGGTGCCGGCATTGGCCACACAGCCCCAAAGCATGATGGAACCTCCACCAAATTTTACTGTGGATAGCAAGTGTTTTTCTTGGAATGCTATATTTTTGGCCGCCATGCATAACGCCTTTGTGTATGACCAAACAACTCAAACTTGGTTTCATCAGTCCACAGGACCTTCTTCCAAAAAGAAATTGGCTTCTCCAAATGTGCTTTTGCATACCTCAGCCGACTCTGTTTGTGGCATGCTTGCAGAAACGGCTTCTTTCACATCACTCTCCCATACAGCTTCTCCTTGTGCAAAGTGCGTTGTATAGTTGACTGAGGCACAGTCAGGGCCGCCATCAGGGCATTACAGCCGTGACTGGCGTATGGGGCACGGTGAGCAGAGGGGGCCTGCATCGGCAGCCGCAGGCTGAACCGGGCCCTTAGCGGCGGCCGGCGCTACAGCTGTACGCTATTGACGTGCGGGCCTGTGCCCGCACGTCAATAGTTAACAGCCGCCAGCCGCAGCGTGCAGGTTGCCGACGTCTGACGTCATTGTTAGTCGCCGGCGAGTGCACGGTGCAGCTGCGTCGAGAGAGCAGGAGCGCGGCAGGTAAGCAGAACTTCTTTTTTTTTTTATTGAGAGCGGCGATCCGGGGGGGGGGGGGGGGGGGGAGGGCAGTAAAGCTGGACACAGGGGGGGCAGAAAGCTGGATACAGGGGGGGCAGAAAGCTGGATACAGGGGGGGCAGAAAGCTGGATACGGGGGGGCAGAAAGCTGGACACAGAGGGGGCAGTAAAGCTGGACACAGGGGGGGCAGAAAGCTGGACACAGAGGGGGCAGTAAAGCTGGACACAGGGGGGGCAGAAAGCTGGACACAGGGGGGGCAGAAAGCTGGACACAGGGGGGGGGCAGAAAGCTGGACAGAGATGGGGCAGAGTGCTGGACAGAGATGGGGCAGAGTGCTGGACAGAGATGGGGCAGAGTGCTGGACAGAGATGGGGCAGAGTGCTGGACAGAGATGGGGCGGAGTGCTGGACAGAGATGGGGCAGAGTGCTGGACACAGATGGGGCAGGATTGGACACAGATGGGGCAGAGTGCTGGACACAGATGGGGCAGAGTGCTGAACACAGATGGGGCAGAGTGCTGGACAGAGATGGGGCAGAGTGCTGGACACAGATGGAGCAGAGTGCTGGACACAGATGGGGCAGAGTGCTGGACACAGATGGGGCAGGATTGGACACAGACGGAGCAGAGTGCTGGACAGAGATGGGGCAGAGTGGTGGACAGAGATGGGGCAGAGTGCTGGACACAGATGGGGCAGGATTGGACACAGATGGGGCAGAGTGCTGGACACAGATGGGGCACAGTGATGAACACAGATGGGGCAGAGTGCTGGACAGAGATGGGGCAGAGTGCTGGACAGAGATGGGGCAGAGTGCTGGACAGAGATGGGGCAGAGTGCTGGACACAGATGGGGCAGAGTGCTGGACACAGATGGGGCAGGATTGGACACAGACGGGGCAGAGTGCTGGACAGAGATGGGGCAGAGTGCTGGACAGAGATGGGGCAGAGTGCTGGACACAGATGGGGCAGAGTGCTGTACACAGATGGGGCAGAGTGCTGAACACAGATGGAGCAGAGTGCTGGACACAGATGGGGCAGGATTGGACACAGATGGGCCAGAGTGCTGGACACAGATGGGGCAGGATTGGACACAGATGGGGCAGAGTGCTGGACACAGATGGGGCAGAGTGCTGGACACAGATGGGGCAGAGTGCTGGACACAGATGGGGCAGGATTGGAAACAGATGGGGCAGAATGGAGACAGATGGGGCAAGATTGGAGACAGATGGGGCAGGATGGATACGATGGAGACAGATGGGGCAGGATGGGGAGATCATATGGGGAAGAATGGATACTCATGAGGGCAGGATGGGAGAACATATGGCTGGAGCCAGGAATGAGACACACGGGGCCAGGATGGGGAATATTATTACCATAGGGGCTAATTAAGGGATATTATTATTGCAGTGATGTATTTATTTTATTTTTTGAGTATACTGTTTTAAATGGGGGGGCGGTCCTGTTACTGTGTAGAGTGATACTATGTTGCCTTCTTCATGTGGTGTAATGTAGAGGCTGGGAAAATTAAGTAATGTGTTCTACAAGCGGAACTCGAGATAACTGTTTTATTTCCTGCAGAGACGAGTCCTGGCTGGATGAAGTGATGGCGGTCTGTGCTGGATGAAAGATGAAGGACTTCACCTAGAGACCTCACTGGTGAGTCAGTGTTACCTATACACTGACACTATACACTGTATACTATATACAGAGGTCCTGTATACAATGTCACCAGTGATCACTGTATTACCTATACATTATATACAGAGCTCCTGTGTGTAGTGTCACCGGTGATCACTGGATTACCTGTAGACATTGCTTACTAATTACAGATCTCCTGTGTATAATGGCACTGATGGTGATAGTATTGTGGGGGTTTTTTTTTTATTACTGATCAGTATTGTATTATTCAGTCATTGTTGGTAATATGCGGTCTGGTCATGGTGTAGCGGTATTTGTTCCTTGTATTTTATATTATTCGATCACTGTGGTGGTAATATGTCATCTGGTCATAGTGCTGTGGTAATTGTTCCTTGTATGTAGTATTATAGGTCATTTTAAAAATTGAAAAATAAATAAAAATATGCCTAAATTGTATTGCATATTTTAACAAATATTTAATAGGTTACAGCAGAGTAGGGCCCGGCAGAGGCGTAGCTAGAGCTTTTGCCGCCCGGGGCTGTTCCCGAGTTTGGCGCCCCCCCCCCCCATCCCCCCTCCCACCAGCTCAATACACACAAAGGTTACCAAAAATGGTTTTCCTGTTTTGTAGAACTTAAACTGGGCCTAATGGTGTCACCCCCACATGCCACACCTGTGACTTAATACCACCACACCATGACCAGGCCACATAGTGACCGAATAATACTACATACAAGGGACAAATACCACCGCACCATTTCCAGACCACATATTACCACCACATAGTGACTGAATACTACAATACTGATCAGTAATAAAAAAAAAACCACAATACTATCACCATAAGTGCCAGTATTCACAGGAGATCTGTACTTAGTATGCAGTGTCTTTGTAGAGGTAATACAGAGATCACTGGTGACATTATACACAGGACCTCTATATAGTATACAGTGTATAGTGTCAGTGTATAGGTAACACTGACTCACCAGTGACGTCTCTAGGTGAAGTCCTTCATCTTTCATCCAGCACAGACCGCCATCATTCCTTCCAGCCAGGACTCGTTTCTGCAGGAAATAACACAGTTATCTCGAGCTCCGCTTGCAGAACACATTAATTAATTTTTCACAACTTCTACATTACACCACATGAAGAAAAAAAGGTGATATAGTGTCACTCTGCACAGTAACAGGACCGCCCCCCCATTTAAAACAGTATACTCAAAAAATAAAATAAATACATCACTGCAGTAACAATATCCCTTAATTATCCCCTATGGTAATAATATTCCCCACCCTGGCCCCGTTTATCTCATTCCTGGCTCCAGCCATATGTTGTCGTATCCTGCCCTCATGAGTATCCATTCTACCCCATATGATCTCCCCATCCTGCCCCACCAGCCTCCATCGTATCCGTCCTGCCCCATGATCCAATCCTGCCCCGTGTCTCCAAACATGCCCCGTATCTACATTCTGCCCATGCCTCAAGTCCTGCCCCCAGTGTGTCCAGCATATTACCCCCATGTTGTCCAGCAATCTGCCCCAGTGTGTCCAGCATATTACCCCCATGTTGTCCAGCAATCTGCCCCAGTGTGTCCAGCATATTACCCCCAGTGTGTCCAGCAATCTGCCCCAGTATGTCCAGCATATTACCCCCAGTGTGTCCAGCAATCTGCCCTCAGTGTGTCCAGCAATCTGCCCCAGTGTCCAGCCTTTCCCCAGTGTGTCCAGCAGTCTGCCCCAGTGTGTCCAGCATATTACCCCCAGTGTCCAGCATTGCCCCAGTGTGTCCAGTATATTACCCCCAGTGTGTCCAGCAATCTGCCCCAGTGTCCAGCATTGCCCCAGTGTGTCCAGAAGTCTGCCCCAGGGTCTCCAGCATTGCCTCAATGTGTCCAGAAATCTGCCCTAGGGTCTCCAGTATTGCCCCAGTGTGTCCAGCAATCTGCCCCAGGGTCTCCAGTATTGCCCCAGTGTGTCCAGCAATCTGCCCCATGGTCTCCTGTATTGCCCCAGTGTGTCCAGCATTCTGCCCCATGGTCTCCAGTATTGCCCCGGTGTGTCCAGCAATCTGCCCCATGGTCTCCAGTATTGCCCCAGTATGTCCAGAAGTCTGCCCCAGGGTCTCCAGCATTGCCTCAATGTGTCCTGAAATCTGCCCCATGGTCTCCAGTATTCAGTGTGTCCAGCATTCTGCCCCATAGTCTCCTGTACTGCCCCAGTGTGTCCAGCATTCTGCCCCATGGTCTCCAGTATTGCCCCAGTGTGTCCAGCAATCTGCCCCATGGTCTCCTGTATTGCCCCAGTGTGTCCAGCATTCTGCCCCATGGTCTCCAGTATTGCCCCGGTGTGTCCAGCAATCTGCCCCATGGTCTCCAGTATTGCCCCAGTATGTCCAGAAGTCTGCCCCAGGGTCTCCAGCATTGCCTCAATGTGTCCTGAGATCTGCCCCATGGTCTCCAGTATTCAGTGTGTCCAGCATTCTGCCCCATAGTCTCCTGTACTGCCCCAGTGTGTCCAGCATTCTGCCCCATGGTCTCCAGTATTGCCCCAGTGTGTCCAGCATTCTGCCCCATGGTCTCCAGTATTGCCCCAGTGTGTCCAGCATTCTGCCCCATGGTCTCCAGTATTGCCCCAGTGTGTCCAGCATTCTGCCCCATGGTCTCCAGTATTGCCCCAGTGTGTCCAGCATTCTGCCCCATGGTCTCCTGTATTGCCCCAGTGTGTCCAGCATTCTGCCCCATGGTCTCCAGTACTGCCCCAGTGTGTCCAGCAATCTGCCCCATGGTCTCCAGCATTGCCCCAGCCCCAGACAGTCAGACATAAAGAAAAAAAAAAAAAAGTAAAATCCTCACCTCTCCCGTTCCCAGCGCAGGTCCGGTGCAGTCAGCGTCTCTCCGGCTCTGCGACGCTCAGGACAGAGAGGCAGAGCGGCGCGCACAGTAGTGACGTCATCGCGCCCTCTGCTCTGAGACGTCGCAGAGTCAGAGGACGCTGAAGCCGCAGGAACCAGGAGAGGTGAGTATAGAGCGGGGGGCGGGGTCCGGTGGTGGGGGGAGCTGGCCCTGGTCGTGGCGGCGGACGGCGCCGCCCGAAGATTTAAAGGGGCGTCTTTTTTTTTTTTTTTTTTTTAATCTTCTTCTCCTGCAGCGCCGGCCGCCCCCAGCATTGTGCCGCCCGGGGCGGACCGCCCCCCCCGCACCCCCCTTCCTACGCCACTGGGGCCCGGCCAAAAGTGTCTACCGTGTTATGGTGGTGGCTTAAAAAATCTTTTGGCCAAAACAAAAGCTGCCAGCTATATGTGTGATCTGGTGATGGAAACTGTCAATGTGTGATAGGTGAGAAGTGGAGATTTTCCAAGAGAGAGCGGTGGGACTGTGGACAGTTCGTGGGGTGGAGCCTGGAGGCGGGGCTGGGGTGGAGCCTGGGCGGAGTTTCAAGGGAGCCCTGAAAATTTTGCCAGTATGGGGCCCCGAAATTTCTAGTGGCAGCCCTGGGCACAGTGACACCATCTGCAGCAAGTTGATGCTGCAGCTTTCTGGAGGTGGTCTGAGGATTGTCCTTGACTGATCTCACCATTCTTCTCTGCCTTTCTGATGTTTTTCTTGGCCTGCCACTTCTGGCCTTAACAAGAACTGAACCTGTGTTCTTCCATTTCTTACTATGTTCCTCACAGTGGAAATTGACAGGTTAAATCTCTGAGACAGCTTTTTGTATCCTTCCCCTGAACAACTATGTTGAATAATCTTTGTTTTCAGATCATTAGACAGTTGTTTTGAGGAGCCCATGATGCCACTCTTCAGAGGAGATTCAAACAGGAGAACAACTTGCAAGTGGCCACTTTAAGTAGCTTTTCTCATGATTGCATACACATGGCTATGAAGTTCAAAGCTCAATGAGGTTAGAAAACCAAAAAAAGTGCTTTAGTAAGTCAGTAAAAAGTAGGTAGGAGTAGGGTTGAGCGAAACGGGTCGTTCATTTTCAAAAGTCGCCGACTTTTGGCAAAGTCGGGTTTCATGAAACCCGATCCGACCCCTGTGCAGGGTCGGCCATGCGGTACGCGACTTTCGCGCCAAAGTCGCGTTTCAATGACGCGAAAAGCGCCATTTCTCAGCCAATGAAGGTAAACGCAGAGTGTGGGCAGCGTGATGACATAGGTCCTGGTCCCCACCATCTTAGAGAAGGGCATTGCAGTGATTGGCTTGCTGTCTGCGGCGTCACAGGGGCTATAAAGGGGCGTTCCCGCCGACCGCCATCTTACTGCTGCTGATCTGAGCTTAGGGAGAGGTTGCTGCCGCTTCGTCAGAAGCAGGGATAGCGTTAGGCAGGGTCCATTAACCACCAAACCGCTTGTGCTGTAGCGATTTGCACTGTCCAACACCACCTTCGGTGTGCAGGGACAGTGGAAGCTACATTTTTTTTTTTTTTTTCCTCAGCGCTGTAGCTCATTGGGCTGCCCTAGAAGGCTCCCTGATAGCTGCATTGCTGTGTGTACGCCGCTGTGCAAACCAACTGCTTTTTTCAAAGCACAAATCCTCTTGTTCCTTCCTTTCTGCACAGCTATCTTGTTTGTTTGTCCACACGTTTTATTTAATTTGTGCATCAGTCCACTCCTTATTGCTGCCTGCCATACCTGGCTGAGATTACTGCAGGGAGATCGTAATTGAAGGACAGTTCCTTTTTTTTTTTTTTTTTTTTGTGGGAGATTAAGATTGGCATTTCTGCTAGAGTGCCATCCCTGTCTGTGCCATCTCTCACTCAGTGGGCCATAGAAAGCATATTTATTTTTTTGCTTGATTTGGGTTCTAAAATCTACCTGAAAAAATCACTACATCAATCAGTGGGAGAAAAATATTGGCCTCAGGGCTTGTGTGCCACTCCTGACTCCTGTGTGTGCCATCTCTCAGTCAGTGGGCCATAGAAAGCCTATTTATTTTTTTGCTTGATTTGGGTTCCAAAATCTACCTGAAAAAATCACTACATCAATCAGTGGGAGAAAAATATTGGCCTCAGGGCTTGTGTGCCACTCCTGACTCCTGTGTGCATCATCACTCACTCAGTGGGCCATAGAAAGCCTATTTTTTTTTGCTTTATTTGGGTTCTAAATTCTACCTGAAAAAATCAATAAATCAATCAGTGGGAGATTAATATTGGCCTTTGGGCTTGTGTGCCAGTCCTAAGCGTGCCATCTCTCTCACAAATAGTGGGCCATAGAAAGCCTATTTATTATTTTTTTTATTGGGTTTAAAAATTTTCCCTGAAAAAAAAAAAAAAAAGTGGGAGATTAATATTGGCCTCTGGGCTTGTGTGCCAGTCCTGAGCGTGCCATCTCTCTCACAAATAGTGGGCCATAGAAAGCCTATTTATTTTTTTTTTTTTGGTTTTATAAATTCTCCCTGAAAAAAAAAAGGGAGATTAATATTGGCCTTTGGGCTTGTGTGCCAGTCCTAAGCGTGCCATCTCTCTCTCAGATAGTGGGCCATAGAAAGCCTATTTATTATTTTTTTTATTGGGTTTATATATTTTCCCTGAAAAAAAAAAAAAAAGTGGGAGATTAATATTGGCCTCTGGGCTTGTGTGCCAGTCCTGAGCGTGCCATGTCTCTCACAAATAGTGGGCCATAGAAAGCCTATTTATTTTTTTGGTTGATTTGGGTTCTAAATTCTACCTGAAAAAATCAATAAATCAATCAGTGGGAGATAAATATTGGCCTCTGGGCTTGTGTGCCACTTCTGACTCCTGTGTGCGTCATCTCTCACTCAGTGGGCCATAGAATGCCTAATTTTTGTTTTATTTGTTTTCTAAATTCTCCCTGAAGAAATCATTTTATTTTATTTGGTTTCTAAATTCTTCCTGAAAAAATCATTTTATTCTATTATTCTTTTTTTTCTAAAGTCTCCCTGAAAAAAAAAAAAAATCAGTGGGAGATTAATATTGCCCTTTCTGCTTGTGTGCCAGTCTTCACTCATGGGTGTGCCATCTCTCTCTCTCTCTCCAATTGTGGGCCATAGAAAGCCTATTATTTTTTTTGCTTGATTTGGGTTCCAAAATCTACCTGAAAAAATCACTAAATCAATCAGTGGGAGATAAATATTGGCCTCTGGGCTTGTGTGCCACTCCTGACTCCTGTGTGCGTCATCTCTCACTCAGTGGGCCATAGAAAGCCTATTTTTTGTTTTATTTGTTTTCTAAATTCTCCCTGAAAAAATCATTTTATTTTATTTGGTTTCTAAATTCTTCCTGAAAAAATCATTTTTTTTAATTATTTTTTTTTTCTAAAGTCTCCCTGAAAAAAAAAAAAAAAAAAATCAGTGGGAGATTAATATTGCCCTTTCTGCTTGTGTGCCAGTCTTGACTCATGGGTGTGCCATCTCTCTCTCTCTCTCCAATTGTGGGCCATAGAAAGCCTATTATTTTTTTAGCTTGATTTGGGTTCCAAAATCTACCTGAAAAAATCACTACATCAATCATTGGGAGAACAATATTGGCCTCTGAGCTTGTGTGCCACTCCTGACTCCTGTGTGCGTCATCTCTCACTCAGTGGGCCATAGAAAGCCAATTTTTTGTTTTATTTGTTTTCTAAATTCTCCCTGAAGAAATCATTTTATTTTATTTGGTTTCTAAATTCTTCCTGAAAAAATCATTTTATTCTATTATTTTTTTTTTCTAAAGTCTCCCTGAAAAAAAAAAAAAAAATCAGTGGGAGATTAATATTGCCCTTTCTGCTTGTGTGCCAGTCTTGACTCATGGGTGTGCCATCTCTCTCTCTCTCTCCAATTGTGGGCCATAGAAAGCCTATTATTTTTTTAGCTTGATTTGGGTTCCAAAATCTACCTGAAAAAATCACTACATCAATCATTGGGAGAACAATATTGGCCTCTGAGCTTGTGTGCCACTCCTGACTCCTGTGTGCGTCATCTCTCACTCAGTGGGCCATAGAAAGCCTATTTTTTGTTTTATTTGTTTTCTAAATTCTCCCTGAAGAAATCATTTTATTTTATTTGGTTTCTAAATTCTTCCTGAAAAAATCATTTTATTCTATTATTTTTTTTTTTCTAAAGTCTCCCTGAAAAAAAAAAAAAAAATCAGTGGGAGATTAATATTGCCCTTTCTGCTTGTGTGCCAGTCTTGACTCATGGGTGTGCCATCTCTCTCTCTCTCTCCAATTGTGGGCCATAGAAAGCCTATTTTTTTTTAGCTTGGTTTGGGTTCCAAAATCTACCTGAAAAAATCACTACATCAATCATTGGGAGAACAATATTGGCCTCTGAGCTTGTGTGCCACTCCTGACTCCTGTGTGCGTCATCTCTCACTCAGTGGGCCATAGAAAGCCTATTTTTTGTTTTATTTGTTTTCTAAATTCTCCCTGAAGAAATCATTTTATTTTATTTGGTTTCTAAATTCTTCCTGAAAAAATCATTTTATTCTATTATTTTTTTTTTCTAAAGTCTCCCTGAAAAAAAAAAAAAAAATCAGTGGGAGATTAATATTGCCCTTTCTGCTTGTGTGCCAGTCTTGACTCCTGGGTGTGCCATCTCTCTCTCTCTCTCCAATTGTGGGCCATAGAAAGCCTATTATTTTTTTTGCTTGATTTGGGTTCCAAAATCTACCTGAAAAGATCACTAAATCAATCAGTGGGAGATAAATATTGGCCTCTGGGCTTGTGTGCCACTCCTGACTCCTGTGTGCGTCATCTCTCACTCAGTGGGCCATAGAAAGCCTATTTTTTGTTTTATTTGTTTTCTAAATTCTCCCTGAAGAAATCATTTTATTTTATTTGGTTTCTAAATTCTTCCTGAAAAAATCATTTTATTCTATTTTTTTTTCTAAAGTCTCCCTGAAAAAAAAAAAATCAAATCAGTGGGAGATTAATATTGCCCTTTCTGCTTGTGTGCCAGTCTTGACTCCTGGGTGTGCCATCTCTCTCTCTCTCTCCAATTGTGGGCCATAGAAAGCCTATTATTTTTTTTGCTTGATTTGGGTTCCAAAATCTACCTGAAAAAATCACTACATCAATCATTGGGAGAAAAATATTGGCCTCTGGGCTTGTGTGCCACTCCTGACTCCTGTGTGTGGCATCTCTCACTCAGTGGGGCATAGAAAGCCTTTTTTTTTTTTTTTTTTTTTATTTGGTTTCTAAATTGTCATTGGAAAAATCATTTTATGTTATTTGGTTTCTAAATTCTTCCTGAAAAAATCATTTTATTTTATTTTGTTTCTAAAGTCTCCCTGAAAAAAAAAAAAATAAATAAAAAAAAACAGTGGGAGATTAATATTTACATTTGTGCTTCAGTGACAGTCCTGCATGTGTGGCATCTCTCTCATTTGGTGCCACCAAAAACAGAGTGTGTAACATTGTGCCTGATTTTCGTTGTGGTCTCACCCACCTGTAAAGGGGTAGCTAAATCATACTGAAGTTATAGCTCACCGTGTAAGTTGTGTGACGGCAACAAATACCGTTAGTTTGGTTACGTTTTTAAAACAATGAGGAAGTCTGGTGGAAGAGGTCGTGGCCGGGGGCGTTCATTGTCAGCTGGTAATGAGGGTAGTGGTAGTGGTGGAGCATCAGGTGGTTGTGGGAAAAAAAATATTGCACCTAAGTCTGGAGCTGTGGAGCCAGGTTCGTCGTCTGGCTACACAAGGCCTCGAACGCTCCCTTTTCTGGGAGTAGGAAAACCGCTTTTAAAGCCGGAGCAGCAAGAGCAAGTTTTGGCTTATCTTGCTGACTCAGCCTCTAGCTCTTTTGCCTCCTCTCGTGAAACTGGTAAATGTCAAAGCAGCGCGTCGTTAGTGGATGTTCACGGTCAGGGACAAGTCGCTTCCTTGTCCTCTTCAGCAAAAACAACAACAGAGAAGAATGCAGCAGGCGACACAACGGGTTACTCCATGGAGCTCTTTACACATACCGTCCCTGGCTTAGAAAGTGAAGCAGTTAACAGTCCATGCCCATTACAAGTTGAATCTGACATGGAGTGCACTGATGCACAGCCACAGCCAGACTACTATGCTGGTCCTTTGACTCAGACCACAACATTGCCCTCGCAGGGTAATGATCAAGAATCAGACCCTGATGAGACTATGTTGCCCCATCACGAACGCTATACCACCGACCGACACGGTGACACAGACGAAGTTGCACACGAGCTACAAGAAGAGGTAATAGATGACCCAGTTCTTGACCCCGATTGGCAGCCATTGGGGGAACAGGGTGCAGGCGGCAGCAGTTCTGAAGCGGAGGAGGAGGAGCCGCAGCAGGCATCAACATCGCAACAGGTTCCATCTGCCGGGCCCGTATCTTGCCCAAAACGCGTGGCATAGCCAAAACCTGTTGGAGGACAGCGTGGCCATCCGGTTAAAGCTCAGTCTGCAATGCCTGAAAAGGTATCCGATGCTAGAAAGAGTGCAGTCTGGCATTTTTTTAAACAACATCCAATTGATCAGCGCAAAGTCATCTGTCAAAAATGTTCAACTACCTTAAGCAGAGGGCAGAATCTGAAAAGTCTCAATACAAGTTGCATGCATAGACATTTAACCACCATGCATTTGCAAGCTTGGACTAACTACCAAACGTCCCTTAAGGTTGTAGCACCCTCGGCCAATGAAGCTAGTCATCAACGCAACATCCCTTCCGGCAGTGTAGGGCCACCATTTTCCGCACCACCTGCAGTATCTGTGCAGGTTTCTTTGCCAGGCCAAAGCAGTCAGGGTCAGGGAATCACCAGTTTCGTAGTAGGAAACACTGCATCTAGGGCACCGGCGGCAACAATACCATCTCCCACCGTCTCTCAGTCTGCCATGTCCACCGGCACCCCCGCTAGTTCCACGATCTCCAGCTCTCCAGTCCAGCTCACCCTACATGAGACTATGGTTAGAAAAAGGAAGTACTTAGCCTCGCATCTGCGTACACAGGGTTTGAACGCCCACATAGCTAGACTAATCTTGTTAGAGATGATGCCCTACCGGTTAGTTGAAAGCGAAGCTTTCAAAGCCCTGATGGACTACGCTGTACCACGCTACGAGCTACCCAGTCGACACTTTTTTTTCCAGAAAAGCCATCCCAGCCCTCCACCAGCATGTTAAAGAGCGCATCGTCCATGCACTCAGGCAATCTGTGAGCACAAAGGTGCACCTGACAACAGATGCATGGACCAGTAGGCATGGCCAGGGACGTTACGTGTCCATCACGGCACACTGGGTGAATATTGTGGATGCAGGGTCCACAGGGGACAGCAAGTTTGGGACAGTTCTGCCTAGCCCATGGTCAAGGAAACAGTTGGCTGTAGCCGTTCGCACCCCCTCCTCCTCCTCCTCGTCCTCCTGCAGAAGCGAGAGCTCGTCCACAGACCGCAGTCGCACAACCACTCCATCCGCAGCTGCCACTGTTGCACACCAGGTCTCCCATTATGGGGCAGCTACTGGCAAACGTCAGCAGGCTGTATTGGCTATGAAGTGTTTGGGCGACAACAGACACACCGCGGAAGTTCTGTCCGAGTTCTTGCAGAAGGAAACGCAGTCGTGGCTGGGCACTGTAGATCTTGAGGCAGGCAAGGTAGTGAGTGATAACGGAAGGAATTTCATGGCTGCCATCTCCCTTTCCCAACTGAAACACATTCCTTGCCTGGCTCACACCTTAAACCTGGTGGTGCAGTGCTTCCTGAAATGTTATCCGTGGTTATCCGACCTGCTCCTCAAAGTGAGTGGACTTTGCTCACATATCCGCCGTTCGCCCATACACTCCAGCCGTATGCAGACCTATCAGCGTTCTTTGAACCTTCCCCAGCATCGCCTAATCATAGACGTTGCAACAAGGTGGAACTCAACACTGCACATGCTTCAGAGACTGTGCGAACAGAGGCGGGCTGTTATGTTTTTGTGGGAGGATACACATACACGGGCAGGCAGTAGGATGGCAGACATGGAGTTGTCAGGTGTGCAGTGGTCGAAGATTCAAGACATGTGTCAAGTCCTTCAGTGTTTTGAGGAATGCACACGGCTGGTTAGTGCAGACAACGCCATAATAAGCATGAGCATCCCCCTAATGCGTCTGCTGATGCAAAGTTTGACGCACATAAAGGATCAGGCGTCTGCAGCTGAGGAAGAGGAAAGCCTTGATGACAGTCAGCCATCGTCTGGCCATGGCAGTGTACAGGACGAGGTAGCGGGCGAAGAGGAGGAGGAGGACGAGGAGGATGATGGGGATGATTATATTTTTAATGAGGAAGCTTTTCTGGGGCCACTGGAAATTGTTGGCGCGGCAAGGCCGGGTTCTGGTTTTTGGAGGGACACAAGTGACGTGGATTTGCTTGAAACTGCCCCTCAACCAAGCACAACTGCAGATTTGAGAACTGAAACTTTGGCCCACATGGCGGATTATGCCTTACGTATCCTCAAAAGGGACACACGCATTACTAAAATGATGAATGATGACGATTACTGGTTGGCCTGCCTCCTTGATCCTCGCTATAAAGGCAAATTGCAAAATATAATGCCACATGACAACTTGGAAATAATATTAGCAACCAAACAATCAACTCTTGTTGACCGTTTGCTTCTGGCATTCCCTGCACACAGCGCCCGTGATCGTTCTCACACGAGCTGCAGGGGCCAGCAGACCAGAGGTGTTAGAGGGGCAGAAATCAGAAGTGGCGTTGGCCAGAGGGGTTTTCTGACCAGGTTGTGGAGTGATTTTGCTATGACCGCAGACAGGACAGGTACTGCAGCATCAATTCAAAGTGACAGGAGACAACATTTGTCCAGTATGGTTACAAACTATTTTTCATCCCTTATCAACGTTCTCCCTCAACCGTCATTCCCATTTGATTACTGGGCATCCAAATTAGACACCTGGCCAGAATTGGCAGAATATGCATTGCAGGAGCTTGCTTGCCCGGCAGCTAGTGTCCTATCAGAAAGAGTATTCAGTGCTGCAGGTTCAATACTAACAGAAAAAAGGACTCGTCTGGCTACCCAAAATGTAGATGATCTAACCTTCATTAAAATGAATCACAACTGGATTTCGAAATCTTTTGCCCCACCTTGCCCGGCTGACACCTTGCTTTCCCATGAAAAGGTCTTGCCTGTGGACTATTCTGAATGACTTTTCCAATCTCGTAATTTTCTGCACCTGATTGTCCAGCATACGACATGTTTACACCTCACTAAATGGCCAAACTCCCCACACGGGGCCGTGGTATCGCC
Organism: Ranitomeya imitator; assembly: GCF_032444005.1. Lineage (NCBI taxonomy): Eukaryota > Metazoa > Chordata > Amphibia > Anura > Dendrobatidae > Ranitomeya > Ranitomeya imitator. The sequence continues at coordinate 1,101,471,138 of NC_091282.1, read as the reverse complement.
ACTTGGCGCCAGCACCCGTGAGAGTGCTGTTTGTCTGAAGAGGTGGGTGTGCCCGCTTTTGGTCGACGGCACTGCCACTGGGTCCCTCATAGTACAATAAAGTGTCTCTGGCGGTGGTGGTGCGCACCCAACGTCAGACACACCGTTGTAATATGAGGGGCCCTGGGCCTGTACCGCCGGCCACAAGACAGTTCCCCCCCCCCCAGCTCAAACAGTGCTCTACCACTTGCAAAATTATCTCTCACAGCTCCACCAATGTTTAGTCTATGCGCTGACATCCTTCAATGCCTGGCACTGACAATACCATTGTATTGACATTTTTGTTATGTTAGGCCTTCGAAGCCTGTCTGCGGTCCCTCCTTCCACTAGGCCTCCACTGACCATTGTACTGCTGCCCGTGTACCCCTGGAACCAATTTTAAATTGCCAACAGCCCTATTTTTTTATGTTAGGCCTTCGAAGCCTGTCTGCGGTCCCTCCTTCCACTAGGCCTCCACTGACCATTGTACTGCTGCCCTTGTACCACTGGAACCAATTTTAAATTGCCAACAGCCCTAATTTTTTATGTTAGGCCTTCGAAGCCTGTCTGCGGTCCCTCCTTCCACTAGGCCTCCACTGACCATTGTACTGCTGCCCGTGTACCCCTGGAACCAATTTTAAATTGCCAACAGCCCTATTTTGTTATGTTAGGCCTTCGAAGCCTGTCTGCGGTCCCTCCTTCCACTAAGCCTCCACTGACCACACCACTGCTGCCTGTGTACCCCTGGAACCAATTTAAAATTGCCTACAGCCATCTGTTATTATGTTAGGCCTTCGATGCCTGTCTGCGGTCACTCCTTCCACTAGGCCTCCACTGACCACACCACTGCTGCCAGTGTACCCCTGGAACCAATTTAAAATTGCCTACAGCCAGCCCAATTTTATTATGTTAGGCCTTCGAAGCCTGTCTGCGGTCCGTTCTTTCTACTACTACTACACTGACCAGGCCACTGCTGCCCGTGTTCCCCTGGAACCAATTTAAAATTGCCTACAGCCATCTGTTATTATGTTAGGCCTTCGATGCCTGTTTGCGGTCACTCCTTCCACTAGGCCTCCACTGACCATTGTACTGCTGCCCGTGTACCCCTGGAACCAATTTTAAATTGCCAACAGCCCTATTTTGTTATGTTAGGCCTTCGAAGCCTGTCTGCGGTCCCTCCTTCCACTAAGCCTCCACTGACCACACCACTGCTGCCCGTGTACCCCTGGAACCAATTTAAAATTGCCTACAGCCAGCCCAATTTTATTATGTTAGGCCTTCGAAGCCTGTCTGTGGTCCGTTCTTTCTACTACTACTACACTGACCAGGCCACTGCTGCCCGTGTTCCCCTGGAACCAATTTAAAATTGCCTACAGCCATCTGTTATTATGTTAGGCCTTCGATGCTTGTTTGCGGTCACTCCTTCCACTAGGCCTCCACTGACCACACCACTGCTGCCCGTGTACCCACGGAACCAATTTAAAATTCCCTACAGCCATCTGGTATTATGTTAGGCCTTCGATGCCTGTCTGCGGTCACTCCTTCCACTAGGCCTCCACTGACCACACCACTGCTGCCCGTGTACCCCTGGAACCAATTTAAAATTGCCTACAGCCAGCCCAATTTTTTTATGTTAGGCCTTCGAAGCCTGTCTGCGGTCCGTTCTTTCTACTACTACTACACTGACCAGGCCACTGCTGCCCGTGTTCCCCTGGAACCAATTTAAAATTGCCTACAGCCATCTGTTATTATGTTAGGCCTTCGATGCCTGTTTGCGGTCCCTCCTTCCACTAGGCCTCCACTGACCATTGTACTGCTGCCCGTGTACCGCTGGAACCAATTTTCAATTGCCAACAGCCCTATTTTGTTATGTTAGGCCTTCGAAGCCTGTCTGCGGTCCCTCCTTCCACTAAGCCTCCACTGACCACACCACTGCTGCCCGTGTACCCCTGGAACCAATTTAAAATTGCCTACAGCCATCTGTTATTATGTTAGGCCTTCGATGCCTGTCTGCGGTCACTCCTTCCACTAGGCCTCCACTGACCACACCACTGCTGCCAGTGTACCCCTGCAACCAATTTAAAATTGCCTACAGCCAGCCCAATTTTATTATGTTAGGCCTTCGAAGCCTGTCTGCGGTCCGTTCTTTCTACTACTACTACACTGACCAGGCCACTGCTGCCCGTGTTCCCCTGGAACCAATTTAAAATTGCCTACAGCCATCTGTTATTATGTTAGGCCTTCGATGCCTGTCTGCGGTCACTCCTTCCACTAGGCCTCCACTGACCACACCACTGCTGCCAGTGTACCCCTGCAACCAATTTAAAATTGCCTACAGCCAGCCCAATTTTATTATGTTAGGCCTTCGAAGCCTGTCTGCGGTCCGTTCTTTCTACTACTACTACACTGACCAGGCCACTGCTGCCCGTGTTCCCCTGGAACCAATTTAAAATTGCCTACAGCCATCTGTTATTATGTTAGGCCTTCGATGCCTGTTTGCGGTCACTCCTTCCACTAGGCCTCCACTGACCATTGTACTGCTGCCCGTGTACCCCTGGAACCAATTTTAAATTGCCAACAGCCCTATTTTGTTATGTTAGGCCTTCGAAGCCTGTCTGCGGTCCCTCCTTCCACTAAGCCTCCACTGACCACACCACTGCTGCCCGTGTACCCCTGGAACCAATTTAAAATTGCCTACAGCCAGCCCAATTTTATTATGTTAGGCCTTCGAAGCCTGTCTGTGGTCCGTTCTTTCTACTACTCCTACACTGACCAGGCCACTGCTGCCCGTGTTCCCCTGGAACCAATTTAAAATTGCCTACAGCCATCTGTTATTATGTTAGGCCTTCGATGCTTGTTTGCGGTCACTCCTTCCACTAGGCCTCCACTGACCACACCACTGCTGCCCGTGTACCCACGGAACCAATTTAAAATTCCCTACAGCCATCTGGTATTATGTTAGGCCTTCGATGCCTGTCTGCGGTCACTCCTTCCACTAGGCCTCCACTGACCACACCACTGCTGCCCGTGTACCCCTGGAACCAATTTAAAATTGCCTACAGCCAGCCCAATTTTTTTATGTTAGGCCTTCGAAGCCTGTCTGCGGTCCGTTCTTTCTACTACTACTACACTGACCAGGCCACTGCTGCCCGTGTTCCCCTGGAACCAATTTAAAATTGCCTACAGCCATCTGTTATTATGTTAGGCCTTCGATGCCTGTTTGCGGTCCCTCCTTCCACTAGGCCTCCACTGACCATTGTACTGCTGCCCGTGTACCGCTGGAACCAATTTTCAATTGCCAACAGCCCTATTTTGTTATGTTAGGCCTTCGAAGCCTGTCTGCGGTCCCTCCTTCCACTAAGCCTCCACTGACCACACCACTGCTGCCCGTGTACCCCTGGAACCAATTTAAAATTGCCTACAGCCATCTGTTATTATGTTAGGCCTTCGATGCCTGTCTGCGGTCACTCCTTCCACTAGGCCTCCACTGACCACACCACTGCTGCCAGTGTACCCCTGGAACCAATTTAAAATTGCCTACAGCCAGCCCAATTTTATTATGTTAGGCCTTCGAAGCCTGTCTGCGGTCCGTTCTTTCTACTACTACTACACTGACCAGGCCACTGCTGCCCGTGTTCCCCTGGAACCAATTTAAAATTGCCTACAGCCATCTGTTATTATGTTAGGCCTTCGATGCCTGTTTGCGGTCACTCCTTCCACTAGGCCTCCACTGACCAGACCAATGCTGGCCGTGTACCCCTGGAACCCAGCTGAAAGTGCATGTAGCCTCCTTTTTTTCTTTGTTTTATATTTAGAAAGCCCAGATGAACTACGCTGTGCAACGGTTCAAGCTACCCAGTCGACATTTCTTTTGCGAGAAAAGCCATCCCAGCGCTCCAGCGGCATGAAAAAGTCTGCATTGTCATAGCACTCAGGCAATCAAACAGTAGAAAGGTGCACCTGACAAGAGACGCATGGACCAGTAGGCATGTCCACAAAAAGTTACGTGTCCATTACGGCGCACTGGGTTAATGTGTTGGATGCATGGTCCACAGGGGACAGCCTACAAAGTCTGTCTGCAGTCCCTAATTCCAATTTTCCTCCGCTGACCACACCACTGCTGCCCGTGTACCCCTGGAACCAATTTTACAGTGTCTACAGCCTAATTTTGTTATGTTAGGCCTACTACGCCTGTCTGCGGTCCCTCCTTCCAATACTCGTCCACTGACCACACCACTGCTGCCCGTGGACCCCTGGAACCTATTTTTAATTGCATAGAGCATCCTTTTTTTAATAGTAGGCGTACAAAGTCTGTCTGCGGTCCACTATTGAAATTTGTCCTCCACTGCCCAGAGCACTGCTGCTTGTGTACCCCTGTAACTTTTTTAAGCTGCAGTGAGCCACATTTTTGGTTTAAGTCTTACTACCTGTGTCTGTCTGCGCCACTCAATTCAGCTGTGTTCCTTTGAAAAAAGCTGAGCGTCAATAGTCTTGTTTTCAGCCTCTAGGAATTTTAAAACTGCATTGGGGGTACAACTTTGGTAGGGCCTACTAACGGTGTCTGCCTCCCCAAGGTGTGCCCCAGGTTTCCTCGCCATTGCTTCGATCTTAATGCTCTCGTTTAGTAGTTGTTGGAAACTACACTGCATTAGGCCTACAAATTGGGTATGGGGTGTAGAGAGATGGTGTGTTCCACTCCAAGGTGTTCCCCAGGTTTCCTCTCCATTGCTTCGATCTTCATGCTCTCGTTTAGTAGTTGTTGTAAACTACGCTGCATTAGGCCTACAAATTGGGTATGGGGTGTAGAGAGATGGTGTGTTCCACTCCAAGGTGTTCCCCAGGTTTCCTCTCCATTGCTTCGATCTTCATGCTCTCGTTTAGTAGTTGTTGTAAACTACGCTGCATTAGGCCTACAAATTGGGTATGGGGTGTAGAGAGATGGTGTGTTCCACTCCAAGGTGTTCTCCAGGTTGCCTTTCCTGAGCTTCGATCTTCTGGCTCTCGTTTAGTAGTTGTTGGAAACTACGCTGCATTAGGCCTACAAATTGGGTATGGGGTGTAGAGAGATGGTGTGTTCCACTCCAAGGTGTTCCCCAGGTTTCCTCTCCATTGCTTCGATCTTCATGCTCTCGTTTAGTAGTTGTTGGAAACTACACTGCATTAGGCCTACAAATTGGGTATGGGGTGTAGAGAGATGGTGTATTCCACTCCAAGGTGTTCCCCAGGTTTCCTCTCCATTGCTTCGATCTTCATGCTCTCGTTTAGTAGTTGTTGGAAACTACACTGCATTAGGCCTACAAATTGGGTATGGGGTGTAGAGAGATGGTGTGTTCCACTCCAAGGTGTTCCCCAGGTTTCCTCTCCATTGCTTCAATCTTCATGCTCTCGTTTAGTAGTTGTTGTAAACTACGCTGCATTAGGCCTACAAATTGGGTATGGGGTGTAGAGAGATGGTGTGTTCCACTCCAAGGTGTTCTCCAGGTTGCCTTTCCTGAGCTTCGATCTTCATGCTCTCATTTAGTAGTTGTTGGAAACTACACTGCATTAGGCCTACAAATTGGGTATGGGGTGTAGAGAGATGGTGTGTTCCACTCCAAGGTGTTCCCCAGGTTTCCTCGCCAATGCTTCGATCTTCATGCTCTCGTTTAGTAGTTGTTGGAAACTACACTACATTAGGCCTACAAATTGGGTATGGGGTGTAGAGAGATGGTGTGTTCCACTCCAAGGTGTTCTCCAGGTTGCCTTTCCTGAGCTTCGATCTTCTGGCTCTCGTTTAGTAGTTGTTGGAAACTACGCTGCATTAGGCCTACAAATTGGGTATGGGGTGTAGAGAGATGGTGTGTTACACTCCAAGGTGTTCCCCAGGTTTCCTCTCCATTGCTTCGATCTTCATGCTCTCGTTTAGTAGTTGTTGGAAACTACGCTGCATTAGGCCTACAAATTGGGTATGGGGTGTAGAGAGATGGTGTGTTCCACTCCAAGGTGTTCTCCAGGTTGCCTTTCCTGAGCTTCGATCTTCTGGCTCTCGTTTAGTAGTTGTTGGAAACTACGCTGCATTAGGCCTACAAATTGGGTATGGGGTGTAGAGAGATGGTGTGTTCCACTCCAAGGTGTTCTCCTGGTTTCCTCTCCATTGCTTCGATCTTCATGCTCTCGTTTAGTAGTTGTTGGAAACTACACTGCATTAGGCCTACAAATTGGGTATGGGGTGTAGAGAGATGGTGTATTCCACTCCAAGGTGTTCCCCAGGTTTCCTCTCCATTGCTTCGATCTTCATGCTCTCGTTTAGTAGTTGTTGGAAACTACACTGCATTAGGCCTACAAATTGGGTATGGGGTGTAGAGAGATGGTGTGTTCCACTCCAAGGTGTTCCCCAGGTTTCGTCCACATTGCTTCGGTCTTCCGACTCTCGTTTAGTAGTTGTAGAAAACTACACTGCATTAGGCCTACAAATTGGGTATGGGGTGTAGAGAGATGGTGTGTTCCACTCCAAGGTGTTCCCCAGGTTTCCTCTCCATTGCTTCGATCTTCATGCTCGCGTTTAGTAGTTGTTGGAAACTACGCTGCATTAGGCCTACAAATTGGGTATGGGGTGTAGAGAGATGGTGTGTTCCACTCCAAGGTGTTCTCCAGGTTGCTCTCCATTGCTTCGATCTTCTGGCTCTCGTTTAGTAGTTGTTGTAAACTACGCTGCATTAGGCCTACAAATTGGGTATGGGGTGTAGAGAGATGGTGTGTTCCACTCCAAGGTGTTCCCCAGGTTTCCTCTCCATTGCTTCGATCTTCATGCTCTCGTTTAGTAGTTGTTGGAAACTACGCTGCATTAGGCCTACAAATTGGGTATGGGGTGTAGAGAGATGGTGTGTTCCACTCCAAGGTGTTCCCCAGGTTTCCTCTCCATTGCTTCGATCTTCATGCTCTCGTTTAGTAGTTGTTGGAAACTACACTGCATTAGGCCTACAAATTGGGTATGGGGTGTAGAGAGATGGTGTGTTCCACTCCAAGGTGTTCCCCAGGTTTCCTCTCCATTGCTTCGATCTTCATGCTCTCGTTTAGTAGTTGTTGGAAACTACGCTGCATTAGGCCTACAAATTGGGTATGGGGTGTAGAGAGATGGTGTGTTCCACTCCAAGGTGTTCCCCAGGTTTCGTCGACATTGCTTCGATCTTCCGACTCTCGTTTAGTAGTTGTTGAAAACTACACTGCATTAGGCCTACAAATTGGGTATGGGGTGTAGAGAGATGGTGTGTTACACTCCAAGGTGTTCTCCAGGTTGCCTTTCCTGAGCTTCTATCTTCAGGCTCTCATTAAATTGTGGTTAAATGGAACAACTGCATTTGGCGTACTAGTTGGTTTGGGGCCTACTATCGGTGTCTGCCACTCCTTGCTGTTCTCCTGGTTTCCTGTCCTGAAATTCCATTTTCAGGCTCTCGTTAAGTAGTTGTTAATGTTAGACTGCATTTGGCCTACTAGTTGGGTTGGGGCCTACTATCGGTGTCTGCCACTTCTTGCTGTTCTCCTCCACTGAACAAAGCTGTGCCGCCTGTTTACTACGGTTGCCAATTTTGAACTGCATTTCGACTACTTACTGATTTGGGCCTACTCTCTGTGTCAGCCTCTCATTCCAGTTGTCCTCCACTGCAATGCCCCCTGGTTAGTCCTGTGTTACCAATTTTGAACTGCATTTAGCCAACTTTATTCTTTGGGCCTATATCTGTGTTTCCTCCTCATCCTGCCCATTGCCCAGCCAGTGATAGATGAGTCTGCTGGTACATTGACCCATAACGCAAAATTCCCCGTGCACGCTACACAGCAAGATTGTGACCCTGCTGAAAGTCAGGTTCCTCTTCCCGCATACCATACCACCTTACACGGGGACAAAGAGGAAGGTGCAGATGAAAGTGCAGGTTCCTTCATCAGGTGGGGGGAGGAATACTAGTTGGCGACGTCACTGGCACAGGGCCTCTCATAGTACGCAAAAGTGTTGCTGCCGGTGGGAGGCGCCCCCGCCGTGCAAACACACCGCTGTACTTTGAGGGGCCCTGTGCCAGTGCCAATGCCAACGAGTGGGCCCCCCCTGCTTGCTCAGGATCACAGCACTTGCAAAGTTGAAATACTTACCTCTCCCTGCTCCACTGCTGTGACGTGGTCCAGATTTACTGGGCCCACTAATTACTTGAACCAGCCCTACCCCCCACAACTTTAGCCAAATGACCCCCAATTTCAAATGCCTTCCAATTATTATAAGCTAAATTACGATTGACAAGCTTCTGTAACAAGAATGGATGTTTTTGCCATTAAAATGGGCAGTGTAGGTGTTTTCCTGGCCTCCACTCACTGTCGACTATGCTCCCCCATTGACTTGCATTGGGTTTCGTGTTTCGGGCGATACCCGACTTTTCGCCATAATCGGCCGATTCCACTCGACTCGACTTCTAAGATAGTCAGGTTTCGCGAAACACGACTCAACTCTAAAAAGGTCAAGGTCGCTCAACCCTAGGTAGGAGTATTTAAAACAAGAAAATGATAAGGGTGCCCATACTTATGCACCTGTCAAATTTTGTTTGAATGCAGATTGCACATTTTCTGTTAGTACAATAAACCTCATTTCAAGGCAGAAACATTACTGTGTCCAACAGTTATTAGATATATGAAACTGAAATAGCTGTTGCAAAAAAACTATTTTTATAAAACATTAAGCTTAAGATTAATAGGGGTGCCCAAACTTTTTCATATAACTGTATATATATATATATATATATATATATATATATATATATATATATATATATATATGTCAGTGAGACACATATATATATTTAATACAGAGCTAGATAGCATAAAAGCCGGTAATTCAATTGCCGGCTTTCGCTAAGTCATTACCAAACTTGACAGGATTTGAGACATGGTTTACATAGAGTAAACAATTTCATATCCGTTATATTTTTACATATCCCTCACTAATGATGTTATTAGTTTGTGGGTGCAAAATTTTGGAGCTCTAGGTGTTAAAATAAAGGGTTAAATCACAGAAAAAACTGGCATGGGCTCCAACGCAATTTTCTTTACCAGAGTGGGAAAGCCAGTGACTGAGGGCAGATATTAATAGCCTAGAGAGGTACCATGATTATTGCCCCCCCTGGCTAAAAACATCTACCCCCAGCCACCCCAGAAAAGGCACATCTGTAAGATGCGCCTATTCTGACACTTAGCCACTCTCTTCCCACTCCCCTGTAGCGGTGGGATATGGGGTAATAAGGGGTTAATGTCACCTTGCTATTGTAAGGTGACATTAAACCTGGTTAATAATGGAGAGATGTCAATAAGACAACTATACATTATTAATCCAATATTAGTAAAAGGTTAAAAATACACATACACATTAAGAATAAAGTATTTTAATGATATAAATAAACACATGGGGTTTTATTATCTTTATTGTACAACTCAATCCAACTGCGCTGTAAGTTCCTCTTTCGGGCATGCGCAGTATGCGCTGCTCTTCGAACTCACATCACATAATGGGAACTTACAGCGCAGGCGCCGGGGACGTTAATGAAGACACAGGACGCGGCGCATAGAGGGGCTGAGTGATGGCTGGGAGACGTTTGTGTCCAGGGGGAAAAGACATGCCCCCCGGACAGACTACAGGTATGGCGGGCAAATTAAAAAAACGAAAATTGCAGCGTTGGAAGGGACCCCAAATAAAAGAGCCACCTTGACAGAATGCAGCATTAGTGCTGCACAAGGTGGCTCTTTTAGTCAAAAGCGCCAGGGGGGGTGACAGGTTCCCTTTAACAAGCTCATTCTTGTATTTCACCATTTTGTCTTTTCAGCATCTTTGGAAGCTACAGCATGGACATTGTCCTGAGTACATCGTTCAGTGTGAATGTGGATTCATTGAACAATCCCAATGATCCATTTGTGACCAATGGAAAAAAACTTTTCACCTTCTCCTTTTTCAACCCTTTGTTCTTAACAACACGTAAGTTAATACACTATTCAATCACATTCGCTAATCCCTTAAACCCCGGAGGTATTTTCGTTTTTGTTTTTTGCTCCACTTCTTCCCAGAGCCATAACTTTTTTATTTTTGGGTTAATATGGACATGTGTGGGCTGTTTTTTGCGGGACGAGTTGTACTATTGAACTACACCATTGGTTTTAACATATCGTGTACTGGAAAACGAGAAAAAAATTCCAAGTGCTGTGAAATTGCAAAAAAAAGTCCAATCCTACAGTTGTTTTTTTGTTTTTTTAACCATGTTCACTAAATGCTAAAACTGACCTGCCATTATGATTATCCAGGTCACTATGTGTTTATAGACACTAAACACGTCTAGGTTCTTTTTTAGCTAAGTGGTGAAAAAAAATTCCAAAGTTTGTTAACAAAAAAAATTGTGTCATTTTTCGATACCCATAGCGTCTCCATTTTTGGTGATCTCGGGTTGGGTGAGGGCTTATTTTTTGGGAGCCGAGCTGACATTTTTAATGATACCATTTTGGTGCAGATACAATCATTGATTGCCCATAATTGCATTTTAATGCAATGTTGCAGTGACCGAAAAAAAGTAATTCTGGCATTATTACATTTTTTCTTGCTATGCCATTTAGCGATCAGGTTAATTTTTTTTTATATTGATAGATTGGGCGATTCTGAACACGGCGATACCAAATATGTGCATGTTTGATTTTTTTATTGTTTTATTGTGAACCGGGTGAAAGGGGGGTGATTTGAACTTTTATATATTTTTACTTTTTAATATTTTTAAAAACTTTTTTTTACTTTTGGCATGCTTCAATAGTCTCCATGGGAGACGGTAAGCTGCCATAATCTGATCAGCTCTGCTACATACAGGCGATGATCAGATCACCTGTATGTAGCAGAATACCTCACTTGCTATGAGCGCCGACCACTGGGCGGCGCACATAGCAATCCGGTAGTGACAGCCATAGCAGTCTCCTGGAGACCTCTGGTTGTTATGCCAACCCATTGGCGACTGCGGTCATGTGACACAGCGCCGATGGCTTTCTGGAGTGCTTGTCGGAAGCGCAAGTTCAAAGCCGCTGTCAGAGATTGACAGTGGCATTTAACAGGTTAACAGCCGTGGGTGGATCGCAATTTTACTGGCGGCTGTTAGATGCACAGGTCAGCTGTTCCAAACAGCTGACGTGCCAGGAAAGATATGGGCTCAGTGCTGGAGCCCACATCAAAGGGTGGGAGTCCGACATTGGCGTACATTTACCCTCGATGACGTAAAGGGTTAAAAGATATGCAACTTTTTACCTGATGTAAATGTTGCTGATCTTCTAAATCTGAAATGGATCATTATTTGTTTTCATGCCTAGCTGTCCCTGAGATGTGGCCTCCTCGTCCCTGTACATATTGCTCGCCTCAAGGACCACAGCTGGTTGGCTAAAAAGACTCCCATAGAGCATAGTTTTGAACCATGCTCACTTTGCTAAAATGACTAGATTAATATACAGGGAAGAGAACACCATATCTCAGGAATACAGAGACACATGAACAAAAGAAAATTAACATCAGATTAAACAGACTTTACAAAAACAATCACGTATGTGTAGCAAGTGACAGCTCCTTTTAAGATCTTATGTATGATTTGGTAATATGTTGTGCAAATACTTAATAATAATAATCTTTATTTATATAGCGCCAACATATTCCGCAGCGCTTGACAGTTTAACAGCTTCAAACACAACAGTCATAAGTAACAATGCTAACAATACAATACTTAAAGCAACACAAGACGACCCTGCTCGTGAGAGCTTACAATCTACAATGAGGTGGGGAAATACAAAGTATAGGTGTGTATTTACAATGATGTATTTACAATGATGGTCCAGCCATCTTCAGGGAGTGGGCGATAGATGGAAGTAGTGAATGGGCTACACACAAACAAAATAACTGATTGGGGAACATGATAGGCCGCTCTGAACAAATGTGTTTTGAGCGAGCGCATAAAACTATGCAAATTGTGGATGGTCCTAATATCTTGGGGTAGAGCATTCCAGAGGATTGGCGCAGCACGGGAGAAGTCTTGTAGTCGGGAGTGGGAGGTACGGATTAGTGCAGAGGTTAGTCGAAAGTCATTTGCAGAGCGCAGAGGTCGGGTAGGCCGATAGACAGAAATGAGGGAGGAGATTAAGGGGGTGCTGCACTGTGGAGAGCTTTGTGGGTGAGAACAAGTACTTTGAATTGTATCCTGTAATGAATGGGCAGACAGTGTAATGACTGGCGAAGAGCAGACGCGTTTGAGTAACGATTAGCTAGATAGACAACCCTGGCTGCTGCATTACGGATAGACTGGAGAGGGGAAAGTCGAGTGAGGGGGAGGCCAATTAATAGAGCCTTGCAGTAGTCCAGGCGGGAGTGGATCAGGGGGACAGTGAGGGTTTTTGTTGTTTCTATGGTGAGAAAAGGGCGGATTCTAGAGATGTTCTTTAGGTGTAAGCAGCACGAGCGGGCAAGAGATTGTATATGGGATGTGAAGGAGAGATCGGAGTCAAACATAACACCCACAGAGAGGGAAATGTCAGATTTAGGGAGGTTAGTAGATGGTGGGAGCAGAAGAAGTTCAGTTTTGGAGAGGTTGAGTTTCAGATAGAGAGCGGAAATGATGTCAGAGACTGCGGACAGACAGTTATTGGTGTTCTGTAGTACAGCAGGAGTAAGGCCAGGGGATGATGTATATCGTTGTGTGTCGTCGGCATAAAGATGGTACTGAAAGCCAAATCTGCTGATGGTCTGTCCAATTGGGGCTATGTAGAAGGAGAAGAGAAGGGGGCCAAGGACTGAGCCCCGGGGTACCCCAACAGTGAGAGGGAGAGGAGATCAAGTGGAGCCAGAGAACAGAACACTGAAGGAGCGGTCAGAAAGGTAGGAAGAGAACTAGGATAGAGCAGTGTCCTTAATACCAAGTGACTGGAGCCTAAAGAGTAAGAGAGGGTGGTCAACAGTGTCGAAAGCTGCAGAAAGATCGAGAAGAATGAGCAGAGAGTGGTCACCGTTACATTTTGCTGTCAGAAGGTTGTTGGTCACTTTGATGAGTGCAGTTTCTGTCGAGTGTAGGGGGCGGAAGCCGGACTGTGAAGGGTCTAGGAGGGAGTGAATGGAGAGGTAACGGGTAAGGCGGGAGTAGACTAGGCGCTCCAAGAGTTTAGAGATGAAGGGGAGATTGGAGACCGGTCTGTAGTTGTTTGCGCAGGATGGGTTGAGGGTGGGTTTCTTTAGTAACGGAGTAATGATAGAGTGTTTGAAGGAGGAGGGGAAAATGCCAAAGGAGAGGGAGAGATTAAAAATTGTAGTTAGGTGGGTAGTGACGATTGGAGAGAGAGACTGGAGGAGAAGAGAGGGAATGGGGTCGGTAGAGCATGTAGTCGGATGAGAAGAAGAGAAGAGCCTGGAGACTTCTTCTTCTGTGATGGGATCAAATGCAGAGAGTGAGCCAGGGGAGATGCAGGGAGGGATGGGAGTCACTGAACTTGATGTCTGGGAGATAATTTCCTGACAGATATTGTCTGTTTTCTCTATAAAGTCGGAGGCCAGGTCATCAGCACAAATGTCTTTGATAGGGGCTTGAGCTTTTGGCCTGAGGAGGGAGTGAAAGGTGTCAAAAAGTTTCTTGGGGTTGTTGGATAGTGAGGAGATCAGAGTGGTGAAGTAGGTCTGTTTGGCAATGTGAAGGGCAGAGTTATAGGTTTTTAACATAAATTTGAAGTGTATGAAGTTTTTTGGTGTGCGAGTTTTCCTCCATAAGTGTTCAGCACCCCTAGAGCATCGCTAGAGAAATCGGGTTTGTGATGTGAGCCAGAGCTGATGATGATATCTCAATGTCATACTTAGAAAACAGATTTAGTTACATTTGGCATCTAATATGCACTACTGCCTGAGCAGCTATTTCTTAACCACCAAGATTTAGACATCACACAGCGAATTGCCATCACTTCTCCTGTCTCCATAAAAGTGAGAAAAGGCCTCTAGCTTCTAGAAAATAAGAATCACAATGCTCATGAAATCATGTTTTCTTGTATATTTTTCTTACAGTTCTGTGTCCATTCCTGATTCCTCTTTTTGAAAAACTGAATTTCTCCTATCTTCCAATGAGTGTCCTTAACTTTTTTCAAGATGCTATAAAAAGCATTAAGAAAAACAGACAGAAAGGAATTCATACAGTAAGTAAATATGTAACTCCAACTGGGAAATATGTAGTGGTGGGATTCCCTTTTTGTCCTCTGCCACCCATCTTGATTGTTATGGAATGGACAAAATGTTGATGTTTTTTAATTCTGAGCCTAAACTGATTTTTAAATATTGTAGAAACCCATTAATAAAAGGGCTTGGAACAATATATGATGCCACAATGTAAGAAATAGTAAAGGTAGTCAGTCACTAAATTATCTGAGACAAAGTACAAAAGTAGAATGCAAAGGATTAAAAATACTGGATCTTTGCTTGTTCAGATTTTTACTTATGTCTTTTAGGATCGAGTAGACTTCTTACAACTCATGGTAGATGCTCAATCTAGAGGCAACAGTACAGGAGAGTCAGATCATGGCTATAAAGGTATGAAGGCTGACTTTCCACATCTTTCTTAAATGGTGTTCCATGTGGCCTTCAGATGCTGTTAAGCTTTTACAGATTAGAATTTTGCTAGAACCCATACTATAATCTTGTGATGCAATGTACAGTATTATTACATAACTCAATGTGAAATATTAGTATAAGAGAATTTACTTGACACTGATATTCATTCCATTCGAAGCATACTGACGGAGGGTGGTTTACTTCAAGAAGACCACTGCCTGTTGATCTCTGGCACACTACTTAGGATTGTAGAAGAAGTCCAGCATTTTAAAATAATATAAGACCCCTTAAACAACAAACATGTTTTTGTCTTTTTATTGACCAGTGTGAATATAGCCTTCTCTCTTTTGCTTTGGGCTCGATTGACAAATTTGTAATTTAATGTACAACTTAGCCAATAAAACTTTCAGGTTTTTGGTGCAGACAGAGGTACACCATCTCTCATGTCAGATAACCAAATCTATGTTGTATTTACTTCACAGAATTGACAGACACAGAAATTATGGCTCAGGGACTTATCTTCATTATGGCCGGTTATGAGACCACCAGCACTACACTTATGTTTCTGGCTTACCATCTAGCAACTCATCCGGATGTCCAAACAAAACTTCAGGAGGAAATTGACACCTTTCTCCCCAATAAGGTAACACCGATATGGAATAATGGTGTGATGCTAGTCACTACTCATGGAAAAGCCGTGAGGCAGGGTAGTCAAACATTCTGAGGTCAGATACCAAGAGTGCACATAGTAAACTAAAGGAAAAAAGTAAAGGCGAAGTCGAGTCACAATCCGAAGTGAAAATACCAGGAAGGTAGTGGACCATGGTAAAGGGGCAAACAGATGGTCAGAACGAGGTCCAAAGTCAGGCAGCAATAGATCAATAAACAGAGTTCAGAAATGTAAAGCTACACATTGAGCTGTTGCTGAGTCTGACAGAGATCTGGGACCGACAGCTCAGCTAAGTACCTGGGTAATAACCTGAAATAGGGAACACCTGTAGGAAGTGCATCACCTCCTAGGATCAGATTAGATGGCAGAGCTGTCCATCAAAGCACCAACAGCTCAGCATGCCCCTGCACCAGATTGGATGACTGAGCTGTCAGTCACAGCATCCAAGACACACTGAGTGGAGCTATCATGACAAATGGCACTAAATGGTGCTCTCTAATTACATACTATATGTATCAGTATTGTGTCTCATATTGAGTACAATATCTTTGGTCTCTGAGGTCCCGAAAGCTTGAAATAGAAAAGGTAAATACAGTGGGGAAAATAAGCATTTGATACATTGCCAATTTTTCAAGTCTTCCCACCTACAAAGAATGGAGACGTCGGTAATTTTTATCATAGGTAAACTTCAACTGTGAGAGAAAGAATCTAAAAAAATCCAGAAAATCACATTGTATGATTTTTACATAATTAATTTTTATTTTATCACATGAAATAAGTATTTGATACAATAGAAAAACACAACTTAATATTTGGTAGAGAAGCCATTGCTTGCAATTACAGAGATCAGACTTTTAAGGTACCTTCACACTAAACGACGCTGCAGCGATCCAGACAACAATCCGGATCGCTGCAGCGTCGCTGTTTGGTCGCTGGAGAGCTGTCACACAGACCGCTCTCCAGCGACCAACGATGCCGGTAACCAGGGTAAACATCGGGTTACTAAGCGCAGGGCCGCGCTTAGTAACCCGATGTTTACCCTGGTTACCATCCTAAAAGTAAAAAAAACAAACGCTTCATACTTACCTTCCGCTGTCTGTCCTCGGCGCTCTGCTTCTCTGTACTGGCGGTGACGTCACCGCTCTGCTTTCCGGCCGCTGTGCTCACAATGAGTGCAGGAAAGCACAGCGCCGGAGGACAGACAGCGGAAGGTAAGTATGAAGCGTTTGGTTTTTTTACTTTTAGGATGGTAACCAGGGTAAACATCGGGTTACTAAGCGCGGCCCTGCGCTTAGTAACCCGATGTTTACCCTGGTTACCAGCGAAGACATCGCTGAATCGGCGTCACACACACAGATTCAGCGATGTCAGTGGGAGAGCCAGCGACCAAATAAAGTTCTGGCCTTCTAGCCCCGACCAACGACATCACAGCAGGATTCTGATCGCTGCTGCGTGTCAAACTGAACGATATCGCTAGCGAGGACGCTGCAACGTCACGGATCGCTAGCGATATTGTTTAGTGTGAAGGTACCTTTACTGTAGTTCTTGATCAAATTTGCACACACTGAAGCAGTGGTTTTGGACCACTCCTCCGTACAGATTGTCTCCAGATTTTTCAGGTTTTTGGGCTGTCGCTGGGCAACATTGAGTTTCATGTCCCTCCAAAGATGTTCTATTGGGTTAAAGTCTGGAGACCGGGTAGGCCACTCCAAGACCTTGAAATTCTTCTTAAGGATCAACTCCTTAGCTGCTCTGGCTGTGTGTTTTGGGTCATTTCATGCTGGAAGACCCAGTCACCACCCAACTTCAATGCTCTTACTGAGGGAAGGAGGTTGTTGGTCAAAATCTCATGATACATGATCCCATCCTCCCTTCAATACGGTGCAGTGATCCTATGCCCTTTGCCAAAAAGCACACCAAAAGTATGATGTCCCCCACCATGCTTCACATTTGGGATGGTATTCTTGGGGTTGTACTCATCCTTCATCTTCCTCCAAACACGGCGAGTGGAGTCTTTACCAAAAAGTTCTATTTGGTCTCATCTGACCATATGACCATCTCCCATGCCTCCTCTGGATAATTCAGATGGTCACTGATGAACTTCAAATGGGTCTGGATATGTGCAAGCGTGAGCAGGGAAACCTGCCCTGCAGAATTTTAACCCCTTTCTGACATATGGCATACTATCCCATGGAGGTGGGCCCGTATGACCACCGACGGGATAGTACGTCATAGCGATCGGCCGCGCTCACGGGGGGAGCGCGGCCGATCGCGGCCGGGTGTCAGCTGACTATCGCAGCTGACATCCAGCACATTAACCCCCGGCACACCGCGATCAAACATGCGGGCTTCCCTGAGACCCCCGGAGCAACGCTATGTGATCGCGTTGCTGCGAGGGTCTCTTACCTCCTCCTCCTCCTTGCAGGCCCTTGCCTTTCATTTCTTTTTTTTTTTTCCACATCCCCGTCCACGTACCCCGCCGCTGCGTCTGAACCCGTGCCTTTCATTTCTTTTTTTTTTTCCACATCCCCGTCCACGCACCCCGCCGCTTCGTCTGAACCCGTGCCTTTCATTTCTTTTTTTTTTCCACATCCCCGTCCACGCACCCCGCCGCTGCGTCTGAACCCTTGCCTTTCATTTCTTTTTTTTTTTCCACATCCCCGTCCACGCACCCCGCCGCTGCGTCTGAACCCGTGCCTTTCATTTCTTTTTTTTTTTCCACATCCCCATCCACACACCCCGCCGCTGCGTCTGAACCCTTGCCTTTCATTTCTTTTTTTTTTTCCTCATCCCCGTCCACGCACCCCGCCGCTGCGTCTGAACCCGTGCCTTTCATTTCTTTTTTTTTTTTTCCACATCCCCGTCCACGCACCCCGCCACTGCGTCTGAACCCGTGCCTTTCATTTCTTTTTTTTTTTCCACATCCCCGTCCACGCACCCAGCAGCCGCCGAACTTTGATAAGTGACGCAGTTCACTTATCAGAGCTAGGGCCTGCTGTTTTAGACTTTTCCTTTCACAGGTATTTTTTTCCCCTATTTGCTTTTTTTTCCTTTCAGAATAGTTTGCACCAAACACTATCCCCCCCCACACGTACACAGTTACCAATAAATATTACACCCAAGCACCATACTCACAAAAAAAATGTCCCGTTCGTCCCAGCAGCGCTATTCATTGGAGGAGGCATATGCTTTCCTTGCCTCCGACACTGATAGCGAGGGAGAGGATCCCACATTCCTTTATTCTTCAGATTCTTCATCCTCTTCCTCCTCCTCCTCCTCATCTTCCTCCTCAGGTCCTGCGGAACCGCCACGCAGACGCCCCAGGAGAGAAGATCAGGCAGCGCCCACTCCTGAAGATGAACCAGCGCGTCCCTCTTTGGACCCCATATGGACCTCGCCCCCCGAAAATTACGAGCCACTGATTCCTGATTTTGTGGCAGAATCAGGAATCAAGTTTGACACCACCGGCCTCACAGAAATAGACTTTTTCAAAGTCTTTTTCTCTGAGGTTTTCGTTAACCTCATGGTGGAGCAAACTAATTTGTATGCTCGGCAATTTTTGGAGCAAAACCCCCGTTCATCATTTTCTAACTGGTCTCCTGTAGACGCAGTTGAAATGATGCAGTTTTGGGGCCTGGTCCTCCATATGGGGATCGTGAAGAAGCCAGAAATTCGGCAATATTGGAGTGTAGATATTTTATATAACACTCCAGTGCTCCGAATGGTCATGGTTCGGACGCGTTTTGAGGCCATCCATAAATTCCTGCATTACAACGATAATGTACGGTGTCCCGCACGAGATGACCCCAATTTTGACCGTCTGTTCAAAGTTCGGCTGGTCATCGAACACTTCAGCAAAAAGTTTGCTGAAGTGTACGTGCCCAAAAGGGACATCTGTGTGGATGAGTCCTTGGTTCATTTTAAGGGGCGGCTCAGATTCCGTCAATACCTGCCCAGCAAAAGGGCCAGGTACGGAATCAAACTCTACAAGCTGTGTGAGAGTACCTCAGGGTACACCTACAGCTTTAGAGTGTACGAAGAGAAGTACAGCAGGATTGAACCGCCTGAGTGTCCTTCCATCCTGGGAGTGAGTAGGAAAATTGTGTGGGATTTGGTGCACCCACTGCTGGATAAAGGTTATCACCTCTACACCGATAACTTTTATTCCAGCATCCCACTCTACAAATCCATCTCTGTGCGAGGTACCGCAGCCTGCGGTACTGTCCGCAAAAATCAGAGAGGCCTCCCGAAGACGCTACTTGGGCAGATGCTCAGAAAAGGTGAGAGCAAAGCCCAATGTAGCGACCACCTGCTGGTGGTCAAGTACAAGGACAAGAGGGATGTCCTTCTCTTGACCACCATACACGGTGATGGCAGTGCCCTCGGCAGTGTACGGGGTACCTCAACACAGGTCTGCAAACCGGACTGTGTACTGGGGTACAACAAAAACATGGGGGGCGTTGATCTCTCCGATCAACTCCTCCAACCGTACAGTGCTTTGAGGAAGGCCAAGGTGTGGTACAAAAAGCTGTCCGTGTACATCGTAAAAATGGCAATGCTCAACGCTTTCCTGCTGTCACGATGTGCACGACACACTGATATGTCGTACCTTCAGTTCCAGGAGGTAGTGGTTAAGGCCCTGATATTTGGCACAAGGGAAGGAGCGGGCCCCAGTACTTCCGGAACTGAGGGTGCTCGTATCGTACCAGGTCAGCATTTTCCGGGGGTGGTCCCGCCAACTGATAGAAAAAGTAAGCCACAAAAAAGGTGCCGAGTGTGCTACAAAAGAGTAGTACGCAAGGACACCATCTATCAATGCGTCACCTGCCCCGGCAAACCTGGCCTGTATATGAAGGACTGCTTCAAATTGTACCACACCTCCATGCACTACTAATTTACTTAACAGGAACCAGTAGATTAGTTCCAAAGAGGGGGCACATCTAAGTAAGTTCCTTGGGGGTCTAGGTTCCAAAATGATGTAACTTTTGTTTTTTTTTTTACTGTTTAGGCACATCAGGGGCTCTGCAAACGGAACATGACGCCCTCAGAACTAGTCCATCAAAGTCTGCATTCCAAATCATCACTGCTTCCCTTCTCAGTCCCGAAGTGCCCAAACAGTTTTTTTCCCACATATGGGGTACCAGCGTACTCCGGACAAATTGGACAACAACTTTTGGGGTCCAGTTTCTCCTGTTACCCTTGGGAAAATAAA
The DNA here is from genome assembly GCF_032444005.1 of Ranitomeya imitator. Classification (NCBI taxonomy): domain Eukaryota; kingdom Metazoa; phylum Chordata; class Amphibia; order Anura; family Dendrobatidae; genus Ranitomeya; species Ranitomeya imitator. The sequence continues at coordinate 1,101,450,633 of NC_091282.1, read as the reverse complement.
AAATTGGGGGCTGAAAGATCATTTTTGTGGGGAAAAAAATAGAATTTTTTATTTTCACGCCGGGCATCATAGACTTTAGTGAAGCACTTGGAGGTTCAAAATTCTCACGACACACCTAGATAAGTTCCTTAGGGGGTCAAGTTTCCAAAATGGGGTCACTTGTGGGGAGTTTCTACTGTTTAGGCACATCAGGGGCTCACCAAATGGCATATGATGCCCGCAGACAATTCCATCAAAGTCTGCATTCCAAAACGTCACTACTTCCCTTCCAAGCCCCGAAGTGTGCCCAAACAGTAGTTTTCTCCCACATATGGGGTACCAGCGTACTCAGGACAAATTGGACAACAACTTTTGGGGTCCAGTTTCTCCTGTTACCCTTGGGAAAATAAAAAATTGGGGGCTGAAAGATCATTTTTGTGGGGAAAAAATAGAATTTTTTATTTTCACGCCGGGCATCATAGACTTTAGTGAAGCACTTGGAGGTTCAAAATTCTCACGACACACCTAGATAAGTTCCTTAGGGGGTCTAGTTTCCAAAATGGGGTCACTTGTGGGGAGTTTTGTACTGTTTAGGCACATCAGGGGCTCACCAAATGGCATATGATGCCAGCAGACAATTCCATCAAAGTCTGCATTCCAAAACGTCACTACTTCCCTTCCGAGCCCCGAAGTGTGCCCAAACAGTAGTTTTCTCCCACACATGGGGTACCAGCGTACTCAGGACAAATTGGACAACAACTTTTGGGGTCCAGTTTCTCCTGTTACCCTTGGGAAAATAAAAAATTGGGGGCTGAAAGATCATTTTTGTGGGAAAAAAATAGAATTTTTTATTTTCACGCCGGGCATCACAGACTTTAGTGAAGCACTTTGGGGATAAAAGTGCTCACGACACACCTAGATAAGTTCCTTAGGGGGTCTAGTTTCCAAAATGGGGTCACTTGTGGGGGATTTCCACTGTTTAGGCACATCAGGGACTCTCCAAACGCGACATGGCGTCCGATCTCAATTCCAGCCAATTTTAGCTTGAAAATGTCAAACGGCGCTCCTTTCCTTCTGAGACCTGCCATGCGCCCAAACAGTGGTTCCCCCCCACATATGGGGTAACAGCGTACTCAGGACAAATTGGACAACAACTTTTGGGGTCCAATTTCTCCTTTTATCTTTGAAAAAATAAAAAATTGGGGACTAAACCATCATGTTTGTGGAAAAAATAGGATTTTTTATTTTCACGCCCGGGTGTTATAAACTTTCGTGAAGCACTTGGGGGATAAAAGTGCTCACCACACACCTAGATAAGTTCCTTAGGGGGTCTAGTTTCCAAAATGGGGTCACTTGTGGGGGTTTCCACTGTTTAGGCACATCAGGGGCTCACCAAATGGCATATGATGCCAGCAGACAATTCCATCAAAGTCTGCATTCCAAAACGTCACTACTTCCCTTCCGAGCCCCGAAGTGTGCCCAAACAGTAGTTTTCTCCCACATATGGGGTACCAGCGTACTCAGGACAAATTGGACAACAACTTTTGGGGTCCAGTTTCTCCTGTTACCCTTGGGAAAATAAAAAATTGGGGGCTGAAAGATCATTTTTGTGGGAAAAAAATAGAATTTTTTATTTTCATGCCGGGCATCATAGACTTTAGTGAAGCACTTTGGGGATAAAAGTGCTCACGACACACCTAGATAAGTTCCTTAGGGGGTCTAGTTTCCAAAATGGGGTCACTTGTGGGGGGTTTCCACTGTTTAGGCACATCAGGGGCTCTCCAAACGCGACATGGCGTCCAATCTCAATTCCAGCCAATTTTAGCTTGAAAATGTCAAACGGCGCTCCTTTCCTTCTGAGCCCTGCCATGCGCCCAAACAGTGGTTCCCCCCCACATATGGGGTATCAGCGTACTCAGGACAAATTGGACAACAACTTTTGGGGTCCAATTTTTCCTTTTACCTTTGAGAAAATAAAAAATTGGGGACTAAACCATCATGTTTGTGGAAAAAATAGGATTTTTTATTTTCACGCCTGGGTGTTATAAACTTTCATGAAGCACTTGGGGGATAAAAGTGCTCACCACACACCTAGATAAGTTCCTTAGGGGGTATAGTTTCCAAAATGGGGTCACTTGTGGGGGGTTTCCACTGTTTAAGCACATCAGGGGCTCTCCAAATGCGACATGGCGTCCGATCTCAATTCCAGCCAATTTTAGCTTGAAAATGTCAAACGGCGCTCCTTTCCTTCTGAGCCCTGCCATGCGCCCAAACAGTGGTTCCCCCCCACATATGGGGTATCAGCGTACTCAGGACAAATTGGACAACAACTTTTGGGGTCCAATTTCTCCTTTTACCTTTGAGAAAATAAAAAATTGGGGACTAAACCATCATGTTTGTGGAAAAAATAGGATTTTTTATTTTCACGCCCGGGCGTTATAAACTTTCGTGAAGCACTTGGGGGATAAAAGTGCTCACCACACACCTAGATAAGTTCCTTAGGGGGTCTAGTTTCCAAAATGGGGTCACTTGTGGGGGATTTCCACTGTTTATTTACATCAGGGGCTCTCCAAACGCGACATGGCGTCCGATCTCAATTCCAGTCAATTTTAGCTTGAAAATGTCAAACGGCGCTCCTTTCCTTCTGAGCCCTGCCATGTGCCCAAACAGTTGTTCCCCCCCACATATGGGGTATCAGCGTACTCAAGACAAATTGGACAACAACTTTTGTGGTCCAATTTCTCCTTTTACCTTTGAGAAAATAAAAAATTGGGGACTAAACGATCATGTTTGTGGAAAAAATAGGATTTTTTATTTTCACGCCCGGGCGTTATAAACTTTCGTGAAGCACTTGGGGGATAAAAGTGCTCATCACACACCTAGATAAGTTCCTTAGGGGGTCTAGTTTCCAAAATGGGGTCACTTGTGGGGGGTTTCCACTGTTTAGGCACATCAGGGGCTCTCCAAATGGCATATGATGCCAGCAGACAATTCCATCAAAGTCTGCATTCCAAAACGTCACTACTTCCCTTCCGAGCCCCGAAGTGTGCCCAAACAGTAGTTTTCTCCCACATATGGGGTACCAGCGTACTCAGGACAAATTGGACAACAACTTTTGGGGTCCAGTTTCTCCTGTTACCCTTGGGAAAATAAAAAATTGGGGGCTGAAAGATCATTTTTGTGGGAAAAAAATAGAATTTTTTATTTTCATGCCGGGCATCATAGACTTTAGTGAAGCACTTTGGGGATAAAAGTGCTCACGACACACCTAGATAAGTTCCTTAGGGGGTCTATTTTCCAAAATGGGGTCACTTGTGGGGGATTTCCACTGTTTAGGCACATCAGGGACTCTCCAAACGCGACATGGCGTCCGATCTCAATTCCAGCCAATTTTAGCTTGAAAATGTCAAACGGCGCTCCTTTCCTTCTGAGCCCTGCCATGCGCCCAAACAGTGGTTCCCCCCCACATATGGGGTATCAGCCTACTCAGGACAAATTGGACAACTTTTGGGGTCCAATTTTTCCTTTTACCTTTGAGAAAATAAAAAATTGGGGACTAAACCATCATGTTTGTGGAAAAAATAGGATTTTTTATTTTCACGCCTGGGTGTTATAAACTTTCATGAAGCACTTGGGGGATAAAAGTGCTCACCACACACCTAGATAAGTTCCTTAGGGGGTATAGTTTCCAAAATGGGGTCACTTGTGGGGGGTTTCCACTGTTTAAGCACATCAGGGGCTCTCCAAACGCGACATGGCGTCCGATCTCAATTCCAGCCAATTTTAGCTTGAAAATGTCAAACGGCGCTCCTTTCCTTCTGAGCCCTGCCATGTGCCCAAACAGTTGTTCCCCCCCACATATGGGGTATCAGCGTACTCAAGACAAATTGGACAACAACTTTTGTGGTCCAATTTCTCCTTTTACCTTTGAGAAAATAAAAAATTGGGGACTAAACGATCATGTTTGTGGAAAAAATAGGATTTTTTATTTTCACGCCCGGGCGTTATAAACTTTCGTGAAGCACTTGGGGGATAAAAGTGCTCAACACACACCTAGATAAGTTCCTTAGGGGGTCTAGTTTCCAAAATGGGGTCACTTGTGGGGGGTTTCCACTGTTTAGGCACATCAGGGGCTCTCCAAACGCGACATGGCGTCCGATCTCAATTCCAGCCAATTTTAGCTTGAAAATGTCAAACGGCGCTCCTTTCCTTCTGAGCCCTGCCATGCGCCCAAAAAGTGGTTCCCCCTCACATGTGGGGTATCAGCGTATTCAGGACAAATTGGACAACAACTCTTGTGGTCCATTTTCTCTTTTTACCCTTGGGAAATTAAAAAAATTATTGCTGAAAGAACATTTTTGTGACTAAAAAGTAAAATGTTAATTTTTTCCTTCCATGTTGCTTCTGCTGCTGTGAAACACCTGAAGGGTTAATAAACTTCTTGAATGTGGTTTTGAGCAGCTTGAGGGGTGCAGTTTTTAGAATGGTGTCACTTTTGGGTATTTTCTGCCATATAGACCCCTCAAAATGACTTCAAATGTGAGGTGGTCCCTAAAAAAAATGGTTTTGTAAATTTTGTTGTAAAAATTAGAAATTACTGGTCAAATTTTAACCCTTGTAACTTCCTAGAAAAAAAAATTTTGTTTCCAAAATTGTGCTGATGTAAAGTAGACATGTAGGAAATGTTATTTATTAACTATATTGTGTCACTTAACTCTCTGGTTTAACAGAATAAAAATTCAAAGTTGGAAAATTGCGAAATTTTCAAAATTTTCGCCAAATTTCCATTTTTTTCACAAATAAACGCAAGCTATATCGAAGAAATTTTACCACTATCATGAAGTACAATATGTTACAAGAAAACAATCTCAGAATCGCTAAGATCCATAGAAGCGTTTCGGAGTTATATCTTCATAAAGCGACAGTGGTCAGAAATGTAAAAATTGGCCCGGTCATTAACGTGCAAACCACCCTTGGGGGTAAAGGGGTTAAAGCCAGAAAAGACATAATAATGGTTAAAATAAAAAAAATACATCTCATGAAAAATGAATTACTAATAACATAACCTGTAACAACTTGCTATCATTGGTGAATATGGTGGAAATTTATGACTATCTGATTACAGTATTTTGTGGATTATAAGACGCACTGGACTATAGGACGCACCCCAAATTTTGGGGAAGAAAACAGGAAAACTATTATTTAATAAAATGGTGGTGCGTCTTGTCATCTGCCTTTACGGTAGCTTACCTGGTGGGCGGCAGTGGAGCGGGGCCCCAGGTGGCAGGGTTGCTGCTACAGGAGGCTGGCGGCGGAGGCAGGAGATGCTGCAAGTCCCAGGCTGGTAGGAGGTGGTGTTTGGCGGCGCGGGCCTCCGCCGACATTTTGTGAAAGTCCTGAGCCCATTGCTTTTTAATGCGGTGGACTCCGGAAAAATGGCTGACAGAGGCGGCGCACACGCAATTGAGATCTTGGGAGCCGAGATCTGGGTGCCGAGATCTCAACCTATGCATGCGCCGCTTCTGGCGGCCATTTTTCCAGAGTCCACCGCATTGAAAAGCATGGAAAGTGATGGAGCTCCGAGTTTTCACAAAATGTCGGCAGAACCCTCGCACCTTCGAACATCACCTTCTGCCAGCATGGGACCCGCAGCACTGCCCCACTCTTTCCACCGCTGCTAGAAGCTTTCTGCAGCAGCGACGCTGGGACCCTGCTCCACCGTAGGCGGTAAGCTACATTCAAATTATAAGATGCACCCCCACCATTTCCCCACAAATGCAGAAAAAAGTGCTTCTTATAATCCAAAAAATACGATACATTAGAAGATGATCTTTTGTATAAAAGTTAAAGAAGTAAAGTATTCAGTGCATTCATTGTCTTCAGGCTCCTTCGACATATGAAGCTCTGATGCAAATGGAGTACCTTGACATGGTGCTTCAAGAAACCTTACGACTGTACCCCGCAGCTGGGAGAATTGAACGTGTTTGCAAGACCACAACTGAGATCAATGGAGTGACTATCCCAAAGGGCGTTGTGACTGTTATCCCGGTCTTTGTGCTGCACCGTGACCCTGAGCTTTGGTCTGATCCAGAGGAATTCCGACCTGAAAGGTATCATATATGTGGGGGTGTTTTTTGGGAAAACATAAGGCCCCAATTCATCATTGGTGTTTTTTAAGTCCCTTTCCTTTTTGTCTTATAGTATTTGTTGTAATTTTTGTGTTAAATTAATGAAAATGATGCACACAATTCATGAATTTAGCACTATATAAAAAATTTGCTTTTTTCCTGTCTTGAACTACATTTGGGATTTTTGGTGCAACAATTGTTTCAGATTTCTGCCATATACAAAAATACACCAGGGGGACTGAAGTGAAGCTGCGCCAAATTTTGTGAATTTTTAAAAATCAGGAGAAACATCTAGAATTTCTAAACTCTGCCTCCAAAAAGTAAAAAAAAAAAATCCAGACAAGCACTGCCAAACCTAATATTAACCAACAGGCCAGACCGCATAGCAAATATAAGGGTTGGGGAATAGTGATCACAAAATAACAAGTTTTCATGTATCGTTTAATAAGATGTGTAGTAGAGGGGTTACAAGGACACTAAACTTCAGGAGGGCAAATTTCCAACGGATGAGCGATGATCTTGGTGCAATTTTCCGGGATGATATCCTTACACATAAAAATACACAAAGAAAATGGGAGACATTTATTAGCATCCTGGATAGGACCTGTGCACAGTATATACCGTATGGGAATAAACATACTAGAAATAGGAGGAAACCACTATGGCTAAATAGAGCTGTAAGGGACAAAAAGGGACAATAAGAAAGCATTTAGAGAATTAAATGAAGTAGGTAGTGATGAGGCATTAAATAAATACAGAAAATTAAATAAATTCTGTAAAAAGCAAATCAAGGCAGCGAAGATTGAGTCAGTGAGAGTAAAAATAATCCCAAAATATTCTTTAACTATGTAAATAGTAAGAAACTAAAAAATGATAGTGTTGGCCCCCCTAAAAATAGTCTGGGTGAAATGGTGGATGAGGATGAGGAAAAAGCCAATATGCTTAATGACTTTTTTTCATCAGTATTTACACAAGAAAATTCCATGGCAGACAATATGATCAGTGATGACAAAAACTCCCCATTAAATGTCACTTGCTTAACCCAGCAGGAAGTGCGGCGGCGTCTAAAAATCACTAAAATTTGCAAATCTCCAGGCCCGGATGGGATACACCCTCAAGTACTGCAGGAATTAAGTACAGTCATTGATAGACCATTATTTTTAATCTTTAAAGACGCCATAATAACAGGATCTGTACCACAGGACTGGCGTATAACAAATGTGGTGCCAATATTCAAAAAAGGGGACAAAAACTGAACTCTGTAATTATAGGCCAGTAAGCTTAACCTCTACTGTGGGTAAAATACTGGAGGGCTATTCCTGTCAGACTAATCAGATCAGTTTCTATGAAGAGGTGAGTTCCGGACTGGACCAAGGGAACCCAGTGGACATAGTGTATATGGACTTTTCAAAAGCTTTTGATACGGTGCCACACAAAAGGTTGATACATAAAATGAGAATAATGGGGATAGGGGAAAATATGTGTAAGTGGGTTAAGAGCTGGCTCAGGGATAGGAAACAAAGGGTAGTTATTAATGAAGCACACTTGGACTGGGTTGCGGTTAGCAGTGGGGTACCACAGGGGTCAGAATTGGGCCCTCTTCTTTTTAACATATTTATTAATGACCTTGTAGGGGGGCATACAGAGTAGAATTTCAATATTTGCAGACGACACTAAACTCTGCAGGGTAATTAATACAGAGGAGGACAATTTTACATTACAGGATGATTTATGCAAACTAGAAGCTTGGGCTGATAAATGGCAAATGAGCTTTAATGGGGATAAATGTAAGGTCATGCACTTGGGTAGAAGTAATAAGATGTATAACTATGTGCTTAATTCTAAAACTCTGGGCAAAACCGTCAATGAAAAAGAGTGTATGGGTGGATAACAAACTCATATTCAGTGGCCAGTGTCAGGCAGCTGCTACAAAGGCAAATAAAATAATGGGATGCATTAAAAGAGGCATAGATGCTCATGAGGAGAACATAATATTACCTCTATACAAGTCACTAGTTCGACAACACTTAGAATACTGTGCACAGTTCTGGTCTCCGGTGTATAAGAAAGACATAGCTGAACTGGAGCGGGTGCAGAGAAGAGCGACCAAGGTTATTAGAGGACTGGGGGGTCTGCAATACCAAGATAGGTTATAACACTTGGGGCTATTTAGTTTGGAAAAACGAAGGCTAAGGGGTGATCTTATTTTAACCCCTTAGCGACCGCCGATACGCCTTTTAACGGCGGCCGCTAAGGGTACTTAAACCACAGCGCCGTTAATTAACGGCGCTGTGGAAAAAGTGTATAGCGCCCCCCAGAGTCGGATTTTCTTTGGGGTCTTGGCTGCCGGGGGTAGCCGAGACCCCAGAGAACATGATTCGGGGGGTTTTGTACCCACCCCGCATTTGCGATCGCCGGTAATTAACCGTTTACCGGCGATCGCAAAAAAAAAAACGCGATCGCTTTTTAATTTCTCTGTCCTCCGATGTGATCGCACATCGGAGGACAGAGAAAGGGGGTCCCAGATAGCCCCCCGATACTTACCTATCTCCCCCGGTGCTCCTCGTGTCTCCCGGTGGGCGCCGCCATCTTCAAAATGGCGGGCGCATGCGCAGTGCGCCCGCCGGCCGGCCCCGCAAGAATCTTTGGGGTCTCGGCTGCCGGGGGTAGCCGAGAGCCCAAAGAGCATGATCGGGGTCGGTCTTACCGACCCCCTGTTTTGCGATCGCCGGTAATTAACCCCTTCCCGACCTGTGACACAGCGTATGCGTCATGAAAGTCGGTGCCAATCCGACCTGTGACGCATATGCTGTGTCACAGAAAGATCGCGTCCCTGCAGGCCGGGTGAAAGGGTTAACTCCCATTTCACCCGCTCTGCAGGGACAGGGGGAGTGGTAGTTTAGCCCAGGGGGGGTGGCTTCACCCCCTCGTGGCTACGATCGCTCTGATTGGCTGTTGAAAGTGAAACTGCCAATCAGAGCGATTTGTAATATTTCACCTAAAAAAATGGTGAAATATTACAATCCAGCCATGGCCGATGCTGCAATATCATCGGCCATGGCTGGAAATACTAATGTGCCCCCACCCCACCCCACCGATCGCCCCCCCAGCCCCCCGATCTGTGGCCCGCTCCCCTCCGTCCTGTGCTCCGCTCCCCCGTCCTCCTGTCCGCTCCCCCCGTGCTCCAATCACACCCCCCGTGCTCCAATCAAACCCCCCCGCACTCCGATCCCCCCCCGTGCTCCGAACCACCCCCCCTGCACACCAATCCACCCCCCCTGCACACCGATCCACCCGCCCGCACACCGATCACTCTCCCCCATGCTCCGATCCCTCCCCCCCCGTGCTCCGACGCCCCCCCGTGCCCTGATCTCCCCCCCCTGTGCCCTGATCTCCCCCCTTATACTTACCGATCCTGGCGGGGTCCCGTCCGTCTTCTTCCCCGAGCGCCGCCATGTTCCAAAATGGCGGGCGCATGCGCAGTGCGCCCGCCGAATCTGCCGGCCGGCAGATTCGTTCCAATGTGAATTTTGATCACTGTGATATAATCTATCACAGTGGTCAAAATAAAAAAACAGTAAATGACCCCCCCCATTTGTCCCCCATAGATAGGGACAATAATAAAATAAAGAATTTTTTTTTTTTTTTCACTAAGGTTGGAGTTAGAACTAGGGTTAGGGTTAGGGGTAGGGTTAGGGTTAGGGGTAGGGGTAGGGTTAGGGGTAGGGTTAGGGGTAGGGTTAGGGGTAGGGGTAGGGTTAGGGGTAGGGTTAGGGGTAGGGTTAGGGGTAGGGTTAGGGGTAGGGTTAGGGTTTTGGTATGTGCACACGTATTCTGGTCCTCTGCGGATTTTTCCGCAGCGGATTTGATAAATCCGCAGTGCTAAACCGCTGCGGATTTATGGCAGATTTACCGCGGTTTTTCTGCGCATTTCACTGCGGTTTTACAACTGCGATTTTCTATTGGAGCAGTTGTAAAACCGCTGTGGAATCCGCAGAAAGAAGTGACATGCTGCGGAATGTAAACCGCTGCGTTTCCGTGCAGTTTTTCCGCAGCATGTGTACAGCGATTTTTGTTTCCCATAGGTTTACATTGAAATGTAAACTCATGGGAAACTGCTGCGGATCCGCAGCGTTTTCCGAAGCGTGTGCACATACCTTTAGAATTAGGCTATGTGCACACGGTGCGGATTTGGCTGCGGATCCGCAGCGGATTGGCCGCTGCGGATCCGCAGCAGTGTTCCATCAGGTTTACAGTACCATGTAAACCTATGGAAAACCAAATCCGCTGTGCCCATGGTGCGGAAAATACCGCACGGAAACGCTGCGTTGTTTTTTCCGCAGCATGTCAATTCTTTGTGCGGATTCCGCAGCGTTTTACACCTATTCCTCAATAGGAATCCGCAGGTGAAATCCGCAGTAAATCCGCAGGTAAAACGCAGTGCCTTTTACCCGCGGATTTTTCAAAAATGGTGCGGAAAAATCTCACACGAATCCGCAACGTGGGTACATAGCCTTAGGGTTGGGTTGGAATTAGGGTTGTGGTTAGGGTTAGGGGTGTGTTGGGGTTAGGGTTGTGGTTAGGGGTGTGTTGCGGTTAGGGTTGTGGTTAGGGTTACGGCTACAGTTGGGATAAGGGTTAGGGGTGTGTTGGCGTTAGAATTGAGGGGTTTCCACTGTTTAGGCACATCAGGGGGTCTCCAAACGCAACATGGCGCCACCATTGATTCCAGCCAATCTTTTATTCAAAAAGTCAAATGGTGCTCCTTCCCTTCCGAGCCCCGACGTGTGCCCAAACAGTGGTTTACCCCCACATATGGGGTATCAGTGTACTCAGGACAAACTGGGCAACAATTATTGGGGTCCAATTTCTCCTGTTACCCTTGAGAAAATAAAAAATTGCTTGCTAAAACATCATTTTTGAGGAAAGTAAAATGATTTTTTATTTTCACGGCTCTGCGTTGTAAACGTCTGTGAAGCACTTGGGGGTTCAAAGTGCTCACCACATATCTAGATAAGTTCCTTGGGGGGTCTAGTTTCCAAAATGGGGTCACTTGTGGGGGGTTTCTACTGTTTAGGCACACCAGGGGCTCTGCAAACGCAACGTGACGCCCGCAGACCATTCCATCAAAGTCTGCATTTCAAAACGTCACTACTTGACTTCCGAGCCCCGACATGTGCCCAAACAGTGGTTTACCCCCACATATGGGGTATCAGCGTACTCAGGACAAACTGGGCAACAATTACTGGGGTCCAATTTCTCCTGTTACCCTTGAGAAAATAAAAAATTGCTTGCTAAAACATCATTTTTGAGGAAAGAAAAATGATTTTTTATTTTCACGGCTCTGCGTTGTAAACGTCTGTGAAGCACTTGGGGGTTCAAAGTGCTCACCACATATCTAGATAAGTTCCTTGGGGGGTCTAGTTTCCAAAATGGGGTCACTTGTGGGGGGTTTCTACTGTTTAGGCACACCAGGGGCTCTGCAAACGCAACGTGACGCCCGCAGACCATTCCATCAAAGTCTGCATTTCAAAAGTCACTACTTCCCTTCTGAGCCCCGACGTGTGCCCAAACAGTGGTTTACCCCCACATATGGGGTATCAGCGTACTCAGGAGAAACTGGACAACAACTTTTGGGGTCCAATTTCTCCTGTAACCCTTGGGAAAATAAAAAATTCTGGGCTAAAAAATTATTTTTGAGGAAAGAAAACGTATTTATTATTTTCACTGCTCTGTGTTATAAACTTCTGTGAAGCACTTGGGGGTTCAAAGTGCTCACCTCACATCTAGATAAGTTCCTTTCGGGGTCTAGTTTCTAAAATGGGGTCACTTGTGGGGGGTTTCTACTGTTTAGCCACATCAGGGGCTCTGCAAACGCAACGTAACGCCCGCAGAGCATTCCATCAAAGTCTGCATTTCAAAATGTCACTACTTGACTTCCGAGCCCCGACATGTGCCCAAACTGTGGTTTACCCCCACATATGGGGTATCAGCGTACTCAGGAGAAACTGTACAACAACTTTTGGGGTCAAATTTCTCCTTTTACCCTTGGGAAAATAATAAATTGCAGGCTAAAAAATCATTTTAGAGAAAATAAAATTTTTATTTTATTTTCATGGCTCTGCGTTATAAACTTCTGTGAAGCACTTGGAAGTTCAAAGTCCTCACCACACATCTAGATTAGTTCCTTTAGGGGTCTAGTTTCCAAAATGGGGTCATATGTGGGGGATCTCCAATGTTTAGGCACACAGGGGCTCTCCAAACGTGACATGGTGTCCGCTAATGATTGGAGCTAATTTTCCATTTAAAAAGCCAATTGGCGTGCCTTCCCTTCCGAGCCCTGCCGTGCGCCCAAACAGTGGTTTACCCCCACATATGGGGTATCAGCGTACTCAGGACAAACTGGACAACAACATTTGCGGTCCAATTTCTCCTATTACCCTTGGCAAAATAGGAAATTCCAGGCTAAAAATCATTTTTGAGTAAAGAAAAATTATTTTTTATTTTCATGGCTCTGCATTATAAACTTCTGTGAAGCACCTGGGGGTTTAAAGTGCTCAATATGCATCTAGATAAGTTCCTTGGGGGGTCTAGTTTCCAAAATGGGGTCACTTGTGGGGGAGCTCCAATGCATAGGCACACAGGGGCTCTCTAAACGCGACATGGTGTCCGCTAACAATTGGAGCTAATTTTCCATTCAAAAAGTCAAATGGCGCGCCTTCCCTTCCGAGCCCTGCCGTGTGCCCAAACAGTGGTTTACCCCCACATATGAGGTATCGGCATACTCGGGAGAAATTGCCCAACAAATTTTAGGATTCATTTTATCCTATTGCCCATGTGAAAATGAAAAACTGAGGCGAAAAGAATTTTTTTGTGAAAAAAAAAGTACTTTTTCATTTTTACAGATCAATTTGTGAAGCACCTGAGGGTTTAAAGTGCTCAATATGCATCTAGATAAGTTCCTTGGGGGGTCTAGTTTCCAAAATGGGGTCATTTGTGGGGGAGCTCCAATGTTTAGGCACACGGGGGCTCTCCAAACACGACATGGTGTCCGCTAACGATGGAGATAATTTTTCATTCAAAAAGTCAAATGGCGCTCCTTCCCTTCCGAACCTTACCATGTGCCCAAACAGTGGTTTACCCCCACATGTGAGGTATCGGCGTACTCATGAGAAATTGCCCAACAAATTTTAGGATCCATTTTATCCTGTTACCCATGTGAAAATGAAAAAAATTGAGGCTAAAAGAATTTTTTTGTGAAAAAAAAGTACTTTTTCATTTTTACGGATCAATTTGTGAAGCCCCCGGGGGTTCAAAGTTCTCACTATGCATCTAGATAAGTTCCTTGGGGCGTCTAGTTTCCAAAATGGGGTCACGTGTGGGGGAGCTCCAATTTTTAGGCACACGGGGGCTCTCCAAACGTGACATGGTGTCCGCTAAAGAGTGGAGCCAATTTTTCATTCAAAAAGTCAAATGGCGCTCCTTCCCTTCCAAGCCCTGCCGTGCGCCCAAACAGTGGTTTACCACCACATATGAGGTATCAGCGTACTCAGGACAAATTGGACAACAACTTTCGTGGTTCAGTTTCTCCTTGTACCATTGGGAAAATAAAAAAAATGTTGCTAAAAGATAATTTTTGTGACTAAAAAGTTAAATGTTCATTTTTTCCTTCCATGTTGCTTCTGCTGCTATGAAGCACCTGAAGGGTTAAAAAACTTCTTGAATGTGGTTTTGAGCACCTTGAGGGGTGCATTTTTTAGAATGGTGTCACTTTTGGGTATTTTCAGCCATATAGACCCCTCAAACTGACTTCAAATGTGAGGTGGTCCCTAAAAAAAATGGTTTTGTAAATTTCGTTGTAAAAATGAGAAATCGCTGGTCAAATTTTAACTCTTATAACTTCCTAGCAAAAAAAAATTTTGTTTCCAAAATTGTGCTGGTGTAAAGTAGACATGTGGGAAATGTTATTTATTAACTATTTTGTGTCACATAACTCTCTGGTTTAACAGAATAAAAATTCAAAATGTGAAAATTGCGAAATTTTCAAAATTTTCGCCAAATTTCCGTTTTTATCACAAATAAACGCAGAATTTATTGACCTAAATTTACCACTAACATGAAGCCCAATATGTCACGAAAAAACAATCTCAGAACCGCTAGGATCCGTTGAAGCGTTCCTGAGTTATTACCTCAAAAAGGGACACTGGTCAGAATTGCAAAAAACGGCCAGGTCATTAAGGTCAAAATAGGCTGGGTCATGAAGGGGTTAACTGTTTACCGGCGACCGCAAAAAAAAAAAAAAAGTAACATAGTAACATAGTTAGTGAGGCTGAAAAAAGACATTTGTCCATCCAGTTCAGCCTATATTCCATCATAATAAATCCCCAGATCTACGTCCTTCTACAGAACCTAATTGTATGATACAATATTGTTCTGCTCCAGGAAGACATCCAGGCCTCTCTTGAACCCCTCGACTGAGTTCGCCATCACCACCTCCTCAGGCAAGCAATTCCAGATTCTCACTGCCCTAACAGTAAAGAATCCTCTTCTATGTTGGTGGAAAAACCTTCTCTCCTCCAGACGCAAAGAATGCCCCCTTGTGCCCGTCACCTTCCTTGGTAAAGTGTAATTCTCTGTCCTCTGATGTGATCGCACATCAGAGGACAGAGAAATAGGGGGATTCGGGGACCCTACCATACTCACCTGTGTCCCTGGATCCTCCTGCTGCTCCTCCTGGCCGCCGGCAAAAGAAAATGGCGGGCGCATGCGCAGTGCGCCCGCCATCTGTCTCCATCTGCTGGCCGGCAGGAGAACAGCAGTTGGGGCTAAAATTAGGGTCAGGGTTAGGGTTAGGGGTAGGGGTAGGGTTAGGGGTAGGGTTAGGGTTAGGGGTAGGGTTAGGGGTAGGGTTAGGGGTAGGGGTAGGGTTAGGGTTAGGGGTAGGGGTAGGGTTAGGGGTAGGGTTAGGGGTAGGGTTAGGGGTAGGGGTAGGGTTAGGGGTAGGGGTAGGGTTAGGGCTAGGGTTAGGGGTAGGGTTAGAGCTAGGGTTGGGGCTAAATTTAGGGTTAGGGTTGGGGCTAAATTTAGGGTTAGGCTTCTTTCACACTTACGTCGGTACGGGGCCGTCGCAATGCGTCGGCCCGACATACCGACGCACGTTGTGAAAATTGTGCACAACGTGGGCAGCGGCTGTAGTTTTTCAACGCATCCGCTGCCCAATCTATGTCCTGGGGAGGAGGGGGCGGAGTTACGGCCACGCATGTGCGGTCAGAAATGGCGGATGCGACGTACAAAAAAACGTTTCATTGAACGTTTTTTTGTGCCGACGGTGCACCAAAACACAACTGATCCAGTGCACGACAGACGCGACGTGTGGCCATCCGTCACGATCCGTTGGCAATACAAGTCTATGGGCAAAAAACGCATCCTGCGGGCACATTTGCAGGATCCGTTTCTTGTCCAAAACGACGGATTGCGACGGATGCCAAATGACGCAAGTGTGAAAGTAGCCTTAGGGCTAGGGTTAGGGTTGGGGCTAAAGTTAGGGCTAGGGTTGGGGCTAAAGTTAGGGTTAGAGTTTGGATTAGGGTTAGGGTTTGGATTAGGGTTGGTATTAGGGTTAGGGTTGGCATTAGGGTTACGCTTGGGATTAGGGTTAGGTTTGGGATTAGGGTTAAGGTTAGGGTTATGATTAGGGGTGTATTGGGATTAGGGTTAGGTTTGAGGTTAGGGTTGAGATTAGGATTAGGGGTGTGTTGGATTTAGGGTTTTGATTAGGGTTATGGTTAGGGTTGACATTAGGGTTGTTTTGGGGTAAGGGTTGTGATTATGGTTAGGGTTAGTGATTAGGATTATGGATCAGGTTGGGATTAGGGTTAGGGGTGTGTTGGGGTTAGGGTTGGAGCTAGAATTGGGGGGTTTCCACTGTTTAGGTACATCAGGGGGTCTCCAAACACGACAGCCAATTTTGCGCTCAAAAAGTCAAATGGTGCTCCCTCCTTTCTGAGCTCTGCCGTGCGCCCAAACAGTGGGTTACCCCCACATATGTGGCATCAGCGTACTCAGGATAAATTGGACAACAACTTCTGGGGTCCAATTTCTCTTGTTACCCTTGTGAAAATAAAAACTTGGGGGCTACAAAATCTTTTTTTGTGGAAAAATATATATATATTTTTTTTATGACTCTGCATTATAAACTTCTGTGAAGCACTTGGGCATTCAAAGTTCTCACCACACATCTAGATAAGTTCCTTGGGGGGTCTAGTTTCCAAAATGTGGTCACTTGTGGGGGGTTACTACAGTTTAGGTACATCAGGGGCTCTGCAATCGCAACATAATGCCCACAGACCATTCTATCAAAGTCTGCATTCCAAAAAGGCGCTCCTTCCCTTCCGAGCTCTGCCGTGCGCCCAAACAGTGGTTTACCCCCACATATGGGGCATCAGCATACTCAGGATGAATTGGACAACAACTTTAGTGGTCCAATTTCTCCTGTTACCCTTGTGAAAATAAAAACTTGGGGGCTACAATATCTTTTTTGTGAAAAAAAAATATTTTTTATTTTCACGACTCTGCATTCTAAACTTCTGTGAAGCACTTGGGCATTCAAAGTTCTCACCACACATCTAGATAAGTTCCTTGGGGGGTCTAGTTTCCAAAATGGGGTCACTTGTGGAGGGTTTCTACTGGTTAGGTACATCAGGGGCTCTGCAAACGCAACATAATGCCCGCAGACCATTCTATCAAAGTCTGCATTCCAAAACGGCGCTCCTTCCTTCCGAGCTCTGCCGTGGGCCCAAACAGTGGTTTACCCCCACATATGGGGTACCAGCATACTCAGGACAAATTGGACAACAACTTTTGGGGTCCAATTTCTCTTGTTACCCTTGTGAAAATAAAAACTTGGGGGCTACAAAATCTTTTGTGTGGAAAAAAAAATATTTTTTATTTTCACGACTCTGCATTATAAACTTCTGTGAAGCACTTGGGCATTCAAAGTTCTCACCACACATCTAGATAAGTTCCATGGGGGGTCTAGTTTCCAAAATGGGGTCACTTGTGGGGGATTTCTACTGTTTAGGCACATCAGGGGCTCTCCAAACGCGACATGGCGTCCGATCTCAATTCCAGCCAATTCTACATTGAAAAAGTAAAACGTCACTCTTTCTCTTCCAAGCTCTGCGGTGCGCCCAAACAGTGGTTTACCCCCACATATTGGGTATCGACGTACTCAGAAGAAATTGCACAACAACTTTATTCGTCTAATTTCTCCTGTTACCCTTGTGAAAATAAAAATTTGTGGGCAAAAAGATCATTTTTGTAGAAAAAATGCGATTTTTTTTTTT
The DNA here is from genome assembly GCF_032444005.1 of Ranitomeya imitator. Taxonomy (NCBI): domain Eukaryota; kingdom Metazoa; phylum Chordata; class Amphibia; order Anura; family Dendrobatidae; genus Ranitomeya; species Ranitomeya imitator. Next base: position 1,101,433,181 of record NC_091282.1, on the reverse strand, counting down.
CACGGCTCTACGTTATAAACTTCTGTGAAGCACATGGGGGCTCAAAGTGCTCACCACACATCTACATAAGTTCCTTAAGGGGTCTAGTTTGCAAAATGATGTCACATGTGGGGGGTTTCCACTGTTTAGGCACATCAGGGCCTCTCCAAACGCGACATGGCGTCCAATCTCAATTCCAGCAAATTCTACATTGAAAAAGTAAAACGGCGCTCCTTCACTTCCAAGCTCTGCGGTGCGCCCAAACAGTGGTTTACCGTCACATATCGGGTATCGACGTATTCAGGAGAAATCGCACAACAACTTTTGTGGCCTAATTTCTCCTGTTACCCTTGTGAAAATAAGAATTTGTGGGCGAAAAGATCATTTTTGTGTAAACAAAAGCGATTTTTTATTTTCACGGCTCTACGTTATAAACTTCTGTGAAGCACTTGGGGGTTCAAAGTGCTCACCACACATCTAGATAAGTTCCTTAAGGGGTCTAGTTTCCAAAATGGTGTCACTTGTGGGGGGTTTCCACTGTTTAGGCACATCAGGGGCTCTCTAAACGTGACATGGCGTCCGATCTCAATTCCAGCCAATTCTGCATTGAAAAAGTCAAACGGCGCTCCTTCACTTCTAAGTTCTGCGATGCGCCCAAAAAGTGGTTTACCCCCACATATGGGGTATTGGCGTATTCAGGAGAAATTGCATAACAAAATTTATGGTTACATGGTTATGGATTTTACACTTGTGAAAATAAAAAAAATGGTTCTGAATTAAGATGTTTGCAAAAAAAAGTTAAATGTTCATTTTTTCCTTCCACATTGTTTCAGTTCCTGTGAAGCACGTAAAGGGTTAATAAACTTCTTGAATGTGGTTTTGAGAACCTTGAGGGGTGTAGTTTTTAGAATGGTGTCACACTTCATTATTTTCTATCATATAGACCCCTCAAAATGACTTCAAATGTGATGTGGTCCCTAAAAAAAAATGGTGTTGTAAAAATGAGAAATTGCTGGTCAACTTTTAACCCTTATAACTCCCTAACAAAAAAAAATTTTGTTTCCAAAATTGTGCTGATGTAAAGTAGACATGTGGGAAATGTTATTTATTAACTATTTTTCGTGACATATCTCTCTGATTTAAGGGCATAAAAATACAAAGTTTGAAAATTACAAAATTTTAAAAATTTTCGCCATATTTCCATTTTTTTCATAAATAATCGCAAGTAATATCGAAGAAATGTTACCACTAACATGAAGTACAATATGTCACGAAAAAACAATCTCAGAATCACCGGGATCCGTTGAAGCGTTCCAGAGTTATAACCTCATAAAGTGACAGTGGTCAGAATTGCAAAAATTGGCTCGGTCATTAAGTACCAAATTGGCTCTGTCACTAAGGGGTTAATGTATAAGTATATGAGAGGACAGTACAAAGACTTTCTGATGATCTTTATAATCATAGACCTGAGAAAAGGGACAAGGGGGCATCCTCTACGTCTGGAGGAAAGAAGGTTTAACCCCTTTACCCCCAAGGGTGGTTTGCACGTTAATGACCGGGCCAATTTTTACAATTCTGACCACTGTCCCTTTATGAGGTTATAACTCTGGAACGCTTCAATGGATCCTGGTGATTCTGACATTGTTTTCTCGTGACATATTGTACTTCATGACAATGGTAAAAATTCTTTGATAGTACCTGCGTTTATTTGTGAAAAAAACAGAAATTTGGCGAAAATTATGAAAATTTTGCAATTTTCCAACTTTGAATTTTTATGCAATTAAATCACAGAGATATGTCACACAAAATACTTAATAAGTAACATTTCCCACATGTCTACTTTACATCAGCACAATTTTGGAACCAAAATTTTTTTATGTTAGGGAGTTATAAGGGTTAAAAGTTGACCAGCAATTTCTCATTTCTACAACACCATTTTATTTTAGGGACCACATCTCATTTGAAGTCATTTTGAGGGGTCTATATGATAGAAAATACCCAAGTGTGACACCATTCTAAAAACTACACCCCTCAAGGTGCTCAAAACCATATTCAAGAAGTTTATTAACCCTTCTGGTGCTTCACAGGAATTTTTTGAATGTTTAAATAAAAATGAACATTTAACTTTTTTTCACAAAAAATTTAATTCAGCTCCAATTTGTTTTATTTTACCAAGGGTAACAGGAGAAAATGGACCCCAAACATTGTTGTACAATTTGTCCTGAGTATGCCAATACCCCACATGTGGGGGTAAACCACTGTTTGGGCGCATGGCAGAGCTCGGAAGCGAAGGAGTGCCATTTGACTTTTCAATGCAAAATTGACTGGAATTGAGATGGGACGCCATGTTTCGTTTGGAGAGCCCCTGATGTGGCTAAACATTGAAACCCCCCACAAGTGACAGCATTTTGGAAAGTAGACCCCCTAAGGAACTTATCTAGAGGTGTGGTGAGCACTTTGACCCACCAAGTGCTTCACAGAAGTTTATAATGTAGAACCGTAAAAATAAAAAATCATATTTTTTCACAAAAATTATCTTTTCGCCCCCAATTTTTTATTTTCCCAAGGGTAAGAGAAGAAATTGGACCCCAAAAGTTGTTGTACAATTTGTCCTGAGTACGCTGATACCCCATATGTGGGGGTAAACCACTGTTTGGGCGGATGGGAGAGCTCGGAAGGGAAGGAGCGCCGTTTGACTTTTCAAAGCAAAATTGACAGGAATTGAGATAGAACGCCATGTTGCGTTTGAAGAGCCACTGATGTGCCTAAACATTGAAACCCCCCACAAATGACACCATTTTGGAAAGTAGACCCCCTAAGGAACTTATCTAGAGGTGTGGTGAGCACTTTGACCCACTAAGGGTCTGCTTCACAGAAGTTTATAATGCAGAGCCGTAAAAATAAAACAAAATTTTTTTCCCGCAAAAATTATTTTTTTAGCCCCCAGTTTTGTATTTTCCTGAGGGTAACAGGAGAAATTGGACCCCAAAATTTGTTGCCCAATTTGTCCTGAGTGCGATGATACACCATATGTGGGGGGAACCACTGTTTGGGCACATGGGAGGGCTCAGAAGGGAAGGAGTGCCATTTGAATGCAGACTTAGATGGAATGGTCTGCAGGTGTCACATTGCGTTTGCAGAGCCCCTAATGTACCTAAACAGTAGAAACCCCCCACAAGTGACACCATTTTGGAAAGTAGACCCCCTTAGGAACTTATCTCGATGTGTGCTGAGCGCTTTGACCCACCAAGGGCTTCACAGAAGTTTATAATGGAGAGCCGTAAAAATAAAACAAAAATTTTTTCCCACAAAAATTATTTTTTAGCCCCCAGTTTTGTATTTTCCCGAGGGTAACAGGAGAAATTCGACCCCACAATTTGTTGTCCAATTTGTCCTGAGTGCGCTGATACCCCATATGTGGGGGGGAACCACTGTTTGGGCGCATGGGAGGGCTCGGAAGGGAAGGAGCTCCATTTGGAATGAGGACTTAGATGGAATGGTCTGCAGGTGTCACATTGCATTTGCAGAGCCCCTAATGTACCTAAACAGTAGAAACCTCCCACAAGTGACACCATTTTGGAAACTAGACCCCCTAAGGAACTCATCTAGATGTGTTGTGATAGCTTTGAACCCCCAAGTGTTTCACTACAGTTTGTAACGCAGAGCCGTGAAAATTTAAAAAAAAAAAATCTTTCCCCCCAAAATTATTTTTTAGCCCCCAGTTTTCTATTTTCCCGAGGGTAAGAGGAGAAATTCGACCCCAAAAGTTGTTGTCCAATTTGTCCTGAGTACGCTGATACCCCGTATGTTGGGGGAAACCACCGTTTGAGCGCATGGCAGAGCTCGGAAGGGAAGGAGCACCATTTGGAATGCAGACTTAGATGGAATGGTCTGCAGACGTCACATTGCGTTTGCAGAACCCCTAATGTACCTAAACAGTAGAAACCCCCCACAAGTGACCCCATATTGGAAACTAGACCCCCCAGGGAACTAATCTAGATGTGTTGTGAGAACTTTGAACCCCCAAGTGTTTCACTACAGTTTATAACGCAGAGCCGTGAAAATAAAAAATCTTTTTTTTTCCCACAAAAAATGTTTTAGCCCCGAGTTTTGTATTTTCCCAAGGGTAACAGGAGAAATTGGACCCCAAAAGTTGTTGTCCTATTTGTCCTGAGTACGCTGATACCCCATATGTTGGGGTAAACCCCTGTTTGGGCACACGGGAGAGCTTGGAAGGGAAGAAGCACTGCTTTACTTTTTCAACGCAGAATTGGCTGGAATTGAGATCGGACGCCATGTCGCGTTTGGAGAGCCCCTGATGTGCCTAAACAGTGGAAACCCCCCAATTATAACTGAAACCCTAATCCAAACACACCCCTAACCCTAATCCCAACAGTAACCCTAACCACACCTCTAACCCAGACACACCCCTAACCCTAATCCCAACCCCATTCCCAACTGTAAATGTAATCTAAACCCTAACTGTAACTTTAGCCCCAACCCAAACTGTAGCCCTAACCCTAGCCCTAGCCCTAACCCTAGCCCTAACCCTAACCCTAGCCCTAGCCCTAACCCTAGCCCTAGCCCTAACCCTAGCCCTAGCCCTAACCCTAGCCCTCACCCTAACCCTAGCCCTAACCCTAGCCCTAGCCCTAGCCCTAACCCTAACCCTAACCCTAACCCTAGCCCTAACCCTAGCCCTAACTCTAACCCTAGCCCTAATGGGAAAATGGAAATAAATACATTTTTTTAATTTTTCCCTAACTAAGGGGGTGATGAAGGGGGGTTTGATTTACTTTTATAGCGGGTTTTTTAGCGGATTTTTATGATTGGCAGCCGTCACACACTGAAAGACGCTTTTTATTGCAAAAAATATTTTTTGCGTTACCACATTTTGAGAGCTATAATTTTTCTATATTTTGGTCCACAGAGTCATGTGAGGTCTTGTTTTTTGCGTTGACGTTTTTATTGGTAACATTTTCGGGCACGTGACATTTTTTGTTCGCTTTTTATTCCGATTTTTGTGAGGCAGAATGACCAAAAACCAGCTATTCATGAATTTCTTTTGGGGAAGGCGTTTATACCGTTCCGCGTTTGGTAAAATTGATAAAGCAGTTTTATTCTTCAGGTCAGTACGATTACAGCGACACCTCATTTATATCATTTTTTTATGTTTTGGCGCTTTTATACGATAAAAACTATTTTATAGATAAAATAATTATTTTGGCATCGCTTTATTCTCAGGACTATAACTTTTTTATTTTTTTGCTGATGATGCTGTATGGTGGCTCGTTTTTTGCGGGACAAGATGACGTTTTCAGCGGTACCATGGTTATTTATATCTGTCTTTTTGATCGCGTGTTATTCCACTTTTTGTTCGGCGGTATGATAATAAAGCGTTGTTTTTTGACTCGTTTTTTTTTTTTTCTTACGGTGTTTACTGAAGGGGTTAACTAGTGGGCCAGGTTTATAGGTCGGGCCGTTATGGACGCGGCGATACTAAATATGTGTACTTTTATTGTTTTGTTTTTTTTTATTTAGATAAAGTAATGTATTTATGGGAATAATATTTTTTTTTTTTTTCATTATTTTGGAATATTTTTTTTTATTTTTTTTTACACATTTGAAAATTTTTTTTTAAACTTTTTTACTTTGTCCCAGGGGGGGACATCACAGATCGGTGATCTGACAGTTTGCACAGCACTCTGTCAGATCACCGATCTGAGAGCAGTGCAGGCTGCTTCACAGTGCCTGCTCTGAGCAGGCTCTGTGAAGCCACCTCCCTCCCTGCAGGACCCAGATCCGCGGCCATCTTGGATCCGGGGCTCGAGCAAGGAGGAAGGAGGTGGGAGACCCCCGGAGCAACGCAATCACATCGCGTTGCTGCGGGGTGCTCAGGGAAGCCCGCAGGGAGCCCCCTCCCTGCGCGGTGCTTCCCTGCACCGCCGGCACATCGCAATCATCTTTGATCGCGGTGTGCCAGGGGTTAATGTGCCGGGGGCGGTCCGTGACCGCTCCTGGCACATAGTGTCGGATGTCAGCTGCGATAGGCAGCTGACACCCGGCCGCGATCGGCGGCGCTCCCCCCGTGAGCGCCGCCGATCGCGCTGGACGTACTATCCCGTCCATGGTCATAGGGGCCCACCCCACATGGACGGGATAGTACGTCCGATGTCAGAAAGGGGTTAAGCATAATAACAGACACGGATTCTTTACTGTAAGAGCAGTGAGACTATGGAACTCTCTGCCATATGATGTTGTAATGAGTGATTCATTAGTAAAATTTAAGAGGACACTGGATACCTTTCTTGAAAAGTATAATGTTACAGGTTATATATACTAGATTCCTTGATAGGGTGTTGATCCAGGGAACTAGTCTGATTGCCGTATGTGGAGTCGGGAAGCAATTTTTTTCCCCAGTGTGGAGCTTACTCTTTGCCACATGGGTTTTTTTGCCTTCCTCTGGATCAACATGTTAGGGATTGTTAGGTTAGGCTATGGGTTGAACTAGATGGACTTAAAGTCTTCCTTCAACCTTAATAACTATGTTGCTATGCTACATATAAAATATAGTGCAAACAAATAAAGGCACAAATCACATGAAACTAGACAAAAAACAGGCGCAAAGGCAATGATGAATCTGGGCTAAGAATAAGAGAAACTCTATCATATTAAATAGCCGGATAATTCTGCTGCATTCAATAGGTTCTGATAGCTTTACTCTCTAATGTGTTTAGGGATCTTTACACTATAGTTGAAATGTTAAGCTGGTCATACAGTATTCATTTTTTACGTTTTGTATTATATCATTTTCATGCACAGATTTAGTAAAGAGAATAAGGAAACACGAGACCCGTACATTTTCCTACCCTTTGGAGCTGGACCACGGAATTGCATAGGGATGAGATTTGCTTTGATCAGTATGAAATCAGTCATCTCCCTGCTGCTGCAG